>NC_057387.1:108761243-109061243 GCF_019320065.1 Cervus canadensis
AATTGATGCTTTTGAACTGTGGTGTTGGAGAAGACTCTTGAGAGTCCCTTGGACTGCAAGGAGATCCAACCAGTCCATCCTAAAGGAGATCAGTCCTGGATGTTCATTGGAAGGACTGATGCTGAGGCTGAATCTCCAATATTTTGGCCACGTGACGCGAAGAGTTGACTCATTGGAAAAGACCCTGATGCTGGGAGGGATTGGGGGCAGGAGGAGAAGGGGACGACAGAGAATGAGATGGTTGGATGGCATCACTGACTCGATGAACTTGAGTTTGAGTAAACTCCAGGAGTTTGTGATGGACAGGGAGGCCTGGCATGCTGCGATTCATGGGGTCACAAAGAGTTGGACACGACTGACTGACTGAACTGAACTGAACTGAATGGCATTAATACACATATAATGACATGTATCCATCATTATAATGTACAGAGTATTTTCACTTTCCTAAAAATTCTTGTATTTATTCTATTCATCTCTCCCCTGGAAACCACGAATCCTATCTTTTCATTGTCTCCATAGTGTTGCCTTTTCCAGAATGTCATATAGTTGGAATGATACAGTTTGGAACCTTTACAGATTGGATTTTTATCACTTAGTAATATGCATTTGTTTCCTCTTTGTCTTTTCATAGCTCAATAGCTCATTCCTTTCTTAGTTCTGGGTAATATTCCACTGTATGGTTGTACCACAGTTTATTTATCCATTCATCCACTAAAGGACATCTTGGTTGCTTCTGAGTTTTGACAACCCTGAATAAAGCTGCTATGAATATCCACTTGTAGGTTTTTGCTGGATACAAGTTTTCAACATCATTAAATATCCAGGAGTACAGCTGTTGGATCATATGATAAGAATATATTTAGTTTTTTAAGAAATCTTTAGACCGTCTTTCAGAGTAGCTGTACCATTTTGCATGTCCACCAGCAAAGCATAAGAGTTCCTTTTGCTCCACAGTCTTGGTAACACTTGGTGTTGTCATGTTCCAGATTTTAGCCATCCCAATATTATAGGTATATTGTGATTCTGTGTCATTTTCCGTGGCAGAATTATACTATCTAACTTGTGCTGTCATGAGCTGGGTGCCCCACGCTGGGACTCACCCTGGAGAACCTCTGTGGAGCCCGGAACTGAGTGCAATGAACAGAGAGTCCTTGTTTTCACTTTGTGCATAGATGTAAAACAGGCAGCCTCATCTGAAGGTATGTGTCCTGGCCAACTTGGAAGCTTTTGGAAACTATCAAAAGGCATTCACCGGTCCTTTAAGGATATGAGGCACCTCATTAAGGACCAGAGTGAGGATAGGGGGAGGGACTTTCCATGAAGGTGTGGGCAGGTGTCCCCTGACACTGCTACACATCCCAGAGTACAGGAAAGGCAGCATCCCTGATGAGCCCAAGACTAATATTAAGTCCTTTGGCCGCTCAAAGTGTCCCTTGGCCTCTCAAAAAGAAAACAAGGATGGTTAGACTGTTGACCCAAGCCTTTCTTCCTCCCCATCACTCCCTATCCCCCTTTTCCAGTTTACACAGGGAGAGGTAGGTAAAGTCAATGAAATCATCTCCCAGACCATAGCCCTAAGGTCAAGAAGTTAAAGGCCAAGCCGAGGGTATGGACTTTCTCTTTGGATATTTTTCTTTTACCAACTTGGCTGAATTCCCAGACCGCCTCTCCTTGGCTTTTCTAAGCTCTCTTTGTCTTTTCCCCATATGACTGAGCTTAGAAGTTCACATGTTCCAGTAGTCATGTATAGATGTAAGAGTTGAACCATAAAGAAGGTTGAGCATGAAAGAACTGATGATTTTGAACTGTGGTGCTGGAGAAGACTCTTGAGAGTCCTTTGGACTGCAAGGGGATCAAGCCAGACAATCCTAACGGAAATCAACCCTGAATATTCATTGGAGGGACTGATGCTAAAGCTTCAATATTTTGGCCACCTGATGTGAAGTGCTGACTCATTGGAAAAGACCCCAATGCTGGGAAAAATTGAGAGCAGGAGGGGAAGAGGATGGCAGAGGATGAGATAGTTGGATGGCATCACCAACTCAATGGACATAAGTCTGAGCAAGTTCTGGGAGACAGTGAAGGACAGGGAAGCCTGGCGTGCTGCAGTCCAAGGAGTCACAAAGAGTCAGACGTGACTTAGTGACTAAACAACAAAAAAATAAATTCACATGTGAGCATACCTGATCTTTGGGTGGCCTAGGATGGACATCCAAGGCCAACAACATCTTAGCTTCAGAATGAGATGGTTTCTCTGGCCTAATCTTTCAGGCTAAAGTTGGTTCACCAACTGGTTTAAACTTTCTCAGCCAAAAGACTCTGCTGGAGCTTAGCATGTGGGATCAGAACTACAGCTAATGATATAATGATCTCCTGAGATTGTCCTCTGTGTATATGCCCCCAGAGACCTCATGGGCAGGGGAGAGGTAGAGTTAGGGTAGTTCTGGGTCCACGGGCCCATAATCTCATACTCTCACCTCCCTCCCCACAAATACCAACCCTACCTCAGACAAGAATGCTCCATCCACAGCCCAGAGCAGACCTCAACTCACTGTCCACTCCTTTCTAAGCACAGGATGAAGATGGTGCCCAAGGGAGGTCCTGCTCTAAAGCTGTGAGGGTTCTTTCTTTTAGCAACTCAAAGATTTTGTCATAAAAAGAGATGCAGAAATGAGAATTGCATTTGAGTGATGCCAAAATACATTTCAAGCTCATTTTCTGAGACTGTAAAATCCTTTCTGAGAAGCTTTGTAGGAGCTTTCTGTGTCATCAGGCTGATCTAATCCAAATTACTAGAGTGTTTTCTGTTCACTCATCACCTTTCTGAGCAATGCTCAGGAGGACAAAACAAGCGAAAACAAACCAGGAAGCAAACCGAACATGCTGTCATGCACAAGGCAGCATCGGTCTGCACCAGACAAGGACGATGCCCAGAGCATGTCCCCAGTGGTTCCCTGGGAGAGCGGACAACCTCAGAAGGGCCCCCGTCCCCAGAACACAGCACGACCCATGCTGAGGGCTCAACACAATCCCCCTGGGAGAGCTTGATGTGCTTATGAACACCTGAGACCTCCTGGAAGTGAGGTACCCCACGTCCAAACAAGCCAAAAGAAGGGAGCAGCCCCAACACCTCCAAGCACTGGCCATTTGTGATGTCATCATTGGCTCAGGTTGCAGGTGAATGCTTCCATTATTTGTCTTTCCTGTAAAAAAAAATATTCCAGAACTTGAAGCTTCTTGCAGTAATCCAAGTAGGTACAAAACTAGCAAGTTCCATGAGAAATAGCTTCAGGACAATGAAACTAAGATTGACTTCCTTCAATTCCCCATGGCGGGATCATCACCAAGCCCCCATCAGTCCTCAAAACAGGGATAAGTGACACCTATTACTTTCCTGAAAGAGTTTTGATTTTGTCCTCATGGGTGAAAACCAGGTAAATAAACAGAAAGGCTGCCTTCCAATTCCCCAATAATGTAAGGCTAAACAAGAGCGTGGTTCAATCACCTTCAGATATATTGGCAAAAAGGATGGAATTGTCAAAATGAAGAAGGACAGCATGTGTTTGTAAATTATTCTGCTTTTTGTCGTTGTCCTATTCACAGTGGTCAACACCTTTTGAACTTGAATTTGCTCATCACTGGGACTGAAGTCTGGAGAAAAGCTGGTGGGGAGGGGAAGCCACCTGCTTCAGTAAGAGCTCATCGTTGCCTATAGCTATTTCCTGTGTTTTCTTCCTGGGCCAAATATCAACACACCTGTGTCCCCAAGAAAAGGCAGGGACTGTGTAACCAGCAGAATAAGCAGGTTTTCCTCCTGCTGCTCTCAATGGATGGCTTATTCTTGCAAGCAGAAACATGACGCTCCAGTTTGCTTTCTAAACAAATGCTACCCAAGTCGATGTTGATCCTAAACGTGACTGCATGTGGAAATACCTGGCGGGCTTACTATGTATATAAATAAAGCTTCTAGGCCACCCCACCTGAGATTCTGGTCCAGTTGGTCTCCCTGGTGCCCAGGAATCTGAATGCTGAGTAAGCACGTCTGGTGACCTGAAGTACTGGAGCTCAGGTGGGAAAGCATCTGCCTGCAATGCAGGAGACCCAGGTTTGATCTCTGGGTCGAGAAGATCCCCTGAAGAAGGAAATGGCAGCCCACGCCAGTATTCTTGCTTGAAGATTTCCATGGACAGAGGAGCCTAGAGGGCTACATGTAGTCCATGGGGTCGCAAAGAGTTAAACACGATGGAGCAACTAACATTCTAGCAAAGTTCACTGTTCTTTAGTCGCTAAGTCATGTCTGACTCTTTTGCAACCCCGTGGATTATATAGCCTGCCAGGCTCTGTCCATAGGATTTCTCAGGCAAGAATACTGCAGCGGGTTGCCATTTCCTTCACCAGGGGATCTTCCCGACCCAGATGGGTCTCCTGCATTGGCAGGTGGATTCTTTTCCACTGAGACACCTGGGAAGCCCTTCCTTACATCAGCACCCTAGACTAGAAAAGAAAAAAAAAAAAGAACCTGAAGATCATCTAACTCAGCCTCTTTGTTCTACAGAGAAATAACAGTGAATCTGAGAGATAAAACCTGGCTTGATCAGGCAAAGCTGCGGCAGTGTTCACGCTCAGCGTCTCTGCAGAGAATCTTTCCTCTGGACTGAATTTAGAATCAGGACGATGTTTCTGTAAAGGCTTAGAAACAAATATCCTTACAGGAAAAAAAAAAAAAAGAGGTTATTAGGAGTCATCTATATAGAAAGAAGCCTTTGTTCAGGAAAGATGGCTTTGAAAAAACAAATGTTAGTGAAAGAGGCTCTATCAGAGGAAGGCCCGGGGCAAATCCGGCCGGGCACACAAGGACCTGTCTTTGTCCCTCCATCTGCAGTCTGTGTCTGAAGGCCCCTTGAAGAAGCAGGAGCTAGACGGCTAATGGATTTTGGACTCCAAATAAAAGAGAAACAAAACAAAAGGGCCAAGGAGTCTGAAAGCAATTCTTAAAGAGAAAGAGCCCTATTGTGTATTCCTCCCAAATGGAGCTTAATCAGACCACACACACTAATGTACCTGGGGGTCAAGGGAGAGGGGAGGGGGCACCTACAATCCAACTCCTGTCTTTATTTCTAGATTGAGGAGGAAGTCTGAGTAATTTAAGGCTGCCTCATTGGCACTACAGGCTTCCGAGGTGGCACAGTGGTAAAGAATCTACCTGCCAATGCAGGAGACGCCAGAGAGATGGGTTCAATCCCCGGGTTGGGAAGATCCCCTGGAGGAGGAAATGGCAACCCACTCCAGTATTCTTCCTGGGAAATCCCGTTGACAGAGGAGCCTGGAGGGCTACAGTCCATGGGTGTTAGAAAATGCAGCGGGAGAAAAAAAAAAAAAGCCGCCTCTAAGGACCGGTGGTAAAGGCCTTTTATTAAGCATCGCTCTCGGGCAGAACTCCCGGGGACTGGTGAGTGAGGAGACAAAGGGAGTCTGCAAGGTATGAGGGGTGGGGAGGGGTTTTATAGTCCGGGCCGGGCGTCCAGGCCAGGTCTTTTCATATAAGGAAGAAAGCGCGGGCTACAGCGGTGGTCAGTGGTCAGTGTCCGAGGGCTCTATGTTGGTACCTGATTGGACCAGGCTGCAGGGGGCCAGCCCCTGGAAGTTTAGCCAGCCTCCGGAATTTGCCTTGCAGCACTTTCCCGGGGGCATGCCCCGACCTTTCAATGGGGTCACAAAGAGTCGGTCACGACTGAGCGACTAAACAGCACTGGCACTACATGGACCCACAGACACTGGGACAGTCATGATGGTGCCCTGGACTATCTGCAATGACAGTTAAACCCTAGACTGAACAACTCTAATCCCTGTGCCCTGTGCTCACCCTTCCCCCCAATTTCAGTTGAATCACAGGCTCTAGGCCTGGGGCACATTTTTCTTTTATACTTTTACTTTTTTTTTTTTTGGCTGCACTGGGCACTCACAGGATCTTAGTTCCCCGACCAGGGATTGAACCCAGGCCCTCAGCAGTGAAACCAAGAGCCCTAACCACTAGACCACCGAAAAAATTCCTAGCAGAGACCTTTCTGACCCTCTCATCCATGGAGCTGTCAGGCTGCAGCATACAGGGTGTGGGCTCAGTGTGGACTGATAGAGACCTAGCTGAAAAGGGGAATATAATTATTCCCATAATTTGGGGCCTTTACACTTCCTTTCCACTGAAATTACACCCTGACCCAGGGGCCCTTGAAGAATTCTTAACAAAGTGAAATAGGATGGAGTAGGGCCTCTCAGAGCTTGAATGGCCGGTGGGCTGACTAAAATCCTTTGACTTCACCACTTCAGTTTTTTAAAAGTGTCTGCATGTCTCACTCATCCATGGATTTCTAACCATGGGGCCTATTGTGCAGAATTGACAAAATTGAGGCCCAGTGATCTGACTGCAGGAAGGTAGCATCAGAGTTGGACATGACCCAGGTGTCCAACCTTCATCCTTCTCCATCACCATGCACTCTCAATGATGCATCTTCTATCAGTGTTAATTTCAGAATTATTAGGTCTTTCCTGACTAAACAATGGCATCTCATCTTCCTTGTGTTTGTATGGGATCTTCTGGAAGATTTTGACATGACTCTACAGCAGGTGCACCTTTGTGTGACCCCCAATGGGTTATGACCTGTGCAATCCCCTCCTCCTGAGTGTGTATGAAACCCGTGACTTGCTTCTGGGATGTCCTTTACTGCAGTAGGTTGTGTTATATGAGATAATCACTTCCATGGTTACGTCACAATATATGAGACTCCTTCACGGGCAACTAGAGTGAAAGATTCTCCTGCTTGTCTAAAGAAGTGAGCCACCAGGCCGTGAGACGGCCAAGTGGTGAGGAACTGCTGTGGCCTCCCAGCTCTGGCATGAGAGCAGCCCAGTTGAGGGCCAGCTAGAAAACAGGACATCAGTCCTGCAGCCACAAGGACTGCATTCTGCCAACAACCACATGAACTTGAAGAGCACCCCCAGCTCCTAGAGGGATGTGGCCTTTGAGTCCCGAGTAGAGGACCCAGTTAAACCCCACCCGATGCCTGACCTATAGGAACTAGGAGAAAATAAGCATACAGTTGATTCTCTTTATGCATGATAGCTGCGTTCTGTGACATCTTGGTGAGAAATGAACTTGTGCCTTTGTTCCTAAAGAAACACAGGGCCGGATTCCTGCCAGACTCTGGTCATAACATTCTCATCAACCAATCAACACATAACCTGGTTTTTATGTGTGTTTCTGTTTAATTATATATAGGGCTTCCCAACTGGTGCAGTAGTAAAGAATCTGCTTGCCGAAGCAGGAGGTCCAAGAGACATGGGTTTGATCCCTGGGTCAGGAAGATGCCCTGAAGAAAGAAATGACAATCCAGTCCAGTATTCTTGCCTGGGAAATTCCACAGACAAAGGAGCCTGGCATGGACAAAGTAGTCCATGGGGCACAAAGAGTTGGACACGACTGAGCACACACGCACATACGTTGACGTTGAATCTGCAGTCAACAGCATGATAACTCAGGTCTGAATGAAGTTTGTTTAACACATGTATTTTTCACCATAAGGCACATCACACCCTTCTTGTGCTCGGAACAGTAGACAGCACTTCCACACACCGCTTGGAGACCACTTTAAACAGTAAAGTTACCAACAAAAAGCCTAAAAATACAAAACACATGGAACTTTAAATAGGGCACAGAAAGTACTCTTGCAGGGCCACATCCCTCATCTCCTTTCACCTCCACTGGGAATGGGTGCATCCAGTATCTGGGGTTTTTCTTCTCTGCAGATGTTCGCAAATGATCGTGAAAGCACTGTGATGATTGATTTTTCAAGGTTGCAAACAAATCTCGTTTGATCTGTATCAAAAACTTTAGCAGACACTGAATCTGCAAATAACAAGGATAGACTGTAGGTCTAAGCCACTAAGTTGTGGTAATTTGCTATGTGGCAACAGCTACCTAGTTCAGTGTCTGACTTCACTTACTCCCACCACATCTCAGCTTACTTTACCATTCACTGTACCCTGAATGTGACTCTTGTTCTATCTGTCTGAGGACATGACATAAATCCTGTTCTTCTGACATAACCTTTCAGTGGCGTGTTTTATGGACCATTCCCAGAACTTGTCAGCATTAGGGAAGTATGAGGTGTCAGGAGGCTTTGCTGCACTTCATTAACATATAATCTCTTTAACAGATACATCCCATTGCCTCAGCCTGGCTTACATATTAGGCCAAACCCTTATTTTTTGTTCTCCCTTTTTTAAACTTTTTAATTTTGTATTGGAGCATAGCCAATGAACAATGTTTGACAGTTTCAGGTGAACAGCAAAGGGACTCAGCCATACATATACATGTCTCCATTCTCCCCCAAGCCCCCTCCCATCCAGGCTGCCACATAACACTGAGCAAAGCTCCATGTGCTTACAGCAGGTCCTTGCTGGCTACCCATTTTAAATACAGCAGTGTGTACATGTCCACCCCAAACTGCCTAACCACCCATTTCCCCAGCAACCATAAGTTCCTTCTCTAAGTCTTAAAACCAAATGGTTCTCGCCTTCTTCTTATGCTATAAGAGCATTTATTCCTTTTTCCGGGAGTCTCACCCTCTCCCTCAGGGGTCACAGAACCCAAGAGCCCACTCAGCATCCATGGACAAGTCACACACACCCTAGTGAGGTTCACTAGGGTGGAGAGAAAATCGGGAACGCTGTCCTGTTCTCTAGATGGCCCAGCCCTCAGTGGTTGCTGTGGCCGTTGGCCTGCTCTGTGGTCCCGAAAGCCCCAGCTTCCTGGCCTCCAGTCTTTTCCCCTTTGTTCCTTATAATGTGTTTGCTGCAAGCTGAATTTATACCTCAGTAAGACAGAAACAGCCTTCCCCTCTCCCAAGCCTGGTCCCTCAGCACAGACATACCTTCCACTGGAACTGTGACACCAGGCAGACCACATGCCCTTCCTTGTTCTGCAGAACTGCAGCTCAGGGACCCTGATGCCACACCCTATGGGTCAGCCTCTTGTTGTTCCTATTTAATCGCTTCTTCTTGTTGTTCCTATTTAATTGCTAAGTCATGTCTGACTCTTTTGGGACCTCATGAACTGTAGCCCATTGGGCTCCTCTGTCCATAGGATTTCCCAGGCAGTAATACTGGTGTGGGTTGCCATTTCCTTCTCCAGGGCATCTTCCTACCCAGAGATTGAACCTGCATCTCCTGTGTTGGCAGGCAGATTCTTTACCGCAGAGCCATCTGGGAAGCCCCAGTCTCAGCTTCCTTAGCAGTAACTCAGCTGGTTGGCTGACTCAGATGCACAGAGCCATCGCTCGGCCCAGGCTCGTAGAGCAGCTGCTCCAAACTGCTTTCTAATCTCAGTTCAGCTTTGTCTAACTCTCCAGATATGTGTGCCCCCTCTCCTCATCTGCCCCTTCTCAGTCAATCCTCCAATCCAGCCTGCCCACAAAAGAAAACAAAAAAACCCAGTTGCACAAATTAAGGAAAAATTTCTTGGAGCAGGACAAACATTTCAGGACAGCGCTGCAAGAGCAGCGAGGGAACAAGATTACCCTTATAAAAGAGGAGGAGCCACCGGATCATCCACACGGTTAGCAGTGTTTCCTCATCCCAAGGGCCAAGAGTGCTTCAGTTGTTTTCCCCTGTTGCTAGGTTAATAATTATCATCTGCTTCAATGCAGCAAAATGAAGGAGAATTAATGACCCATTTCACGGTAAGCACTCACTGCATTTCAGCACAAGCTTACAGAGTAGCCTCAAAAAATAAATTACACAGACCTGCTATATGCTTGCAGAATGTAGGGAAGATCCAATAAAGCCATAATTTTTCCTACTTTTGAGCCTCTGCACAAAACATATAGTTTTCCACGTCAGTTGATTTCCCCTGGGTTTCATATTGGTGGTGATTGATTTTTTTTTTCTTTCATCATTATCAATTGATGCTATGTTCTCAGATCACTGAACATTAATGATGTTCCAAGCCCACTTACAGAAAGCTGTAAAAAGTTAAATTTGGAGAATGAGGGACAATGCATAAACAGCATTCTGAAGCATGGTAGCACTTTCACCTAGAAAAATGAAGATATTTGCAATAAATTATAACATAATTCTGCTGAAAATTTCATTATGATATGAATGAGATTTCTTCTTTCAAAATTGATAACTGAAATGAATCTTAAAGCAATAAAAGGAACCAGAGAATAAAAGCAGAAGAAAATCATTGATATGAAAAAAGTATAACCACAGCCTCCTTCAGGCAAAAAAAAAAAGAACAGGACAAATCTATGCACCAGTGACTATTGTCAACCTGATCATTAACTCATTTGCATGACTTTAAGGTACATCACTTGCTTGTAATATTCAACCTGGCTTCCTGCTCCAGAATTCTTCCTCTCTGAATGGATGAAGTAATTTGACATTACTCTCATTTGACTCTTTTACCCTAGACTTCTCCTTAATGGCTACATTTCAAACTATATTAAGAACTGTCACACAACGGCATTCTAAAAGTTATCCGAACCACTCATGGAAATCAGAAGGTAAAGCAGCACTCTCCAAAATATTTCCTTAGTATTTTATCTACACTTCACCCTTTTCCAAAAAGGGTTTGAGACATCTCACTATTAGCCATGTCATGCAATACACTTCTAAGTCAGAGGAGTAAACAGCGAGACTAATGAGTTAAAGGATAAAAAAGTACGACACAGTCTGTGCACCTGTATCAGTTAGCCAGTGCTGCAGAAATGCTGGGTAAACCACACTGACAGAGTCTCAGTGGCAGGCACTTACAAACATCTTTCTTGCTCAGCTTGTGAATCAACCAGAGTAGCTCTTACTTTAGGCTTCCCTTGCTCTGCTCCACGAGTCTCCCATCCTCCTTCTGGGACTCAGGACCAGTTGGGGCACATTATTCTCCTTGCAATGACCAAAGCACAGGAAGGCAAATGGCCTCTTAAGGCAACATCTTTTAAGGCATAAGCTCAGAACTGGCAATTCAGTTCAGTTCAGTTCAGTCGCTCGGTTGTGTCCAACTCTTTGTGACCCCATGGACTGCAGCACACCAGGTTTCCCCGTCCATCACCAACTCCAAGAGTTTACTCAAACTCATGTCCATTGAGTCGGTGATGCCATCCAACCATCGGATCCTCTGTCATCCCCTTCTCCTCCCACCTTCAATCTTTCCCAGCATCAGGGTCTTTTCAAATGAGTCAGTTCTTCCCATCAGGTGGTCAAAATATTGGAGTTTCAGCTTCAACATTAGTCCTTCCAATGAGCATTCAGGACTGATTTCCTTTAGGATGGACTAGTTGGATCTCCTTGCAGTCCAAGGGACTCTCAAGAGTCTTCTCCAACACCACAGTTCAAAAGCATCAATTCTTCGGCGCTCAGCTTTCTTTAGAGTCCAACTCTCGCATCCATACCTGACCACTGGAAAAACCATAGCCTTGACTATTATCACTTCCAATTTCCAAATCTTACAGTCCTGTATGAGTTCTTCTTATGAGCACACTCTGAACCAAAACTGCACAAGGAAAGGAATTGTTGGAAATGTCATTTCCAGACTTAGACACACATGGCAGTGGTGGGGATGTAGTGGTAGTGACGCTGCTGCTGCTTCTGGTGACAAGCCGATAGTAGATAATCTGGCATGATAAGCAAAATGTTCAATCCCTGAGCACTTTTCTAGAAACAGGCTAAAAATTTACCTTTGCAATGTTCAGAAATCCATGCGATGGGGAAAGGATCAACTCCATGATCAAAGAGACCATAACAAGATCTGCCTTAGGGTGAAGTTGTTTATCATTCATTGTAGAGCAAGCCCTTCCATCTGGTGGATTATATTCTTCATCAGTTTCGAGTCCCTCCTACGCTTTATCTAATAATCCCACTGCTCTCTTTCCATGACCCTTACGTCTTATCATCTCTATTATTTTCCATCTCTTTAATCTTTCAGAGGAATTTCTCTGGGTTTACTTTTATTTATTTTTTAATCCCTGAAAGGTGTTCTTGTTTTGCAATTTTTTCTTTTTCATACCATCTTTTTCTTGGTTTATGAACTCAAAAATTTAAATCTCCTTATTAGTTGGAGTATTGTTCTTAGCTTTTATTTTGTAACCTGAATTACCCTCTTTCTTCTGGAATCTTTTTTTTTTTTTATTCCTTTTCCCTGGCCTTTCTCAGTTGAAGGTCTAGAGCTCCTTACCTGCCCTGTGAACCTTGGTTCTCTGTTTAAGTTTGAGAAAAAGGGCGGGGTCTCTGGTGTTGGTTCTCTCTGTTGCTGGTCTATATGGTTATTGTATCAATTATTTTAGAAATCAGACTGCCTGATTTTTGCCTGGGTATCTAAAGGTCACCAGGGCTATGGGAGGGGGGTAGGGGTGCTAAGTAAACCTCTCAGAACATCGATAACCTTGCTGCATTCCCCTTAACATACTCCAGAGAATGTCTTTTCCTCAGTACATTTCCATCTGACAAGTAGTGTCTCACTCTCCATTAAGTAATCCATAACTTCTCTGATGATTTGCCTTTGCCAACTTCATATAGTCAAATTCCTTCTCTAATAATAGGGCTAAATGGACTAAAATTAACATAGCCTTGTGCTTTTAATATTTGCAAAAGCCCCTCCCCTTATCATACTTTCGTTTCCAAATATATGAAAGTTATTCTGATCCCTTTATTCTTCAAAATTAACATGGAATTATTTTGGTGAGTTTCTCCAAAAATATAATAGAGACTTTCTTTGGAATTGTTTAATCATGTAAATTTTTGAAAAATTCTGTCATCCAAATAGCCTTATCATTCAGGACATGTTATGTAACATAGTGCTATTTACATTTCTTGGTAAGTGTGATAACAATATTTATATTAATAATTATTATGTTTTCTTGGTGGTTATAGAGAATATAAAGATTTGATCTTTACTTGCTACTCTCCTATTTAACCACTGCATTGTATCAACAATCTACTTACTATTTTGATTCATAATCTGAGAGTGTTTGTATATAATCATATTGCCTGGAAATAATTATGCTTTCATCTTCTTTATATCAAGTGTATATTATTTATTTCTACCCTATCCAGAGCCTCCAAAATAACATTGTAATATTAATATAAAGGTGATAATAGAAGTTATTTCTCATTTGGTTTTGCTGTGATTTCTCCTGTTATTTCTTGATTACACTTTACAGAGATGTTTATCATCTCTGCAAATAGATTACTTTTTGTTTTACTTATTAATCCTACCCTCTTTCTAATTCATTGATTTCCACTTTTACCCAATTCATGTTCTAATTCCCTGCCATGAATGACTACTTACATATTTATTTTCTTTTTTATTTGGTAATGAAGAGTTTAGTTTTAAAAATCAACCTTTTCTGATATGTCTGACAGCCTTAGTTGTGTCCTTGTTTTTATGATTTTCTAAAGAATCTGAAATGCTATTTCATGGTATACTCATTACTTGTGAGTGCTTTTATTTTATTTGTAATATCTAAGTAATTATACTTTCTAAAAAAGTACAATTACTTAGATATTACAAAACTGATACTTTCAAACTGTGATGCTGGAAGACTCTTGAGAGTCCCTTGGACAGCAAAGAGATCAAATCAGTCAATCCTAAAGGAAATCAAAGCTGAATATTCACTAGAAGGACTGGTGCTGAAGCTGAAGCTCCAATACTTTGGCCACCTGATGCAAAGAGCCAACTCACTGGAAAAGACCCTGATGCTAGGAAACATTGAGGGCAGGAGGAGAAGGGGGTGACCAAGGATGAAATGGTTGGATGGCATCACTGACTCAATGTACATGAATCTGAGCAAACTCAGGGAGATAGTGAAGGATAGGGAAACCTGACATGCTGCAGTTCACGGGGTTGCGAAGAGTCAGACATGACTTTGTGATTTAACGACAAGTATTGTAAATTTTGAATTTTAGAAGATGATCAGCAAATAACTTTTGCTTTGGGGTATTTATAAAGCCAAATGCATGCCAGCTTTGGAAATGTTCCATGGAAAACTTGAAAGTTAATGGTCCCAGTGCTGTGAACTTGATCTTTAGATTTAAGTCCTACTATCCCAGATGGCACTAGTGGTAAAGAATCTGCTGGCCAATGCAGGAGATGCAAGAGATGAGAGGTTTGATCCCTGGGTCTGGAATATCCCCTGGAGTAGGAATTGGCACCCCACCCCAGTATTCTTGCCTGGAAAATTCCATGGCCAGGGGAGCCTGGTGGACCACAGTCCATGGGGTCTCAAAGAGTCGGACACGACTGAGTGACTGAGCATCCATTATCATTGTGATAGGTTGAGTGATGGCTCCTGAAGACAGATAGGTCTTTTATATGACAAAAGAGATTCTGCAGGTGTGATTAAGAATCTTGAGATGGGGAAATTATCCTGAAGTATCTAGGTATGCCTTAAATGCAATCACAGTTTCGTTATAAGAGAAGGCAGGAAGGGAACCAAAACAGAAGAGGGAGGCAATGTGATAACTGAAGCACGATGCTGTGATGCTGGCTTTGAGGCTGGAGGAAGGGGCCACAAGCCAGGGGAAGCAGCTTCAGAACTGGAAGAGGTAAGGAAACAGATGGGTCTCCGGGAGTCTCCAAGGGAGTGCGGTTCTCCTGACACCTTGCTGGCAGCAGTAAACTGATTCCAGATTCTGGCAGCCAGAACCATGAAAGAGTAAATGTGTGCCCTTTTAAAACACCAAGTTTGTGGAAATTTCTTACAGCTGCCACAGGCAATTAATAGAATCAAATAACTAATTTCCTTTTCATTAATCTATCATAGAGTGATGGTTATCGATCTTTCTCCCCATTGACTCTATTTTGATGATTTCCTTTTAACGTCTGAAGTATTAACTTACAAATGTCAATAGTGTTTATCAGTGCATGACAGCTAATGACTGTTTTCAGAATCGTTACTTTTCATAATCTAACATGACTCATATTGCAATTCTAAGGCTTCTTGAGCATGGGTGCTAATTTGCTTCAGTTGTGTCCAACTCTTTGTGACCCCATGGACTGTAGCCTGCAAGGCTCTTCTGT
The DNA here is from genome assembly GCF_019320065.1 of Cervus canadensis. Lineage (NCBI taxonomy): Eukaryota > Metazoa > Chordata > Mammalia > Artiodactyla > Cervidae > Cervus > Cervus canadensis. The sequence continues at coordinate 108,776,314 of NC_057387.1, forward strand.
ACATGGCATTCTCCAGGCAAGAATATGGAGTGGGTTGCCATGCCCTCTTCCAGGGGATCTTCCTGATCCAGGGATCAAACTTGCACCTCTTCTATCTCTGGCACTGGCAGGCCAGTTCTTTACCACTAACCCCAGCTGGGCAGCCCAAGGCTTCTTGATTGACGTCTGTGTTTTTAAAAAAATTTTAATTGAAGTATAGTTGACTTACAGTATCATAGTAGTTTCAAGTATACAACACGGTGATTCAATATTTTTATATGTTCCTAATGATCACTACTATGTCTAGTTACCACCTGTCACTATACAGCTATTATATTATTGGCTATATTCTTTGTGCTACACATTATATCCCTGTGACTTATTTTTTAACTTAATCTCTCTCCCTATTTCATTCCTCCCCCCACAGTCCTCCCCTCTGGCAACCACTTGCTTGTTTTCTGTGCCTATGAGTCTGTTTCTGTTTTGTTATGTTTGTTAATGTGTCTTGTTTTTTTAGATTCCAAATGTAAGTGAGGTCATACAGTATTTGTCTTTCTTGCTCTGACTCATTCAACTTAGCATAATGCCCCCTAGATCCATTTGTGTTGTAAAAAATGGCAAGATATCTTTCTTTTTTTATAACTGAGTAGTATTCTATTGTGGAGAAGGCAATGGTACCCCACTCCAGTACTCTTGCCTGGAGAATCCCATGGACTGAGGAGCCTGGGAGGCTGCAGTCCATGGGATTGCGAAGAGTCGGACGTGACTGAGTGACTTCACTTTCACTTTTCACTTTCATGCATTGGAGAAGGAAATGGCAACCCACTCCAGTGTTCTTGCCTGGAGAATCCTAGGGACGGGGGAGCCTGCTGGGCTGCCGTCTATGGGGTCACACAGAGTCGGACACGACTGAAGCGACGCAGCAGCAGCAGCAGCAGCAGTATTCCACTGTGCGTGTGTGGTGTATATAGGTATATACATACCACATCTTCTTTATCCATTCATCTGTTGATGAGACAGGTTGCTGCTCCTCTTGGCTACTGTAACCAAGCTGCAATGAACATAGGTGTGAATATGTCTCTTCAGACTGCTGTGTTTATTTTCTTGATGCTGAAATTGTCATCTTTCCTTTCTGCTATACGAGCTAGCCTCACCCTGCCTTGTCCTTTATGTATGTGGCTTCCCTGGCGACTCAGATGGTAAAGAATCTGCCTGCAATGCAGGAGACCCGGTTCGATCCCTGGGTCAGGAAGATCTCCTAAAGAAGGGAATGCTACCCACTCCAGTATTCTTGCCTGGAGAATTCCATGGACAGAGGAGCCTGATGGGCTACAGTCCATGTGCTTGCAAACAGTTGAACCCGCCTGAGTGACTTTCACTTTTCATACAGGTGTGTATTGGCAGCTCCAAGGGGCATGTGGAGTCTTAGTTTGGTGACTAGGGATCAAATCTATGCCCCCTGCAGTGGAAGCATTGTCTTAACCACTGGACCACCAGGGAAGTCCCTGTCCTTTATTTTAAATTGCAAAAGCACTCTCCTTCATGTCTATCTCTTACATCATGTGGTTGATTTTTGCTTCCTGTCACAAGACTGTTTTCTTTGATGCAGTAGAGTTAAAACTTTCAGCATTTATTACCGTAATGAAAATGTCTGACTCTATGTCTCCTATCTTGCTTTGTCATGACTTCTGCTTTATCACAGCTTCTTTTTCATTTTGTTATGTATACTCTGGGTTTTTTTTTTTTAAATTTTTATTATACCGGTAGATACTTCTAATTATTTTTCAAATATTTATTTAAATGTATAATCCCCTAATTATCTAGTCAAGAGTGAAGCAATTACCTTCATCTCTCCCTCTTACATAAGACAAAATTTATTACCCTTGATCTTTTCCTATGCTCTCAATTATTTCCTAGCCTTTGCTAAATTAATTCTGCATTATTATATTGCCATTGCTAATCTTAGTCATTCAAATTAAAAACTGTTCGGATTTTTTTCTCTTTTGTGGACATCTTGAATAACTCATTTTTCATTCAACAAACATCTGCTGAGGACCTCCTAAGTGCCAGGCACTGAGTGAAGAGCGGTGATAAACCACGGTCAGGATCCACACAGGAGGCGCTGGTCTTCAGGGGCGGCGGTGCCGGGCGGTCACTGTGTTCCGTATCTTGCAGCTCTCAGCCTGCCCTGTACTCCAGTCACTGCAACCACCGTGCTCTCTGGACCCACAGGCTTGAGCTTGCCCTTCACTGGGATCTCTGCTCTTTCTTCCAGCTCTTCTTCAGCCTAAACCCTCCTCCTTCACAGGTTCAAGTCAGACGTCAACTTTCTCCAAGAAGAGCTGTCCGGTGACCCTGGGCCAGGCCTCCCACTTGGGTCTTACGCGTCCCTCACCGAGACACCATGTCGCCATGCCACTGTGCTGCCACGCCCCCACGCGGCCACGCCCCCTGCCGCCATGCCTCCATGCGGCCACGCCCCCTGCCGCCATGCCTCCATGCGGCCACGCCCCCTGCCGCCACGCCCCCTGCCGCCAGTCACGTGTCCTGCTGCTAGGTGTTTGCCTGTTTCTCTCTGTCCCCCTGGGCTCTGGGCGCTATGGGGGCATAAACCACTTGGGGTTCATTCAAAGTTTTACTTATTATTGCAATACCTGAAATCTTATAGCCATTCATTACATGTTTATTAACAGAGAAAATGAAGTGTGAGTTTAGAAAATTTGTCAAGCAACCTAAATGTTCGTCAAGAGATGAATGGATAAAGATGTGGTACATGTAAGCAACAGAATGTTACCCTGCCATAAAAAGAATGAAATAATGCCATTTGCAGCAACATAGATTGATTTAGAGATTATCATATTAAGTGAAATAAGTCAGATAAAGACAAATACCATATGATATCACTTTTATGTGGAATCTTGAAGAAAAAAATATATAAATGAACTTATTTCTGAAACATAAAGAGACTCACAGATACAGAAAACAAACATGACTACCAAAGGGGGACGTGGGAGGAGGGATAAATTAGGCTGGGATTAACATATACACACTACTATGTATAAAACAGATAGCCAACAGAACTTACTGCAAAGCACAGGAAACTGTACTCAATATTATGTAATAACTTAAAAGGGAAAAGAATCTGAAAAAGAATATATATACATGTATATTCATATATATATGCACACTCATATATATATGCATAATTGAATCATAGTGCTGTATACTTGAAACAAATGATATTGTAAGCCAACTATACTTCAATAAAAAATTAAAAATAGTAACAATTAAAAAATAATCGTTGACATTGACCATTTTTATGTTGCTTGGAATATACCTTTAACTAATTATTTCAGGAAGAAAGTGTGAGCAGTAGTTTTAATCCCCAGTAATGGATTGCAAAGAGATCCAACCAGTCCATCCTAAAGGAAATCAGTCCTGAATATTCATTGGAGGGACTGATGCTGAAGCTGAAACTCCAACACTTTGGCCACCTGATGTGAAGAACTGACTCATTGGAAAAGACCCTGATTCTGGAAAAGATTGAAGGCAGGAGAAGGGGCCGACAGAGAATGAGATGGTTGGATGGCATCACTGACTTGATGGACATGAGTTTGAGTAAACTCTGGGAGTTGGTGATGGACAGGGAGGCCTGGTGTGCTGCAGTCCATGGGGTCACAAAGAGTCAGACATGACTGAGCAACTGAACTGAGCTGACTGATAACTAAAGATGACTTTGCATTGTAAGAACCTGACTGGCTACAAAATTCTTTGCTCTTAGATGTTTATCACTTGGTGGTAGTTTAGTCACTAAATTGTGTCTGAATCTTGCAACTCTATGGACTGTAGCCTGCCAGGCTCCTATGTCCATGGGATTCTCCAGTCAAGAATACTGGAGTGGGTTGCCATTTCCTTCTCCAGGGGATCTTCCAGACCTAGGGACTGAACCTGTGTCTTCTGCATTGCAGGCAGATTCCTTACTGACTGAGCCACCAGAGAAGCCATGTTTATCACTTCAGTTCAGTTGAGTCAGTCAGTTATGTCCGACTCCTTGCGACTCCATGGACTGCAGCATGCCAGGCCTCCCTGTCCATCACCAACTCCTGGAGTTTACTCAAACTCATGTCCATTGAATCAGTGATGCCATCCAACCATGTCATCCTCTGTGGGCCCCTTCTCTTCCCGCCTTCAATCTTTCCCAGCATCAGGGTCTTTTCCAATGAGTCAGTTCTTCACATCAGGTGGCCAAAGTGTTGGAGTTTCAGCTTTAGCATCAGTCCTTCCAATCAACGCTCAGGACTGATTTCCTTGAGGATGGACTGGTTGGATCTCCTTGCAGTCCAAGGGACTCTCAAGAGTCTTCTCCAACACCACAGCTCAAAAGCATCAATTCTTCAGCGCTCAGCTTTCTTTATAGTCCAACTCTCACATCCATACATTCTGCAGTGTGGACTCAAGCAAAGAGCACCCAGAGGTCCAAATCTTCCTGTCTTCTCCAGGACCCAGCAGGCTGTTCTCATAAAGAAGGTGGACCAGGTGTAGTCCTTCACATTCTTTCTCATTCAAACCCAATTCTGTAAAATTGACAATAAATAGTCATGCCAAACTCCAGGTCCAATTGGGGCTCTCATTTTCAGAATTTAAGTGTCGTTTATTTTCAAGATATCTTAATGGGAAGTGGAAAAGAACTTCTCAGGCCTGGTCAGGTAGCTCTACCTGAACAATGAAATCTGTGTCCTGATTTATCTATTTTTAATTGGAGGATAATTGCTTTCAATGCTGTTAGTGTCTGCAGTACAACAACGTGAATCGGCTGTAAGTTTATGTATACCCCTCCCTCTTTAGCCTCCCTCCTATCCCCCACCCCCATTCCAGCCCTAAAGATCACCACGTAGCTCTGGGCTGAGCTCCTTGTGCTTTGCAGCACGTTCCCATTAACTATTTTACACGTGATGGTGCATCTATGTCAATGCTACTGTCTCAGTTTCTCCCACCCTCTCCTTCCCCCGCTGTGTCCACAAGTCCCTTGTCTACCTTTGCATCGCTGTTCCTGTTCTGCAAATATTAGGTTCATCAGTACCATCTGGGCTTCCCTGGTGGCTCTGATAGTAAAGAGTCTGCCTGCAACACAGGAGACCCAGGTTCGATCCTTGGGTCAGGAAGATCACCTGGAGGAGGAAATGGCAACTCCCTTGAGTATCCTTGCCTGGAGAATTCCATGGACAGAGGAGCCTAGCAGGCCACTGTCCATGGGGTTGCAAAGAGTCAGACATGACTGAGGGACTAACACTTTCAGCACCATTTTTCTAGATTCCATATATATGAGTTAATATACTGTATTTGGTTTCTTCTTTCTGACTTACTTTACTCTGCAGACAGAATCTATGTGCATTCACATCACTGCAAATGACCCAGTTTTGTTCCTTTTTATGGCTGAGTAATGTTCCATTGTATATATGTACCACACATTTGCCCATTCATCCATCAGTGGTCTGTGTCCTTGCTTATAGGGAAGGAAGAGGAAGCTGGAGAGGGTCCATCAAATTGCTGGGCTATGGCAGCACCAGAGTGGGACTTGACCCCTCCTGACTTAGCCCAGCACTGACTCAGAGAACCTCACATGTGTCTTTCTGCCACCTTGTGCCCGTCCACCGTGGTCTCCCTGCCTGTTTACATTGGTGTTTCTCTTGGTCCATCTTTCTTATCTCATGGCTTCAGTGGTCCAGAGTTAGGAGAGATTTCAGACCAGATGTGATTAGTGTTTGTTCTCTGGGATTGAACTCACACACCTAGGACCCTGGCAAGCCCAGAGGGCAGGAGCAGGTGTGCTGTGCCACTGGGCTCCCTCTGGGCAGAACGTGGGGGGAGGGAAGCCCCTAGGTCACAGGGGCCGAGTGACCAAGGGCATCACAGGGCCATTTAAGCCTCCTTTAGGCTCAATGTTCTTTCCAGATGATCAGAGGGTCCTGGGGGCTGAGGCTGTGCCTGGGATCCGTGAGAGCCTTGGGTGGGTGAAGGGAAAGAGAAGCATTCACAGCACTGTCCACAGGGAAAGGGGTGTGACCTGTCCCCTGGCCGCAGTGGAAGGAATAACTACCCTGTGGATGCTGGATGCTCCCGTGTGCCCACAGTTCACAAAGCACAGGGCCCCCACGGGTTGTTGTCAGGAAGAAGTGAAGACTTGACCACGACCCCCACTTAGGAGTCTCTGGGTCAATAGGAAAGGTTAACCTGTATCCATTCATGCACGCATGCATTGGAGAAGGACATGGCAACCCACTCCAGTATTCTTGCCTAGAGAATCCCAGGGATGGAGGAGCCTGGTGGGCTGCCATCTATGGGGTTGTGCACAGAGTTGGACACGACTGAAGCGACTTAGCAGCAGCAACCTGTATCCCCCGCATCTTGGCATCTGGGTGGCAGGAGGGCATCACCTCTCCACGCCCATCTGCAGCTACAAAGCCAGCGCATAGCCTTGCAGCCATGCCAAGCAGCTTGGCCATTCACCACGGCGCAGACTCGGGCAGGTGATCAGCCATCTCAGTTCCTGCTTCTGGGCAGTCCAGATGATACATCACGGGATTACCAGAGGGTTAAGTCAGACAGCCACATAAGGCAACTGACACAGGAAGTGCTCCTGAACAGGGAGCGGCTCCCGGCCCCTCTCTGGGCCACCCAGGCCGAGCCCTGCTGACCCCAGAACACAACAAAGTCCCGAATGACTTGCAGGAGATCAAAGAGGTCAGCCACAGCTAAGCTGCCATCTCTAAAGCTTTTGAACAGGAAACCTGGGCCGAGAGGACGTTTGAATTGGCTCACCGCAAGAAACAATATTTGCTCGAGGTTAGCTCCTGCATTATGAATTTTTAACCTCACATAAATCAAACTGTAGAAATGGACAAAGGCTGAATTTCCTGTGCCAGGACCAAAATAGAAGCCGCCTCTGTCTCTTAAACAATTCTGATTATGTTTCCATAACCAAATCCTGCTGAGATGAATAGCTGGAATATTTATATTTAGGTCTTAAAGTTTAAGGTAAAATAAAGGGGAATGGTCTATCTCCTCAGCACTGAAGTCATGCAATCACTTCCACTTGCAGAAACAATGCAATGACCAGTCTGTGCAAAGGGCACTCTGCACTGGGGGCCAGAGTTTTACTTCTCCATGGTCGTTGATTTTCCCCAAAGCTGTTGACACCAGGTCCCCATCACTGAATGATTGATAGCAAGCCCTCCCCCCAGGGAATCAGTCCTTAGCAAGGTTTAAAGTGGATCACTTTGTGAAAGCTTTAAACTGAGAAATATAGGCAGTTTGAAAGATCTGTGAGACAGAATCTTAACTGCAGAGGACAAGATTGTAACAAAATAACACTTTCATTAAGCTGACAAATGTATCTTTAGCAACTCTTATGAGTTACAAATTTCAGAGAATATAAAAACAGCAAATATAAAAACAATCAAGAGATTTTTCTTCTTTTAATCTGGTGGAAAAGCAAGATATGAAAGCCCCTGATTTCCCAGAAGACAGAAAGAAACATGAGTTGAAGAGCATTACCAGCAAATATTACCGACTTCTAAAAGCAGGAAAGACGTCACCATGAGAGGTGGAGTTGGAGCTGACCTTTAGAGGACAATAAAGATTTTCATAGGAAAAATGGAGCTGCAGAGGCCAAAGACATTGTGGCTAGGCTGACGTGAAACTGGCCAGAGGGTGTGAGGTGAAAGTCCTGTGATAAGAGCTGGAAAAATAGATTGGAGGCCAGGACGGAAGCAGCGTGGGTTCCAGGCTCAAGTTAGAGCCTCATAGGAAACTGGAGGCTTTTAAAGGCATTTAACAAGAGGGTTGATATGATGTCAGCAGTGTGAAGATTCATTCATTTGTTCCTTTACTTAACAAATAATTACTGAGATCCTCAATGAGGGATAAAGTGGTGGAAACAAACCTTATAGCACCCTGGCCTCCTGGACCTGATAGTCTCCAGGGTGACAAGCATTAACAAGCAAACCCCTAAGTTCATGTATAACTAAAAGCAGAAGTGATCCCTGGGTGAGAAGGTTTAGGATAGAGTCCAAGGATGGCAGAGGGCCTTGACTTATCTCGGGGGGTGAGGGGCTGAGCCTGCGGCGGGGGTAGCTGAGTACGGCACAGGACTCCTTCCTGACATTTCCCCACCCCTGATGGTCTCTAATCTTCCTCCAGTACCTCTGAGTAGCCAAAGCTGCTCAGAAACCAGAAGGCAGGTGATCCTGGGCAGGAGATCGCTGTGACCCCAAGCACCATGGAATCTTTGAGCCCAGGCCGATGATGCACCATAAGGAACCATGAGCTTGCAGGGGCCTGAGCTGAGGAGGTGAGAAGCGGAGACCAGGATGCCCCTGGGGAGACAGAGGAGGAGGTGGGGGTGGGGGGTGGGGGGGTTGTCACGAGGCTGGTGGGGGGTGGGGGCGGGGACTTGGACTCTGCCCTCCTGATCCTCACACTTAGAACAAAGCTCAAGGGCCAAAGTGGGGGCTGAGATTCGCCCTGAGGACTCCCTGCCAGCCACGGGAACTTGCTGGCAAGGATAGCTGAAAAGGGGGGCAGGCCAGCACTTGGAACTCATTTGCCCCCCACCCAAGAAACTGAAGCCAGAGCGCAAGATTGTTCACACACACACACACACACACACACACACACACACACACACACACACACACACACACACACACACACCCCCAAAGGGGCAGAGGCAGCCTGGAATCAGGTTCAGAAGGTAACAAAATCCAGGTCGCTACACTTCACTAAGGCAGGAAGTGAGGGGCTCTGGGTAAGTCCCCAGTGGACAGATTCCTCCAGACCCCACCCCTGCTCCCATCACCAGCAGAAACCAAGTCCAGCCTCCCCCACACTGATCCCCCTAACACCCCTGTCCTCTGACCTGCCCCAGCCAAGTGTGACTCCCATGTGCAAATACCCACATGCACCCACACACTCTCAAACACACACCCACATGTACCGGAGAACACTCACATGCTCTTGCTCCTGCATCCTCTTACACGCTTGCACACACACCCGTACACTCTCTCACACACTCAACAGACACTCCCATCCTCCGTCCACCCACAGTCGACTGTCCCCGGCACAGCCCTGCAGGTGGACACACCCCTCCTTCAGGGCTCTGCAGTGACCCCCTGACTTGCCCAAGAAGTCCTGGGAGGCCCATGTCCCTCTTCTGGGAACCCTTGTCGCAGTGACAGTTTCAACTTTGTTCCCTGGGTCTGGGTCATTGGTTGAATTTCCGACCTGCCCTTGAGCAGAAGGCCGACCGCAGAAGGGCCAACCTGACGCTGCCTCCACTGCCCCGTGCTTTCAGGCCCGGCGCCCGGCACGGTGTGGGCACATGGTGCGTGATCAACGGGGGATGGGTGGATGGATGGATGGATGGATGAAGCCAGGCAGGCTGGGACGGGGGAAAGGTCTGAAGGGAAGAGAGGTGGACACACAAACAACCCGGGGCAGTGGGTGGAGGCCACAGGCTGTGTGTGAAGTGGTGACACGTGTGTGCTACCTACAGATCTGGAGATCACTGGTGGTTCTCTGGGTGGGAGGGTGGGTGAGTGCCTGGGCGGGAGGCAGCTCAGTGACTTGAGGCTGCATGTGGGTGGGCACCTGCCCGGGGGGAGGGCAAGTTGGCCCACCTGGGAGGGAGGGAGAAAGTGAAAGTGAAGTCGCTCAGTCGTGTCCGACTTTTTGCGACTCCGTGGACTGTAGCCCACCAGGCTCCTCGGTCCATGGGACTTCCCAGGCATGAATACTGGAGTGGGTGGCCATTTCCTTCTCCAGGGGATCTTCCCGACCCAGGGATTGAACCCGGGTCTCCCGCATTGTAGGCAGACGCTTTTCCATCTAAGCTACCAGGGAAGTGCCCTGGTACCAGGGAAGTACCAGGGCGGGAGGGAGAGCTGGGAGAAGAGCTGGAGGGGGAAGGAGCTCCTCTCTGCTCTGCCTCCAGGGTCTGCACTCTGCCACGCAAGTCCCCTGCGCTCACTAATGAAGGCTTGACTGATGATCTCTTGCCAGTGGGAGGAGAGAAAGAAGGACTGAGTCGCACTGGGGACTGCTGATCAAGAGCCTGGCTTGCAACAGCCAGGGGGGACCTACACATTAGATGATGATGCTGCTTCATCGCATCTAGTGGAAATCAGTACAGGTGTTTCCTGGCAAATCTGGTAAGCCTATCTCTAAAATAAATTTGATTTAAAAGGAAAGTAAGAATGTAATGTAACTTACAGAAGAATGTAAATTGTTTTTACATTCTGTAAAAAGAATGTATTTTTTTTTTCACTTTCTCATTATTGTGTCAATGCTTCTTTGTTTTTACCCTAGATTCTCTAGCTTCTTTTGATCTTACAAGTGACTGAGGACGATAGACCACCATCATCTAGCTGAAAGATGGCAACTTCTACTCCAGTGGTCCTCAATCTTCCCAGTGTGTTGGAAGCACCCTGGGGGAATTATCTAAATTTGCAGGTGCCCAGCTTCATCCCTGGAGATTCAGGATTGGTTCTTCAGCACTGGGGCGGGTGTGCTTTTCAAAAGCTCCCAGGTGCTTCTAGTGTGTATTCAGGGTGGAGAGAAGCCGCTAACTGGTGTCTAAGCTGATGTCATTTCACCCAAAGCCTCAATGGTTGTCCAGGTGCCCAAACATTTCTACTGAGAGCAAGTGTCTAGAAAAGACACAGCCAAAGCCTCAATGCAGTCAGGAGGGCACACCAGGTGATTTGAGCTCATCAGTAGTTTAAGTCCAATCATTTTAGAATGATTTATTTTTACAAATCAAGCATAATAATTTTTAAGGTAGATGACATGGTAGCATAGGGTTACCAAGAGGATTTAGTTTAAAATAGAGAGCAGAGAAATAAGGACAGAAACTCTGATTAGGAGTATGTCCATGTTTACATTAATTATTTGCAACTGTTTCTCTAGAATTTCCATTGATTTAAAGTTATTTTCTTAGTCAAATCCAGTGAGATCCAAAACCAGTGAGTTTTTTTGAAACATGGACTGATGCTGAGGACACCATGGCCTCTTTTCCCTTGTCAAGTATTAGGTCTTCACTACTTTGATGTAAGCTGTAGACATAGGCTTCATAAATATAATCATGTGATTTTTATTCATATTCAGGAAAGATTGAACTTCCTTTTGAGAGAACATGCCACTGAAGAATCCAGTTTCTGCAGAGGGAAAAAAGGGGGAGTGCTCTTCTTCATCTCGAATTGCTTTGGCCACGATTAGATTTCAGCCTGAAAAACTGGGGCAGCTTGTTCAGTGTGAGGCGGGAGGGAGAGGGGCAGAGCTGCTGGGAACTGAGTCATCACGAGATCATCAAACCGCCCCAGTCCCGCTCCCAGGTATGATGAGGCGCAGGTGGAGCAGGTGACACCAGATACTGACCACCCACCCGCAGCTCCCCTGAGGTCTCAGCACCCAGATGCCTGTGAACAAGATGGAGCCGTGCACCTGGGTATGTGCGCTGTGCTTGCATCCCTGTGTTGTCGTCCTCCATGGCAACGCAGGTGACCCTGTTCCCGGCAAACTAGAATTATTTCCACCATGGCTCACCTTGCCTCTTGCTCTCCCTTTTAGGAACTTAATATCCAAAAGTGCCCACTGAGGCAAGTGGCGATTAAACATATTTATTTGAACAGCTTCCATTGCCTTCCATTGCACCAGAGTGCATACCTCTTGGGGTGGTGCTGGGACTGTCTTATCCACGTGTGTATCCTCCAAACCCAACATGGCACTTGACACATGAGAGTTTTCATCAATCACATGAATCCATTTGCATTCAAATATCCATGTTTTCGACTCCCCTAGTGGCTCAGTGATAAAGAATCCACCTGCAATGCAGGAGACTTGAGTTCGATCCCTGGGCCAGGAAGATCCCCTGGAGAAGGGAATGGCTCCCCACTCCAGCATTCTTGCCTGGGTAATCCCAAGAACAGAGGAGCCTGAGGGCTACAGTCCACAGAGTTACAAAAGAGTCAGACACGACTTAGCAACTTAACACCAACCAATCTATGTTTGCACAAAAATCTATGTATTTCTTTAAGGGAAAGGTGACTGGACACTGCAGCACACAGCCCATTTGCATTCTGTCTTCATGGTCTCTGTTTATAAGAATCTGCTTAGGACTCACTCAAAACCCCCATTTTTGTTGTCTCTGATTTAAACAGAAATCTCAAAAAGAAAAGAAAAAAATTGTCCAAGTGAGAACTAGTTGTCTTTTACTCTCTGGGTTTCTTGGTTTTTTTTCACTCCTAATGAAACCTCTCAAGAAATTCAGTCTTCTAGCAGAATCAATGATTTTGTTTACTGTGCTCATCACAAATGGGTTTGATTTTCCTCCCCCACCACTCTGCCATAGATCTGTTTCTAACAAATTTGACACATCCTCCAATTTTGAATGGTCAGAAGTGCTTTTTCCTACAGTTAAGAAGACAAAGCATCCATAACTATTCTTGTGTATCATTAAACATCATATTTCCTCCAATGGCACAGCAGTAGCCTACAGTCAACATGAGGGTGTGTGGAGGGCAGGATGTCAGCGTCATAATCCTTAGGAATAGGTTACCTTACAGGGCAGAAGGGACTTTGCAGATGGGATGAAGTTAAGGGTCTTATGATGGGGGATTATGCTGGATTATACAGGTGGTCGCAGTGTCCTCCCAAGGGTCCTCATCAGAGGGAGGCAGGAGAGTTCGAGAAAGTGACGAGAGGACAGAAGCAGGGGTGACCAGAGACCAAGAGAGGGAGATGTAAGGATGCTTCACTACTGGCCCCGACCGTGGGTGGACAAAGGGTCCATGAGCCCAGGAGTGCAGGGGCCTTAGAAGCTGGAAAAGGCAAGGAAATGAATTCTCCCCTAGAGCCTCAAGAAAGAGTGCAGCCCGCTGTTGTAAATTTCTCACCTGGGGAACGGAGGGGAGTCAATTGCCCCCCAGGAGGACACCACATCCCCCGCCAAGTGTGTTACTCACTCAGTCCTGTCCGACTCTTTGCGACCCCATGGACTGCAGCCCGCCAGGCTCCTCTGTCCATGGAATTCTCCAGGCAAGAATACTGGAGTGGGTTGCCATTCCCCTCTTCAGGGGATCTTCCTGACCCAGGGATGGAACCTAGGTTTCTTGCATTGCAGGCAGACTGTTTATCATCTGAGCCACCCAGGAGGATACCACCTCCCTGGCCAAAAAGTGAAGTGAAGTCGCTCAGTTGTGTCCGACTCTTTGCGACCCCATGGACTGTAGCCTACCAGTCTTCTCCATCCATGGGATTTTCCAGGCAAGAGTACCGGAGTGGGTTGCCATTTCCTTCTCCAGGGGATCTTCCCGACCCAGAGATCGAACCCAGGAAGCCCCTCCCTGGCCAAGGAGCCCCTAAAATACCCCCAAATGCTCCAGGGACCAAATGGAGTTGTGTTCTTCTCAGGCTGCACTCGGCCATGGACCTCTTCCATACCCTGGGAGGAAAGATAAAAATGTCTTTTCCCCAATTCTTTTGCACTTTATCATCTGTCTTTAGGAAAGTAACCCCATATGTTTTCAACAGCACTGCCCCATCCCCAAGTTCCCTCCCCGCAAGCCTTGCCAATTATTCAAGCAAATAGAATGGGGCAGGGATAGGGTGGCTGAAGGTCCTCACCAGTCTCATGGTCAAGGTCAGTGTAAGCTCAGAATCAAGCTGGGCACATGTGTGTCTGTGTGTGTTACATAATTGTAGTCTTGTGACGAGCACAATTTTTTTGTCATTTGCTGCTTTCTGCCATATTGTGAATATTCCTCCATTTTAAATTTTTGGAACATTTTTGAATTTTTGTACAGCTTCCAGTGTGTTGATAAGCTGTGATTCGTCTCTTGTCACTGAGCATCTGGGTCCTTTGCATGTTTTTTCATTTTACATGGTCCTGCCAGGAATGACTTTCTGTGTCAACAGTGGTTATTTGCCTTGGGGTGAAATTAATGGGTCAGAGGGCAGGGAAATTTTAAGCCAGGCTCTCATCACAGAATCAAATGGCTCAGCCCAGTAGGGGATTGATAAGCAAAGCAAGAGTGGTTGTTCTTCCAGGGTTCAGGTTGGTCCACTCGGAATCATAGCAGGTGGATGGCTGTCTTATACTTAACTGGGTATATGCTTATATATATATGATATTTGAAATATATACAAAATGTGATATGATATATAAATATATATCTTAGAAATACTTTTGCTAGAAATAACCCCGCAGCTTTAGCCCTCAGCTCCTCCATCATCCCCTAAAGATTTGTCTCATGAGTGGTGGGAATAGATTCTGCGGAATTACAGATAGAGGAGGCAGCCTTCAGGGACGCTGACCCAGAGAGAGGTCCATCGGGGCATCTGGTGAAAGCTCTGCGTTGCAACAGCACAGAGCTGACCACCAGTCTTTTATGTACTGAACTTTGGGATTCAGCCCAGGATACACTCAGTTGCTAGAAATGTCACAGCCCTTATCAGCTTTTAGGCAAGAAAATGTACATTTCTTCCAGAAATTCAGGGACAGCTTTTGCCTCTATAAAACAAAATCCAAAAAAAATGGGACAACTGGATGATTTTCAAGTCGCCATACTCAGCCCATTCCATTGATTCCTCTCACACCTGCCTTTTTATTGAGATCTGTACAGTTATGTGTGTTTTCTCGGCTTGGACACCTAACTTATATGTATCAGGAGACTCAGTAAGGAATTCTTATGCCATATTCAAGAATATCAAACAGTACCCAGACACTGCTTTGGCTCGCATGCATGTGAGAACTGCTGATACGTGAAAGCAGTCTGTGAAAGGATTCGTTTGTTCCCTTCAGTAAATATTCACTGAGTCTGTGTGAGACCCTGTACCAGGACCTGGGCGATGTAGTCGAGGAAGACCAGTGTGGTCTCTGCCATCACCTCGAACCCTGGACACTCTATCAATGGCATGAACTGGTCCCCAGCAGGAACACCATTGTTGTTAGCCTTCATAATAATGTCCCGCAGAAGTAACCGTGGGGACACTCTTGTTTTCTGACATTCAACTCACTCCCATTCCTTGCATCCCTTCGCAGAGGGCCCCACCTCACCCCGGAGCTCTGTCCTTCCCCGTGTTTTGCTCCCATCTGAAATGCCCACCTGCGTGTTTCCCTCCCCAACCCACCCCCAGCAGACATCACACAGCCAGCCCTTCATGGCTACGCTCCTAAGTGGAGCCTCACCGAAGCTCCAGGCAGAAACAGTCGCTTTGCACCTGCTTCTGCGCTGGCGCTCACAGCCTCAGTGAGGGAGGCTGTGATTCTGAGTGTCTTCATCCATCTCCTTTCTCCAGATGTGAGCTGACTGAGGACTGGGACGTTATCCTTTATGCCCAGTGCCTCCCGGTTGGATGGATGAGTTAGTGAGTGAATGAAAACTATGTGATGCATACACACCTTACCCACAACACATGTCTTCTTCCGTTGTTATCGATAAAAAATGGGCTTTGAGTTGTTTTTCCAGTAGGAGACGCTTGCCTGACCCCTGCTCTGATGTCAGAGCAGGAGGATCAATAAGTAAGATGCCTGGACACAGAGGTATAACATGTATCTATGAGAAGGACCAGAGACCTGGAGCAGGGTTAGATCTGTAGTCCTGGGCTGGCTGGCCCTGTCTGCTGACAAACAGGACCCAGGGAAATTGTGCCACAAAGCACGAGGCAACATTATCAACTGCGTCACCATTCTGCAGAGCTCGACGCTGAGTGTAACCCACATGTTATCTGGGCCCTCCATCCCAGGGAGATTTGGTGAAACTTAACAGTAAAGAATCTGCCTGCAATGCAAGAGACTTGGGTTTGATCCCTGGGTCAGGAAGATCCCCTAGAGGAGGGCATGGCGACTCACTCCAGTATTCTTGCCTGGAGAATCATGGACAGAGGAGCCTTGCTGGCTACAATCCAAGAGGCTGCAAAGGGTCAGACATTACTGAATGACTAACACACACACACACACGCACACACACCATCCCGGCGCCTTAGCCCGTAGCTGCCTGGAACCCTCACCTGGTTTCTGTGCTTCTCTCTCCATGCCCTCTGACCGCACGGGCAGGCTCTAACACACACAGCATCCTGCCTCGTCCGCAGCTTGCAGCACAAACTCCACTCGCATGAAGCATGTGATTTTTGTCTGACGTGTACTGAAGATTTTGTTTGTCAGAGCAACAGTCCCACACACCCCACACAGAGACCATCTCCAGAGCTTCCACATGGCTTCCCTCCTGTCTTCCTCCTTCCTTCCGGTCCAGCCAAGACTCACCCCACCTGATTCGAGGCCCATGGTCAGTCTGTCCTTGGTCCCTTTAAGGCATTAGCTTCTATCTGCAGTCAATGCATTAACAGCACTTCTCTGAACAGACATAGAGCTCACTGTCCCTCATTCTCTCATCACGGACTTTTAGAAATTTTGAGTTTCTTCATTTCATTTCAATCAATATGCAGTGGAGCCTAACCGTTCACCTCTCGCCATCCACAGGACTCCCCTTTAGAAACTGGTAGAAATAAAAATAGTCTGACTGTTGAGTTCAGTTCAGTTGCTCAGTCATGTCTGATTCTGTGACCCCATGGACCGCAGCACACCAGGCCTCCCTGTCCATCACCAACTCCTGGAGTTTACTCAAACTCATGTCCATTGAGTCGGTGATACCATCCAACCATCACATCCTCTGTTGCCCCCTTCTCCTCCTGCCTTCAATCTTTCCCAGCATCAGGGTCTTTTCTAGTGAGTCAGTTCTTTGCATCAGGTGGCCATAGTATTGGAGCTTCAGCTTCAGCATCAGTCCTTTCAATGAATATTCAGGACTGATTTCCTTTAGGACGGACTGGTTGGGTCTCCTTGCAGTCCAAGGGACTCTCAAGAGTCTTCTCCAACACCACAGCTCAAAGCTGTTGAAAAGCAATGACTATTTTCACATTTCTACATGGTCAGAACTTTCTGAGCAGAGTGGCGGCTACCCCAGTGAAAGGTGTTTGAATAGCAATGAGCATTAGAAGATGAAGAGGCTGGAGAGGTTGACAGAATTCTCGCCCTGGAGACCGACGTTGACATTCCAAAGGGCAAGGGACCTGAACACCTTTGTTCTCTCCCCAAGAGCAGAGTGTTTGCTTATATCCCATAGCACAAGCTCTCTTTCCTTCAAGGCTGTGGGGAGAAAGAGCAACTGTAACTACAGCTCTTATATCAGCTTCAAAATTCAAAGTCCTGAAGTCCCTCTCCTGTGGTACCAACCCCCGGACATGCACAGCTTTCTGGATCTCAACGCAGTTCCCTGATGAGTGTGGGAAGCCAGCACTTAAGATGGCCGGGTCAGTAATGAAAAGTCTAGGACCCATAACCTTGTGTTTCCTAGCAGGACAAATAAATCTGGGTACAAAAACATGCAAAATGGTACAGAGACTTTCACCTGTTTTGCAATTTTAAAAAACATTTTAGTTATTTATTTTTTTAATTATAGTTTTGGCTGTGCCGTATCTTTGTTGCTGCACGCGAGCTTTCTCTAGCTGTGGCGAGTGAGGGGCTATTCTTCATTGTGGGGCATGGGCTTCTCCTTGCGGCAGCCTCTCCCATTGTGGAGCGTGGGTTGCAGAGCGCACAGGCTTCAGTACTTACAGTACATGGGCTCAGTAGTTGAGGTTCCTGGGCTCCAGAGCACAGGCTTAACAGCCATGGTGCATGGGTTTAGTTACTTCTCAGTATGTAGGAGCTTCTTGCATCAGGCATCAAACCCATGTCCCCTGCATTGGCGGGCAGATTCTTAACCACTGGACCACCAGGGAAGCCCCTTCTATTGCAGTTTGACAGAGGATGGATCTCATAATTTGAACTGCATTTTTCTTTTTCCTTTCAATTCAGCAGGGTTTAATATTGGAACTCTGTGGATCTCACCAGAAGGTGTCAATGACAGGTTATGAGGCAACAGCGAGGGCTTAAGTTCCTTTTTCAAATGCTCTTCTAATGTGTTGTTGACTAAAACACTGGGAGGTCACCATGATCCAAACAGGCCATCAGAAATAGGTACAATTTCACTACACAACTGTGCAGTAAATGACAAAGATATCCTAACTGTTGTTAGGACAACAGAGATTATAGGAAGCCACCAACTGCAGTATGACTCTCAATTTCAAACATGTGAAATATAAAGGAATGTGCATCTTTGATCAAGTAAATATGATACCTGAAATAATCTTGACCTTAAAGAAATGGAAGTGAAGAAACAGTTGTTGTTCAGTCACTCAGTCATGTCCGACTTTTTAAGACGCCATAGACTGTAACATGCCAGGCTTCCCTGTCGTTCACCTTCTCCCAGAGCTGGCTCAAACTCATGTCCATTGAGTCAGTGGTGCCATCCAACCATCTCATCCTCTGTCGTCCCCTTCTCCTCCTGCCTTCAATCTTTCCCAGCATCAGGGTCTCTTCCAGTGAGTCAGCTCTTTGAATCAGGCCAAACTATTGGAGCTTCAGCTTCAGCATCAGTCCTTTCAATGAATATTCAGGGTTGATTTCCCTTAGGATTGACTGGTTCAAAAATCAAAACTAGCTGCCGAACAACTATCAACAGGAGAATGCTGGATACCACCAAAAAAAGATCCCACCATGTCCAAGAGCAAAGGAGAAACCCCTACAGAATGAACACTACTGGGCGTAAGACATAGAAGAGCCCAGTGGCCTGGTGGCCCTCTCCACTTTCGGAGCCTGAGGACATCACTTTTTCTTTCTCCTGATGGACAATACCAGTGCCCTTATTCCAGAAAGACGGTGTTGTAGAAGAATGTGTGTTCATCTTCTCTTGCAAGAACACCAAAATTGCAACTAGCTGTGGAACAACCATCAACAGGAGAATGTTGGATCCCACCAAAAAAAATAAATAAATAAGAAACAGTGGTAGCAATTAACTGAAATTATTCTACCAGCAATTTGAAGAAAGACTTATATAATAATCACCACTGATTATCACAATGGAGATTGTTAAGATAACTGGAGCCAATTTCTGAATTCTACTTTCTCTCAAAATTCCCAATAATAATAATGCCCCCAAAGACTTCGACATATGAAATGTATATGGGCTGGCAAACAGAATAGTACATGAGCAAGTACTGATGGCTCAGTGGTGAAGAATCTGCCTGCCAATGCAGGACACACAGTCCCGGGGTCGGGAAGATCCCTGGAGAAGGGAATGGCAACCTACTCCAGTATTCTTGCCTGGGAAATCCTATGGACAGAGAAGCCTGGTGGGCTACAGTCCATGGGGCCACAAAGAGTTGGACACAACTGAGCGACTAAACAGTGGTATAGATACAGTAGGAATTGATATGAGGTATGCTACAGATAGAAGTAGGTTGAGGGTATCCCCCAGCTCCTGTGATTCCACACTATGAGGGTAAAGCCCATCTGCACAATACATCTAGGATGCTAATGGAAAAAATGTTCACATATTGAGGTCTGAGGAAGTCATTCTGGCTTGTACCTGAGTTAGCTTGAATTTTATGCTAGCTATCAATAATGCAGTCTGTTTATGACCTCTCAAAAATACATTGTACATCTGTTTTAACATTAAAGAAAACATGCATTGACCAGAAGTGAACTATGTCCATGTTAAAAATAAAGATTAAATGCCTCCTTTCCTGGGACATCAATGCAGGTCCTGCTTTAATGATAAGATTCCCTTCCCAGCTGCTAAGGCCATACTGACTGGCTCCTGGCTGATTTGTTTTTAAACCTTGAAGGAACGTATCCCTGACTTATTTGATGTTTTTTGTTCTAACAAGATATAAAACTATAGCTGAAAATCACGCTTCTCCTGAGCAATTTCTCAGAGTTGTTTGAGAGGCTGTCTCCCGAGGTGACAGTCCTCATTGAGGTTCAAATAAAACTGTTTTCCATTGCTAGTATAGATTGTTTATTGATTATTTCTGCTGGCATTGCCCTCAGGTTTCCAAATGCAGAGTGGCAGAGACCAACCACTAGAGCAAGATAGGGGGGGTGATCTGAAGGCAGTAAGGGCCCTGGGGTCCTCACCTGGAGCCAGCTCAGCGGTGCTCATAGGCATCGCTGAGACAGAAATGGGGCTGCCCCACGGAGTGGAGCCTACACCCACAGAGGGAAAGGAAGCTTCTCAGGGCAGGGGGGTGGGGGGCACAGCACTGCCCTTCCTGGCCAAGAACCTGCCTCCCCAAGAGGCGAAAATTACACATCTCATTGCTCATGGTCCATCTCCAGAACCCTTGGTAACTGGCACCTAACAGCTACTCAGGGGCTGTTTCTAAAGTTTTTTGTTTGTTTGTTTGTTTTAATGTGGACCATTTTTCAAATCTTTATTGAATTTGTTACAATACTGCTTCTGTTTCATGTTTTGGGTTTTTAGCTACAAGACATGTGGGACTGTAGCTCCCCAACCGGGAATCGAACCCATACCCCTTTCATTGGAAGGTGGAGTCTTAGCCACTGGACCACCAGGGAAGTCCCTCAGGGGCTGTTGATTTCATTCATGTCACATAAATTTATTAAGAGCCCAGAAAGGGCCAAGCACTGGTCACATGGCTGGGAAATCAGGAATGAACCAAGGGTACAAAGCCCTGATGAGGAGAACTCTATTGTCACAAAGACCATTAACAGAGTAGGTCCTGAGTCGGGTGATGAATAGCTGGAAGCAGGTAGAATAGTTGGAATAGAATAGCTGGAAGCAGAGAAGCAGGTGGGCCGGGGAGCACTTAGGGAAAGGATGAGGGAGGTGGCTGCTTAAATAAAGTGGCAGGAATCACACACACACAGGTGCTGTGGGTCTAACCTCCATGTTCATCAAAACCCACCCTCTCCTCCACCTGATTCAACCTGAGACAGCAGAGGTGAAAACACACACACAGGGTCTCTGACAGCCGCCCCTCAGGGTCCCACAGTGAGCACTCACTCACTCGCTGATAAGAATTCGAAGCAAAGACATCACCAGCTGTGAAAGAGACGAAGGAATGACAGCGAAGGGGGAGACTCTGATGAATTAGAATAAATGTCCTCTAAACTGTGGACTTGCTCGAAGGAGCAGAAGAGAATTATCTCCAAAGTGCTTTTTAATACACAATTTTTACTCTTAAAGCGATTGAAGAGACAAGGCAGTTCTGGAGTGAGAACTTCAACCAGAGGTCAGCGAAAATTGCTTGCGGTAGAAAAGCTATTACCAAATTTTAAAACATAATAAAAGAGTTTAATAAGGTGTCCAGTTTACAAAATAAATCTCCAAAAATCAATAGCTTTTGTTTTACACCAATAATAACCTGGCAGAAAATGTAATGGGAGGAAAATTCCATACACAGTCATAACAATAAATATGAAATACCCAGGAACGATTCTCTTGAGGTGTGCTGAAGTCCTAAACGGAATGTTTCAAAATTTATTTGTGGAGGAGAAGACAAATCACACTCCTTAAAGGGAGCAGCTGATACGTACTGGATTTTCTGTGCTGTGCACTCATGTTCATTTGTTCTGGCGTCTGTGTTCCCCACTGTGCTGTAAACACAGTGATGTCAGAGAATCCGTGTCACTCCCTGCTGAGTTCTAGTACACGTACATGGATCATAGCAGTTGCTTAATAAATACTAGCTGGGTTAATGAGTAGACACAGAGATGACCACAAATCCATGTTGTTTTAAAGGAACCTCCAGAGAATCCAATATTGAGCCCTGGAGTCCAAAAGAACAACTTCAAACCACAGTGGTTCTTAGACAATTAGAAATTTATTTTTCCCAACATGGTATTCTCGGAACCTTGACCAAGGGTATAAATATTAACCTCCTAGGTAGCGTTCTTGGCCTT
This sequence comes from Cervus canadensis, assembly GCF_019320065.1. Classification (NCBI taxonomy): domain Eukaryota; kingdom Metazoa; phylum Chordata; class Mammalia; order Artiodactyla; family Cervidae; genus Cervus; species Cervus canadensis. The sequence goes on from NC_057387.1 coordinate 108,798,155, forward strand.
GGGTAAAAGTGGCAAAGGATGCTTCCCCACAAAAATGACCATTCTCATAATCCTGTGAAGTGACAAAGCCAAGAAGACCCCCCGCTCTGATTCCTTAGCAGTGCTGGGGGCTATTGAGGCTCTTTGGAATGTTCTAGAGACTTCATTGGAAAATAGGAAATGCCTTCAGGAATTCCAAGGTTGATTATGCTAATAGAAACAGAAAGAAACCTTTGTTATTTGAAACCTAACCTGACAAAGGTGGATGGTGACTGCAGCCATGAAATTAAATGACTTGCTCCTTGGAAGAGAAGCAGTGACCAACCTAGACAGCATATTAAAAACCAGAGACATTACTTTGCCTACAAAGGTCTGTATTGTCAAAGCTATGATTTTTCCAGGAGTCATGTGTGGGTGTGAAATGAAATGAAACGATAGTTGCACAGTCGTGTCTGACTCTTTGCGATCCCATGGACTGTGGCCTGCCTGGCTCCTCTGTGCATGGAATTCTCCAGGCAAGGGTCCTGGAGTGGGTTGCCATTTCCTTTTCCAGGGGACCTTCCGCATTCGGGGACTGAATCTAGGTCTCCTGCATTGCAGGCAGATTCTTTACCAAGTGAGCCACTAGGGATACCCATAGGGATACCATACAGACGTGAGATCTGCACAATAAAAAAGGCTGAGCGCCGAAGAATTGATGCCTTCAAACTGTGATGCTGGAGAAGGCTCTTGACAGCTCTTTGAACAGCAAGGAGATCAAACCAGTCAGTCCTAAAGGAAATTAACCCTGAATATCACTGGAAGGACCGATGCTAAAGCTAAAACTCCAATACTTTGGCCACTTGACGCAAAGAGCTGACTCATTGGAAAAGACCCGGATGCTGGGAAAGATTGAAGGCAAAAGGAAAAGGGGGAGACAGAGGATGAGATGGTTGGATGGCATCATGGACTCAATGGACATGAGTTTGAGCAAACCTCAAGAGATAGTGAAGGACAGGGTAACCTGGCGTGCTGCAGTCCGTGGGGTCGCAAAGAGTCGGACACGGCTGACAGACTGAGCAACACCCTGACAACTGCAGTCTGCTTAGAGGGTGGGGATCAAGGACATAACCCGCACAGCAGTGGGGCTAAGTCTCTCTACCACCTTTTTCTTGAAGACATTGGCGAGGGAGGTGGTAGGAGGAGCACTTGGAAAGGATGCCGAGTGCCTAGCAGAGGACCCTCATCAATCTCTGGTTTTCAGAGAAAAGCTCAGAACCTTGCCTGGGGGTAAAAAAACAGAGAGCATGACCATTCTTTCCATTAAAAGAGAGAAAGAGTTGGGGGTTTGCCGTGATCAACTGGGGAGAGCAGCTGAGCTGAGGAGAAAGGAGAGAGTGAGCAGGTGGGAGGACATGTGAGCCCAGGTTGGTAAGAATAGTCAGGAACTAGGGACTTTCCTGGTGGCTCAAAAGGTAAAGAATCTGCCCGTAATGCAAGAGACAAGGGTTCGACCCCTGGGTCAGAAACATCACTTGAAGAAGGGAATATCCACTCCAATATTCTTTGCCTGGAGAATCCCATGGACTGAGGAGCCTGGTGGGTCCCAGTTCATGGAGACGTGCCTGAACTACTGACTTAGGAACCAGAATTCTTAGGGCTCACTTAAGCCAGGCATAGGGACAGATGGTTCTGGAAGTGAAGGAGAGGAGCTGAGCCCCACACCTGGATCTGAACAAAGGATAGGAAGTGGATGTGGGAGGGAAAAGTCCAGGGAGGATTCAGTTCTGCCAAAGGTCAAACATGATGTGCAGAAACGACAGGGAGCCTTGGGACAAAGAGAGCAACAGGATTACTTAGTGAAACTTACAAGGAAGTTCCAAGAAAGATCATCTGATCCAAAGCCACCAACGACAGGTCTGTCCGCCGTGCAGAAAGTGTCCTACTCTGCAGAACAGACCGCCCGCTGAGCTCAAGCCTGGCAGGGGCTTTGCAAGAGCCTGATTCATTTCCAACCTGGAACTTGTCCATGAATTACTGAGAGACGGGCGGGAGTGGAAATACTGCAGATGGGGACTGATGAGAAGAACTGGGGATGTCTGGACTAAAAAGAGAAGGTCTGGGAGGATGAGATAATCATCTCTAAAACCAGGACGGGGATGTGGTTATCAGTTGTTATGATTTGGAAAGGTGAAATTGGAGTCAGAAGACAGATGGGGCAGGAAGAAATAACTTGGCCCAATATGAGTGGGACGTCCTTGCTATTTGTGAAGCCTGGATATAAGAATGACTTTCTGTGCACACAGCAGAGAAAACAGAGGAGGTAAGAGCCTGCCCTGCCATGCTTTGTGGGTAATTAGGGTACAGCATCCAAACTGAAGTGGGGAGAGGCGCTTGCATGTGCTAAGTGCTAACTGGCATGAGACTCCCTTACTGCAACTCCCCAAGCATCCCAGTGTGGACACCCGCCCCAGAGCCCCGCATGGGAAAAGGAGCTCCTTACAGAGCAGGAGATGGCTCCCTGCAGCAGTGGTCATCAGACATTCGGAGATTATTTCTAGAGTAAGAACAGATGCCTTCAAGTGAACACAGAGATGGGCAGACAAAGACCCCTACCAAGGTCTCACAAAGACCCTTCTCAAGTGGCTTCTGCTGAGGGTTGAGGCTTGCAGAATGTCTCCCTTCCTGAGTCACGGACTTAACGGCAGAGAATTGGGGGGACAGGGGTTGCTCCCCTGCACAGAGTAACTGCTCATGATCTCAGGGATTCCCAAGGAAGCCTGAGTGATCCACGTGGGGGTCTCCACACACTGGACCGACTGGGCGCTGGGAAGATCTTTCCTCAGCCAAGTACATCAAAGCCATTCTGAAGTGGCTTCAGAATCTTTGACCTCAGACCATGTCAGGCAGTTACAAGGAGAGTGCTGATACCTTCCTCCACACAGGGAGACTGGTCCCACCACCCCCAAGTGACCACTCAGGGGCCACCATGAGACCAGGAACAAGACACCTAGAGACTTGAATTTCAGGGAGCAGTTTTCATAGTCATGGTCAGCATGAGCGCACCCTCAACCTGGGCCTGAAGAAGAAGTTAGACTCTGGAGCAGAGATCCCAAGCATCACTGAAGACCCCATTTTTAAAAACCATTTGCTTTAATCTTTTTGTGTTGCTAACACCCTTGGTCTTACTTCATGCCTCCCCCTACCCACCTACCCTCTGCCTGGAAAACCGGGTTATATAACATTTAAGCTTCATAAAGTTCTCTAAACCGAATGCTCCAGGGTAAAGCCAGGCTCTCAAACAACCCAAGACAAGGAAGAACTGAAGAACTAAATAGGATTTGGAAGTTCCAAAGAGCAGATTGAGTAACAATATTTAGAACACTGCCATATACAAATTTCTGGATCCTTAGATACAATTGCACAGGGAAAATGGGGTTTATGTAGCTAAGCCTCACTTAGATGGGTATTAAAAAAATATATTGACTTAAAATTTACTGCCTTGCGGTAAGGGAAATGCTACAACAAGAGTGTCTCATCAACGCAAAGCTGACCCGAAACTCTTTCACCGGATTAAGTTCAAAAGAGTCCAAAAGAAGGACGTGAACCCTGTCATTTGCTCTTATTGCACTTATACTTAAAGTGACATGTTTATTTCTTTGTTAGTAAAAATTAGAAGCTAACGTTCTCTCGAGCACAAAACAGCTGAGTCGAGAGAGGGCTTGATTAATTAAGCAAGTAAACACTTCACAGAAGCACTCTACCATTTGGCTAAAAAGACAGTCACTGCTCAGGAGGCCGCTGGGACTGTCCTAGCGAAAAACACCCTGTCACCAAGACGGAGTGTGTCGGAGGAGGGCAGACTGGATTCCATAGTCAAATCTGTCATCTCAGAGCAGGCTAGTTTTCTCTCTTAACACAGACAGTAACTGAATATGAATGGCTCTGATGCTGTGTTCTCAATCTATGGTTCAAATCATCTTTGTTTTCTCCAAGCCCCACTACTCTGGGAAGAAGGCAGGAATTTTTTGAGAAGAGCCTTGTGCTTGTCAAAAAAATATCTATAGAAAACAAAATTTCTCAGGGGATGAAAACCAACTCTAAATAACTTAAGTGGAGAAAGAAAATGAACAGCTCCCAAACCCATAGGACAGAGTGAGGCCAGAGATAGATCTGCAGCTTTCGAGTTCTCTTCCCATCTCTCTCTTTGTCTCTGTCTCTCTCTCTCTCACACACACACTGTTTCTGTCTGCAAGTTGTCCTTATTCCCTGGTCCAGGAAGTCTATTATACAGCTCAGAGCATCTGTCTCCTGTAAGCCTAACAGCCTTATGCCTCCTAATCAGACAAGGCAATGACTTCTCCCCACTTACAGGATTTTACATCACAGGAAAAGACTCTAGGTGGGCAACTGAGGTCACAGACCCATCGATGGACTCATCACTGAGGCCAGGAGCATGGATGCTCTGATTGCAGCCCCTACTAGAACCACACGGCTGGAGTGGGAAGAAGGGAAGACTCTAGAGGTGGGGTGATCTGCCTCGGAGACAGAACATCATCTACAGGACGCTGGCAAATTATTCTTCAGCCTTTCTTCTAGGAGCGCAGACACAAAGGGCAAAGGAAAGGTGACCATTCACTGGCCAGCTGGGTGGTCCAAGATGGTGGCCACTAAGCCACGTGTGGCTATTAACCCTTGAAATGTGCATGAGGTGTGCTGTGACTGTAAAATACACACTGATTTCCAAGACACAGTAGGAAGTGAATGAAAATATCTCATTAATAATAGTTTCTGTTGATTGCATATTGCAATGTTAATCATTTGGCTATATTCGGTTAAATAAAATATATTGTTGAAATTAATTTTACCTGGCTTTAAGTTTTACTTTTTTAATGTGGAAATTAAAAAATTCTGAATTACATATTCAGCTTGTATTCTATTCCTACTAGAGGTGGCTCCTCTAAGATTGAGGACCTTGCCTTGACCATCTGAGACCAGAATATCTGGTCAGTGCTAGGTGTACAGAGGCAGAGGGTAGGATGGAATTGACTTTCTTTCTATACAAGCTTGTCATTAGGGTGTTTGGTTCAGTGACATGATTTTTTTTTAAACTCTAGCCAGAGTCCCTGCTTGGTATCCCTAAGCCGTGCCCTTAAGAGAATCATATTAGAACTTCCCTGGTGGTTTAGTGGTTAAGAATCTGCCTTGCAACGCCAAGGACACAGGTTGATCCCTGATCCCAGAGGATCCCACATGCCACAGAGCAACTAAGCCCATGGGCCAAAACTACTGAGCATAAACACCTAGAGCCGATTGCTTCACAACAAGAGAAGCCACCACAGTGAGAAGCTTGCGCGTTGCAACAGAGAGTAGGCCCCGCTGGCAGCAACGAAGGCCCACGGCATCTAAAATATACATAAATAGATCTTAAAACAAGAGAGAGAATTGTATCAAAGATCAGCATCTGTTTTCAGGGTGGGGGAAGCAGCAAGTGCCGACTGACACATGGCTGTGAACCTTCGGGTTTTCCAAATCCACATATAAATCCGGACGCCAGCAAGCCTGCGCGCCCATCCCACAACCCAGGCTGAGCAGGCTGAAGGGTGATTTGGGGTAAAATGTGCTCTTTTCCAATATCATGGTGTCACAAAGATTTCAGATTGTGGATGCAGCTACTGCAGAAGTGATGCATGGGCCATCTGATGAAACCAAACAGATTTTCTGTTGGATGCCAGCCTGTTTCCTATGTGTGACCTGTTTTGTTTTGTTTTTTTTTCCTAGGAAGCCCACGTAGGATGCTGAGGGGAACGAAAGTCTGGATTGGAAAACTCATTGTCTTGCACTGAGAAAGCTTCAGCTTTACAAATCTAGATGATACAACCTTGCCTCCCGCCGTATACAGAATGCACACAAGACTTTGCATGCATTGCCAAGCTCCCCTCTCAGCATCCCAGGAGAGGAGGAAGGCAGGTCTCTGCCTTCTGCTTGACAGGAGGAGGATTTAGAGATGTCTATTTTAGTCAAAGCCTGCCCCTAAAAGCTTGTGACCTAAAAGAAGCCCTCCAACCTTCTGCCTGCTGGCTTTTGTCTCAGTTACATAATAAGGCATTCAAGGACACTTCAGAAAATATTTCCAAATGCAAACTACAGCATGCCCTCCAAAGGCTGCCCACACCTTGAAAATAAAAGGCAAAGCTTGCCACGGCCTCTAAGACCCCACGGACCCTGCCCATGATCTGGCCCTCCAGCTCATCTCCTGTGGCTCTGCACGCTGGCCACACAAACTTTGCTGTTTCTGGAAGAGATGGAGCTGGTCCCCCTGCAGGGCCTTGGCCTGGGCGGTGCCCTCTGACCTCTCCTCCTCACCTCCTCACCGCAGACTTCCTGGATCAACTCTTCTGAAACAGTACAACCCCATCCCACCTCCAGCTGGACTCTAATGCATTTGCTTGTCATATTTTCTTTGGGACACAGATTTCTAGCTGAATCATCTTCCATGTGCTTAGCAGTTGACTGTCTGCCTTAACCTGATAAAATGCAAGCCCCTTGAGGGCAGTGACCCTGTTGGAGACTGTTTCCTCCTGTGTTACCAGTGTCCCAGCCTTGCACAATAGGGAATGAATGAGATTTAATGCACATGTGCACACACATCTGGAGGAGAGCATAGGAATATATCTATATCTATATCTATACTTATATCTAACCGACTTGATAACTATTATCTCACCAGCTCAATGGACATGAGTTTGAGCAAGCTCCGGGAGTTGGTGATGGATACGGAAGCCTGGCATGCTGCAGCCCATGGGGTCACAAAGAGTCGGACACGACTGCGTGACTGAACTGAACTTCACGGAACTGATACCTATATCTACATACCTATATCTATACCTATACACACTGTGTGCTCAGTCGTGTCTGACTCTTTGAGACCCTATGGACTGTAGCCTGCCATGCTCCTCTGTCCGTGGGATTTTCCAGACAAGAATACAGGAGTGGGTTTCCATTTCCTTCTCCAAGAGATCTTCCCGACCCAGGGATTGAACCTGGGTCTCCCGCATTGTAGGTAGATGCTTTACCATCTGAGCCACCAGTGAAGTCAAAGTAGTAATAACTACTTTAATGAACAAAAGTGAAGAGTCAAACGCAGACATTCAACCCAGACCAAAACCACCCAGCTGGCCCATAGACTCGTGAACAATAATAAATTGTCGTTTTAAGATACTAAGTGGAACAATTTGATACTTGAAATAGTTAACTGATTAACCCCCAGGGAAGGGTTTCATATAGACTACAATAAAATGGTGTCCCCTATGATTTACTGCATGACCTGCACAACATAAGGGTCCCTGCAGAGAAGGCAGGCGCGTTAGCCGGTCTGACCCCATTTCCAGCCTCTTCTCCCTTGTTTGCCTTTTCTGTTGACGCCATAAATGCTGCAGCTGGTGTGTCAATGTCCTTTGCAGCTACATGTGGCCACGTAACACGATTCAGCCAGTTAGATATAAGCTGGAATATGCTACTAACTCGTCTCTTCCTCTCTCTTCCTACTGTGTGGGTGATGCCTAGGGCAGTCACATCATTTCTGAAGTAGAACAAGTCCATTAGGGCATCAAAGGATAGAGTTTGCCAGATTTAGCAAAAAGAAAATGATAATAATTATTGGTTCTCTAAAATAAATACAAGATGCCCAGGTGAATTTGAAATTCAGGTAAAGAAAGAATCATTGGAGGGTCCTTTAAAAACTAAACAAAGAACTATCATATGACCCAGTAATCCCACTACTGAGAATATATCCTGAGAAACCATAACTCAAAAACACACCTGTACCCAAATGTTCACTGCAGAACTGTTTACAATAGTCAAGAATATGGGAGCAACGTAAACGTCCATCAACAGAGGAATGGATAAAGAAGATGTGGTATATATAGTGGAATACTACTTAGCCATAAAAAGGAACAAAATTGAGTCAGTTGAAGTGGTGTGGATGAACCCAGAGCCTGTCATACAGAGTAAAGTATATTAGAAAGAGAAAAACAAACATTGTATGTTAAAGCATATATATGGAATCTAGAAAAACGGTACTGATGAACCTATCTACGGGGGAGGAATGGAGATGCAGGCACAGAGACTGGACACAGCAGGGGAAGGAGAGGGTGGGATGAATTGAGAAAGTACCAGTGACACATATCCATGCATGCGTGCTAAGTCACTTCAGTCGTTTCAGATTCTTTATGACCCCACAGACTGTAGCCCGCCAGACTCCTCTGTCCATGGGATTCTCCAGGCGAGAATACTGGAGTGGGTTGCCATGCCCTCCTCCAAGGGATCTTCCTGACCCAGGGACTGAACCAGCATCTCTCATGCTTCCTGCATTGGCAGGTGGGTTCTTTACCACTAGTACCACCTGGGAAGTCCCCCCCCACACACACAACCACATGTGAAACAGACAGCTCCTGGGAAACTGCCGTGTAACACAAAAAACTCAACCTAGTGCTCTGTGATGACCTAGAAGGGTGGGCTGGAGGCAGGGGGAGTGGGAAAGAGGAAAAAAAAGATCACTTGTTAGTGTAAGCATCTCCCAAACTATTCCAGACTCTATCACTGAGCCACACATCAGCCCAGGGGCATCTGTGCACAGACTTCCTGTGTGTGACTGAAACCCCAATTTGCTTACACTTCTGAGGTCAAGAGGGATTCCTCTCACTCCTAGCCACATGCCATCCTAGTTTATATTTTCAAACTGACAGACAAATGACTCTGCAGGTCCATCAGCCTTGACTGCTACCCCTTTCTTTTTTTAAAATTAATTTCTATTGGAGTATAGTTGCTTTATAATATTGTGCTAGTGTTACTGCAAAGCAAAGTGAATCAGTTACACAAAAACATATATCCCCTCTCCTCTGGACTTCCTTCCTGCTCAGGTCACCACAGAGCGTTAAGGAGAGTTCTCTGTGCTATAAAGGAGGGTCTTCTCAGTTAAGTAGTTTATAGTATCATTAGCGTATATGTGTCCATCCCAACCTCCCAGTTCCTCCCTCTCCTCACTTTCCCTCCTGGTATCCATATATTTGCTCTCTACATCTGTGTCTGTGTCTCTGCTTTGCAAATAGAATCATCTGTACCATTTTTCTAGATTCCACGTACATGCGTTCATCTCTTTCGGATCAAAAAATGGGTAGAAGACCTAAATAGACCTTTCTCCCTTTCAATACTACATAAATATTGTTCCAGCACCTTCTTCCTGCCAGTGGTGTGAGTGAGAAATCTGGCAACATTAACACATATATATGGAATCTAGAAAGATGATATTGATGGTCCTATTTGCAGGGCAGCAAAGGAGATGCAGACATAGAGAACGGACTTTTGGACACAGTGCGGAAGGAGAGGGTGGGGTGATTTGAGGGAGTGGCACTGAAACATACACATTACCACATGTAAAATAGACAGCCAGTGGGAATTTGCTGTGACACAGAGAACCCAAAGTCCGTGCTTTGGGACAACCTAGAGGGATGGGTTGGGGAGGGAGGTGGGAAGGAGGCTCAAGAGGAAGGTGATGTATGTACACCTATGGCTGATTCATGTTGATGTATGGCAGAAACCATCACAAATTGTAAAGCAATTATCCAAATTAAAATCAAAAAAAGGAAAATCTTACAGCATCCCATTTTCTTCTATTCTTGTAAATAGCAAAGCTTTCTTCCCCGGAGGCTCAGCGGTGAAGAATCCGCCTGCAATGCAGGAGCCACAGGAGACCCAGGTTCAGTCCCTGAGTCAGGAAGAGCCCCTGAAGGAGGAAATGGTAACCCACTCCAGTATTCCTGCCTGAAGAATCCCATGGATAGAGGAGCCTGGTGGGCTACATACAGTTCATAGGGTCGCACAGAGTCGGAAACAACTGAGGCGACTTAGCACGCACAGCACGCAGGACTTTCTCTTTGGAAGCTTCTAAAATTTTCTCTAGCCCCTGAAGGGCAGTGATATTTCCAACCCAAGCCTATGGAGATCTCATTTCATGAGTCTTCACTGGAACTCAGTCGACTGTTTTCATTTGTACTTGAGTCTGCTCTAGCTGGGGGAATCCAGCATGTTTATAGTTGATGCCTCCTCTATGCTGTTACTCTGTCATTTGTATATTAGCTTTCATGGCTCTAGCAGGCAAGTTTCTTATTTTGTTTCCCCTTATGATTTTTATTTGTTATTTTCCCCTTTATGATTTTTATCTCTGGATATGTTGCCCTGGGTTTTGAGCTATATCTTCCACTTCACCTTTCAGATCACTAATTTGTATCTAAATGGAGGATGCTATCCCTTTAAAGATATGTACTTACTTTTTTTTTAATTCAAAAATAATTCTTTGGTATGTGCTGTAATTGAATCTCTTAGGTGCCTTTCTGGTTTCTAGTCAAGATGCCTTCTGCAGGAGGACCATTTCTGAGCAAGTTGACTCCTCATTCTTCCTCCCCCAGGGATCGCTAAGATACCTTGCTTTTTCCTCTTGCCTTCTTGCAGCAGCTCCCTTCACCCTTGGAGCCATACCTAGCTGCTGAGGGACCACAGCGGTGGTTACCCATAGGTGGCGGGGACACAGCAGACTTTGCTCCCGAGGGCCCATGAGAGAGCTGGAGGTGCTTGGGTCCCTGCCTGCAGCTGGGAAGTAGCACCTTCTTCCTCCTCTGCAAAGCTGATGCTCTCTTGTTCTCAGAGGTGGGCCACTGGGCTCACCTGATCAGCTTGTCTGAGGCTCCCTGGGACTAGCCAGATGAGCGGGTCTTCCATCATGGGGGCTCCTGGCTAGCTCCATCCTTCCGGGCGGCCCAGGGATCTCCTTGAGCTGGCGCTGTCGAGCCCAAGGCTCACTCCTGGGCTCTCAGGTGCCAGGCTCTCAGTGGCCCGAGAGGACCAGACTCCAGGCTCCCACAGCCTTTAAGGCTCCCACAGCCTTTAAGGCTCCCTTACATCCGGTGGCCCTTGCCTCTGTAAGTTCAGCGAAGGTAGTTGATGGTTGAATAGACTGTGCGAAAAAGGTATCAGGGGCAAGTTTTTTCACCACCATCTTGCCAGAAATGTCTCGAAGTTTTTATCCCAAAGTTTGTGTAAAACTGTATTACATGTTTAATCAGAAAAAATTTTAATACCAAAAGAAGCTTTGGCTAAAGCATAATAAAGCGAGAAACAAGTATATTTGACTTCATTTAATCAGGATTTTTAAAATTCTTACTTCCAAGATCATGTCTAGCAAAAGCCTGGAAACCCTGTGTCTGGCGGTCAGGGCCCAGCTGGACGAACTGCGTGCACAGGGGATGCTGCGCCCACAGAGCTGTGAGGGGGGTAAGGCTGGCGCGCGCGGACAGAGGGGTCACCGAGCTTCAGCGGCCAGAGCAACAGGGTGCAGAACTGGGTCTAGTGCATTTCTGGAAAGAGCCAGTAGTAAGTACTTTAGCCCTACAAGGCCATACACACTTTCTGCTACAACCCCTCAACTCCGCTATGTTAGCAACAAAGCAGTCATGGACAATATCTAAACCAACGGCCGTGACCGTGTTCCAATAAAACCTTATTTGCAAACACAGGTAGCAGGCTGGATTTGGCCTATGGGGTATTATTTGCCAATTTCTGGTGTAACAGAGGTTCCCTAGGGATTCTCAGGTGGCTCAGTGGTAAAGAAGCCACCTGCCAATGCAGAACCCTGGGTTGGGAAGATCACCTAGACGAGGAAATGGCAACCCACTCTGTACTCCTGCCTGGAGAATCCCATGGACAGAGGAGGCTGGCGGGCCGTGGTCCATAGGGTTGAAAAAGACTGGACCTGACTGAGCAATAGTACACAGGAAGACATTCCCTGAGGTGAACTCTCAGTGAGACACACCTCCATATAACCTACTTTTCTTGAATGCACATAGTCTGACTTGCTTCTTAGGCAATGAAATATGACAAAGGTGAAGGGATTTTGCAAATGTAATTAAGATTCCAAATCAGTGTTTCTAAATTAATCAAATGGGGAGAGTATCCTAGGAGGTCCTAACCTAATTAAGTAAAATCCCTCAAAAGAGGCCCTTCTTAGTTAGACATTGTTTCTTCATTGGCTTTGAAAGAGAAAACCACCATGAGGTCACGGCTACAAAGAGATGAGGTCAGCCAACAGCTTGAGGGAGGTTGGAGCAGACCCGTCCCCAGTTGAGTCTCCGATGACAAAGTGTGCATGCTCAGTCACTCAGTTGTGTCTGACTCATTGTGACCACATGGATGGCTGCTCACTAGGCCCCTCTGTCCTTGGGACTTTTCAGGCAAGAATACTGGAGTGAGTTGCCATTTCCTGCTCCAGGGGGAATCTTCCTGGCCCAAGGATTGAACCCATGTCTCTTGAGTCTCCTGCGTTGGCAGGTGGATTCTTTACCACTGCACCACCTGAGAAGCCCCTCTGACAACAATGCAGCCCAGATAATGGTCAACAGTCACCCTGTGAGCCCCTGGGCCAAGAGCCCAGCCAAGCCCCCCAGACTCCTGACCCACAGATGCTATGAGGCAATAAATCATGCATTGTCTTCATTAAATTTGTGCTAATTTCTTGTAAGCCTAAAAAACTATCATGCCTATTATACAGAATCTGCAATTGCTTATGTAAGAAAGGAAGAAATGATATATATGCATGTATGTTTAAATTTTTATAAAGAAACATCAGAAGGATAAACAGGAAATTTATAAAAATAATTGCCCACAGAATGAAGAAGAAATGCGAGTGTCCAGGGCAGGAAGCAGGACTTTCCAGGCCATACCTTTTTGTATGGTTTGGTTATTTAAATCACCTAAACATATGATCTATCCAAAAAGTTAAATTTTAACTCTCCTGCTTTCCAATTAAGCTATAAAAGGTTGTTTCTTTCAGATTTGTATCCTTGATATTTTACAGTTACTGTTTATGTTCATGGTACCTTTCACCTTGGCTCTTTTCAGTATCAGAACCACTCATGTGACCTGTGTCTTTACTTCGACATGTCTCCTTTTGCTCTCAAATTGCCGTTTTCAAAAGAATACTTGACTTTCCCCATCATTGTTCTCCCAGGACTCAGCGCTGGCATGGGGACACCCTGATAAATGCTTGCTGTGTTCACCTTGGTTTTTCCATGCCTACCAAGCCCACGTGAACAAATCCTGGTAACAAAGCCCCTTGCTGTTCAGATTTCACTCTTCGCTTGAAATAAAGCATGTCCACAGGACAAGCTGCCTTGCCGCCTCCTTACCGCCCACCAACCATCAAGAGATGTTGATGAAACATGACTCCTAAAGCATTTTAAACATCTTTCGGGAATATGTTATGCAGAGAAGATATAGTAATGGCAACAGCAAAACAGGGCATCTGCTCATCTTTGGCTTGATTTCTGAAAACAACTTTCTGTTTTTCTAGCATGTTCACTCCCAGCTGAGCCATCTCGCTGTAGTCACGGCACACAGGGACAGAGGTGAAGACTGTGGTCCAGCCTTCCTTCCAGACTCAACCTTCCCCTGATGAACACTCGTTTTAGGTGGTGAGATACTCTGCTCTCTGGCCAACATCTGGGCAAGCAGACCTTTGCTTTGTTCTGAAGCCAGAGACCCCAATCCACGCATGTTTCCCCACAGCCCAGAGTCTGTATTTCTTCCTTTTATTCTCCACCAAGGACTGGACTCCAGCCTCTCTCCTCAGCCCACGATGGTTCTCTGGAGCCAAAAGGAGGTAGTAGGAGTTGAAGGGAGAGAGAAAGACAGACAGAGGGCAGGTTGAGTCAAACTTCCCAGAACCTTGATGCCTTCCCAGAAAGGCATCCTTGAGTGCAGATGAGGGTGAGGGTCCGGCTGCCCTTAAGGTTCCACTGGGCTTGGCCAAGGAGCTCTCCCAGCCCGAATGAATAGTGACACAGTCTCAGATGGAGAGAGTGGAGAGGTTGGGAGTGGAGACGCCTGCTGCACACACGCCCATGTGCACACGCAAACACACACACACACACACACACACACAGGTTTTCCTGCAATTAGACACCCTGCAATGCTAATCAGAGGCCAGCCGATCTGTTCTATCAATAGCAGATGCCTTCAAGCCCCTTGGGAACCCCAGGGATAATTGTCCCCATCCAGAACGATTACCGAGCTCCCACCCTGTACTCCTCAGCCTGTCTAGACCCTGGTACCTTGTGCTCTTTTTTCAGGCCTGAGTATCACCTAAGCTTCCTGAACCCACAGACAGAACACGTGAACCAGTCCCTGGTTAGAGGCTGGGGGTGGGGCAGGGGGGACATTATAAGATTTCCCCAGGTGGCAATATATAATAGCCAACTGAATCAAAAGTACTGATAATGAGGAGAAAAGGCTCACAATATGTTGTTAAGTTTTTTAAAAAGAAAACAGGTTACAAAACAGCATATGCTACAGTCCCACTTTCTAAATGTATCCATTTTCAGAGTATCTTCCGTTTCCCTGAAACTCCAGACTCATTGCATCTCCATGCACACGTCTACCAGCATTTCAGGTGTGACAGATCCTAGACGGAGGTGGGACTTGCCCTTCCAGCTGCTTCTCCCCCGTGTCAAGAAAAGGGAGGGCACCCTTCTCCCTAATGTTCAAAGCCATCATGACCCCTCTTTCTCTCTCATCAGGTGCCCCATTTGATGGGCAGTTGATACAAACTTGAAGTAAAGTTCTGAAAAGTAGATCGCAACAAAGATAAATATAGGAGACAATGAATAAGAAAATCAGAGGCTCAATCTATGAGGTCGAACAGCCTAAGAGGTCTAACAGGTGCTCCATGGGGGAAGCAGGCAGGAAATGAAGGAGAATTAATGTCACTTTTTGAAAAACTGATGTTAAATATTCCAAGGACTGGTACATCTGAGTTTCTAGATGGAAAGGTTTTTCACAAGTACTCAGCAGGAATGAATGAAAATATACCCACACTAAAGTTCAACCCTGGGAAATTTAGAGCCTATGAATGAAGAAAGGATTCTAACACTTTTCAGAGAGAAAAATAGAGGTTGCCAACAGGAAGTCAGGAACTGAAATAGCATTTAATTTCAAAAGAGCGGTTTTAGAATTGAAGAGAAAGTAGAGTGATGCCTTCAGACTTTTAAGGAGAAATGATTTCTAACCTAGAATTCTATACCAAGTCAATCAAGTTGGGGGAGAGAAAAAAACCTTTTCAGACACGCAAGTTTCCCTAACAGTTTTTATTGCCAAGGGCACTTTGTTAGGAAAATACTGCAGGATGTGCTGCACCAAAACAAAGGAGTAAATCACACACACACACACACACACACACACGGAGAGAGAGAGAGAGAGAAGGGTTCTAGATAGGAAGGGCCCAACAGAGAAGAGAGGAGAATGTATTCCCAGTTTATGGTAAAAAAAAAAAAAAAAAACAAAAACAGGACAGCAATTGTGCAGTGGGACTGAAAAATAACCAGTGCAGACTAACAGTAAGAGGACTGAAGTTGAGAGAACCCTCCAAGAAAAACATGATCCTCGGTGATGATTGATGTTTCTCTACATGGAATTCCAACAGTTTGAGAGTAAACTGCTGACAGATACACAGAAATCAGAAGAGACCAGGTAGTCACAAGCTCCAGGAAAAATAAAAAGCTGTACAAGAAAGGAAATGATATCATAGGATGCAATGTGTTTCAGCTGTGAGTAACACAAATATTGTCAAAATATACCAAGATAGGAATGAAGACTGCCAATCTGAAAAATCGTAGTGTTACATGTTGGGAGAGTGTGGGGTGGGGAGGCACAGAGGAACCGGTGTAAGAAAGCCAAAGGTCCTCTTCTTTCGTGGAGGGAAGCCATTATAATGTCACCATTTTTAAATCAACCAAGGGCAGCATATTCTTGTTATCTAGAGGAATGGAAGAACTGGAAAAGTGAAGACAGCTGCAATTGCTGAAACTGATTACCTCTTGGGTGTGGACACGAGGATGAGAGAGAAAGGAGCAGAGGACCATGGTTTCACCCTTAGCCTGGTGACACCATGGGACCCTTTAAACCATGCACACGTATTACTTGGATAAAATTTTAAAATTGCAATATAAAGTCACAGTGGAAATCACCATGCACATGTCCAAAATGGGGGGAAAAAATCTCAATTTCAAAGACAAAACCAAGTACAAAGCTAAGGGCAACAAGAGCAAGGAAATGAGCACAACAGAAGTTTCTACCCTGATCTAACGTATCTTGGTGAATAGGTTTCATTGATTTGTTTTGCTCCTTTTATGGAAATCTTGAGACATCATAATACAAGTTGGAAGTCTTTACATAAATCAAATATCTATAGTACTCACTGCTCTGTCTTAGTGCCTGACCTAGTGCCTGGGATCTAGTAACTTCTCAAGGAAGGGTTGGTGACTTTTGTATTAAAGTGACCTGATCTTATTTGAAGCTGAGTTTCCTTAGATTGTTTTTTTCAAGGGTTTCTTTAAGAAACCTCTCCATGAAAAACATTTCTAAATTTTCTGTAAAACTTCACAAAGACATTAGTCATTAACTTGCTTAATGTTCCTTTCAGAAGGATTCACAAGATAAATTCGTCTCTGAATTTAAAACCCTCAAAACAGTCAGTCCTCTGACGAAACCATACCTAGCAATGAGAATTATATAACCATACTTTTGCCATAGCTCCTAGGGCTGTGAGTCTTGTGTCTTCCCCAGATAGTTAATAACTCGGGGCACCTTCAAGCCAATAGAGACTCTTTGTTAATGCTCATTCAGGGGATTTTCTTCCTTTTCTAAGGTGGTGATTTTAAATAGATATTTATTCCCAAGCATACAAATTCTGTTTTCCACTTTTTTACAGACCTGATATTGGAAAAGCTTTTACTTCTTTTCCTGAATGGACATTCATATATCAGAATGCCCAGGAATTTATGTAACAACTAAAATCCTGCCTGGGAAGTTCATCTTTCAGTGTCCTATCTTTTTGCATTTTCATACTGTTCATGGGGTTCTCAAGGCAACAATACTGAAGTGGTTTGCCATTCCCTTCCCTAGTGGACCACATTCTGTCAGACTCTTGAGAGTCCCTTGGACTGCAAGGAGATCCAACCAGTCCATCCCAAAGGAGATCAGTCCTGGATGTTCATTGGAAGAACTGATGTTGAAGCTGAAACTCTAATACTCTGGCCACCTGATGTGAAGAGCTGACTTATTTGAAAAGACCCTGATGCTGGGAGGGATTGAGGGCAGGAGGAGAAGGGGACAACAGAGGGTGAGATGGTTGGATGGCATCACCAACTCAATGGACATGAGTTTGGGTAAACTCCAAGAGTTGGTGATGGACAGGGAGGCCTGGCATGCTGTGGTTCATGGGGTTGCAAAGAGTCGGACACGGCTGAGCAACTGAACTGAAAATCCTGCCATTGTGCGGACTTGGCAATATATTGTTTTCGATTCATGTGTTTGATTAGCTGGGTGGGATGTGTGTTTACAGGTCTTAATGATGGTTTCAGACCCATCACAAGGAACATGGCCCCTCACTTTGTATCTTTCTTTCTGGAAATTCCTGTTCTCAAGTAGACTGACCCATCTTAATGATACCATTGCACTTGCCTTGAAGTTTCTCATCTTCCATTGTGGCTTCTTATTGAAAGGATCTGAATGAGTTGTTGGAAAGATGTGTCTCTGGACTTCTCAACTTCAACCTGTAGCTCTCAGTCTCCTGCACCATGAACTCAATACCCTCCTTTCTCAAACAACACCCTTCATCTTGAGCGACCATAAGCTTGTTCTCTTGGCTTGTGCTCAATTCTGCAGACCCACTGGGCTTGCCATTGGACTCATCACTGTCATTGTGAGGAGTGTTATGAACTGCCAAGCAGGCTTCCTTGTCATTGCCCTCACTATTATAAACCTGAGTGAGCACACAGGGCTGTTTCTCTGACAAGTGGTGAAAATCCTCAGAGCATGGTGGCACATCAGTTCAGGACAGTTGTGATTCCACCAGAGAGTTCGCTTCCAAGGGGTAGATCCTCAAGATGAAAAACAACCCTAAACATTTCCAGATATATCCCAGGTAATAGGGCTGTCTAAAGAGCTTCACCTAAGTGATAGCATGATCTTTCCATTAACAAGTCCTGCCTAGGTTTCTTATTCTTGGATATAGGAACAGAGTGCCTTGCTTGCCATTTCAAAGGGTCTGGTCAACTGAGGCTGGTGGACAAAAGAACATTTAATTCTTAAGTTGAAGATGGCTATGTAGAATCAGTCTCTTCGTGAGGGGCTCAATCTCATCATGATTGAAGTGCCTGTGATGAAAGTGTGGAAGTCACTGACAGTCATGTTGTCTTGGCAATGAGACAATTTATTATTGGGTTGTGGAAATCTCCTTCACCCAAACGGATTTCTCCAGATGAAGATTTGATAGGAAAGATTCCATCATCAAAGGGAGGACAGGCACATCAAAACTGCACTTCCAGGATCCAAGATCAAGATAACTCTTTTAATACCAACCTTCTTGTCTAAGCCATAAGCAGAGGCAGGGTAATCTGGATCGATGACCCTGAGCACAGTGAGGTTATGTTGGTTCCATAAAAGATCTATTAAAGTAAGCTAGAACTCTGATGACAAGAGGGTAACAACCCTCTTGGAGGTAGCTCTCACAATATCCTTCTTCTTCTCCATAAACATAGAGACCCTCCAGATGGAAGCTCTTGCTCTCTCCTTTGTACTCCACCTGGAGCCACTGACTTCCTGTGTCAGTAACATGTACCACTGGCATACCACCACCACCATAACCATAACCATCATCACCACCATGACCATCACCACCATCACCACCACCACGGCCATCACCACCACCATCACCACCATCACCAGTGATGCCATCACCACCACCATCACCACCATAACCATAACCATCATCACCACCATCATCACTACCACCATCACCACCATCACCAGTGATGCCATCACCACCACCATCACCACCATAACCATAACCACCATCACCACCACTGCCATCACCACCACCATCACCATAACCACCATCACCACCATCACCATAACCACCATCACCACCACCATCACCACCACCATCACCAGTGGTGTCATCACCACCATTTTCATCACTACCACCACCACCTCCTCCACGGAAGAATCCCAAAATATCCAAACAGATCTTTGTGATGAAATGGTTCTGGTGGGCTTTACTGACGTTTGATTCGTTGTGCCTGACCGATCATTCCATCCATTGCTCTGTGTGGGTGTAGGCCAGAAGGCTTGGGGAGCTTCTCAGGTGGCTCAGTGGTAAAGAACCTGCCTGCCAATACAGGAGACCCGGGTTTGATCCCTGGGTCAGGAAGATCCCCTGGAGAGGGGAATGACAACCCACTCCAATACTCTTGCCTAGAAAATTCCATGGACAGAGGAGCCTGGCAGGCTATAGTCCACGGGGTTGCAAAGAGTCTGACATGACTGAGCAACTGGGCACACACACAGAAGGCTTTGGGGTGGTCCAGCTCCTCTGACCATTGCTGTGATCTCCATGTTCCCCTGCTGGAAGACACTCACAGAGGGAATAATGGCGTCATGACTGACAACAGTCTCAGATCCATCTAATACCATTATAAACCCTTAACCAGGAGAGCAACAGGTTTTAGGGAGAATGTGTGTGGCTGATTCAAAAGTTGTGTGAAAAAAAAATAGCAGCTCTGCTAGTGAAATAAACCAAAGCTGAGTTTTGATAATGAAAAATTTTATACCTCTTTATGTTATAAATTAGGTATTTGTTCACACTGGTTATGGCATAGCATTTCAACTATTTGAGATTATTTTGTGTCTGACAGTTTTCCCATCATTCATAACTGGATTGTATTAGTAATACTTACTGAGACTAAAAATGATTCTCTACAGTAACAAGGGAAAATAAAAGTTGCTCAGTCATGTCCGACTCTTTGCAATCCCATGGACTATACAGTTCATGGAATTCTCCAGGCCAGAATACTGGAGTGGGTAGCTATTCCCTCCTCCAGGGGACCTTCCCACCCCAGGGATCAAACCCAGGTCTCCTGCATTGCAGGCAGATTCTTTACCAGCTGAGCCACACGGGAAGCCCTACAGTAACAAAATTTGTTCAAAGTAGGCTCAGAAATCCTTTTATTCTTTCTGTATTTTATGTTGGCAGATTGCTTCCCAATTTTTAATAGTTCTTGTTCTCTTCTGTATTTATTTTATAATGTTCCTAAACAGACCTCATCTTTTAATAGAAATATTATGTTCTCAATGTAAAAATAACACAAATGATCATTCTTACTAAACAGGACTACACCACTTGTTATTTGGTTCCAGGCTTTCTGGAGACTACTGTAGCTCACTTCAAGCAAATCTCTGATTATTGGGCTCAAGTTAGACTAAGACCTCTTACTGCATGAAGATTTCAACTAACATAGGGAAAGGCCAAGGAGAAAATGTTCACCGTGTTCTGTTTTATTTACTCCAGGTAGGTGACATTTGCTTCTTGTAAAAGCAACATCTATTTTCCTCTGATACCTATGTTGAGTTACATCTGCAAACCTGAGTTAACTGCATCATATTTCCAATTTATTCCAAGGCTATTTAATAGTTTTATACAAATAAGCCCTTGCTTTTGAATCTGTCTCTGTTTAGGAGAACAGTGCAGATGAAATCCTTAGCCATTGCTAACTGATAATTAGGATTATTATCTCATTTCTTTGCCACTCTGCTTTGCTCTTTGCCTCTCACTCTTAGTGTTGAGTTTCCTCACTCTCTTTCTTGTTCCGTCCTGTTATTTATTCTTTGTATATTGTATATCCTGAGAGAAATGATGTGTGAGTGTCAACAACAAGGTTGGTGAAGATGGAGGCTCATAGAGTATATGTCGTGGCAGAAAACATAGAATCTAAAGAATGGTCAGTGGGGTTTTCTAGCGTATTTATTAGTCAGGAAGCTGTCCCTGTAACTGAGTTCTAAGAGGTTTCCCAAGGACTCTCCTCTTGTCAGAGGATCTTAAGCTATAGGTGGGAGTTTAACACCTGACTTCACCTATAATGGAAGCTGGTGAATTAGCTCAATCATACAATCTGATCATAAGAAGGAAGCAAAGTATATAAGCATATTCATGGATTGGCCAACAGAGGGTACAACTGGAGTTTGTCCTGAAACAGAGAGATACAGAAAAATGGAGGTCTAGAATGTGATGGACTTAAATTCAGGACAAAAAGTTTTAATTTGATATTGTGAATATTGAAAACAAGGTCCTCAGAGGTACGGAAGAGGAGGAAGAAGAAGGAGGAGGAGGAGGAGGGGAAAGAGGAGAGGAAGAGACAGGAGAAGGAAGAGAAGAATTAAAAGAAAGAGGAAGATGAAGAAGACAGCTGAGATATGGAAGCACTGTAAAAATGAAAAATGCACCCAGTTTAATAATAGGAATTTCAACTGTGTAGAGATACTGCATGGTGCTAGTGGTAAGGACTCCGCCTGCCAATGCAGGAGACATAAGAGGTGCAGGTTCGATCCCTGGGTTGAGAAGATTCCCTGGAGGAGGAAATGGCAACCCACTCCAGCATTTTTGCCTGGAAAATTCCATGGACAGAGGAGCCTGGCAGACCCCACAGAGGACCCTATAGTCCATAAGGTTGCAAAGGGTTGGACACGACTGAGCAAGTGAGCACTCATGCACTGTAAAGCTGATGTTAAATTATTTGAGCAGAGTAAGGGGCACACTGAGGTTTTAGAGATTACACCAAGGAGTGGGAAGAGGTAAGAGAACCGGGTATGTGTGGACTGGAGAAGGAGGTGCTGAGTAATGTAAGAGGGTGTGGACAAGAATGGTCAGGAGAGGGCTTCCCCGGTGGTCTAGTGGTTAAGAATCCACCTGCCCATGCAGGAGACACGGGTTTGGCACCTGATCCAGAAGGACCCCACATAGCAACTAAGCCTGTGTGCCACATCTATTGAGCCTGTGCTTTAGAACCTGGGAGCCACAGCTACTGAAGTCTGCATGCCCTGGGGCCTGTGCTCCACAACATCAAAACCACAGCAATGAGAAGCCTGTGTACCACAACTAGAGGTTAACCCCGACTTGCTGCAACTAGAGAAAAACCTGTGCAGCAGCAAACACCCAGCAAAGCCAAAAATAAAGAAAAAAAAGAAAAAGAATTGTCAGGAGAGGTAGACCACCATGCCCCTTCCTAGTTCTACAATCAAGGGTGACCAGAACTGGCTTTCACCTAAAAGGTGGTTGATAAATGGCTCACTGAGGAAAACAGAGATTTAGCAGGGTGGGTGGGGAGCTCATTCAGGAAACAGAGCATGGACAGGAAGGAGTGGAGGCTTAGGGAGGCGGAAGGCTGACCAAATAGAAACCACATATAAATTAAGAATGCAGGCCTTCTCTTGGAGTTAGGTTGCAGGGTTCTACTCCTGGTTTAAATGCCTAGCCATAAGCAATTTACTTGTCCTCCTTTGAGGCTCAGTTTCCTTATCAATAAAATAGTAGCAATAATGATGGTAGTAGATCATGATCAAGGTCATAGTATACGATAGTACCTATTTTGTAGAACTATTGGTGAAGATTACATGAGACAAGATATGTAAAACACTTAGTATAGTTTGGGCACACAAAAGCATGGCTGCTACCGCCTGGAAAAAGAGGAGCAGGGGAAATTTTGGAGTTTTGTGTGATGTATGGCCATTACAGAAGGAAACGGGCAGATCAGTCTAAACTGCACCACCTGGATAGTCTGAAAACTCTCAAGCTGAGAAGTAAGATTAAAGTGTCTTAAAGTTGGTAGCCCTCTTCAGCATCTGCAGAAGCATGTGCAAGTCTCTTCTGGTTCATTCACCATCTGCCAGGTCTCAAGGGACTCCTAAAAATAAAGTTCCAAGGAGCTCACTTTCAAATATCACAAAACACAAAAGGAAACAAAGAAACATGACCCAGAGAAAGCAGAATTCTCAACCAGCTGAGTCAGACCTGCAAAGACTTCAGCCACTGAATCATCTGACATAGTGGATAAAATCAATAGTTTATGAATGTGAATAGAAAAGAGATGAATAAATTCACAAATTTGATTTACATTTATATGACTAAGAAATGAGCATCACATTTTTCTTTCCTTCAGGCAAAAAGCTGATACTGCTCATGGCACTTTTCTCTAGTCTTGTAAATCTTGAGCATAACAAGAAATTTTCCTACCATGACTTTGCAGAGTTTAATTAAACTATAGGTATACAAGTGCAAACAAATCAATAGTTTAACAAATTTAAGGAAATGAAAGAAAATTAAAGATATGAATTAGGTGCAAGAGGCTAAAATATGAACAAGGATATTAAGAAAGCAAAGTTAAACTTATGTAAATAAAATGACAATAATTCAAATTGAAACATCAATTAGATGCAGCTAAAGAGAGAATTAGTGAGGTAAAAGATGGACTGGAAGAGATCCCCAGAGTAGCAACACTAAGAATTGGGAAAGAGAAGTTAAGAAACAAAGAAGATGCAGTGAAAAAATTACACATGCAGGTAATCCCAGTTCTATAAAGAAGAAAAAAGAGAGGTTTACCACATTTGAAAAGATAATAACGAAGTGAGTTCCAAACCAGGATGCATAAGAAATCCACACGTAACAAATCATAGTGTACTTTCAGTTCACCAAAGACAAAGAAATAAAAGCCAAGTGCCTTCAAAAGGATGACAAATTGGGGTGACCATTGATTTCCCCACAGAAATAATAATAAAAAATAGCTAGAAGGCAGTAGAATGATATCTTCAATAAACTGAGAAAAGTAACAGTAAATAAAATGTTATATCCTGTGAAAAGGAAAAGACAGCTTTCAAGAGGGAGGACAGTAAAGGTCACTTTCAGGTAATGAAAAACTGGGAAAGTTTACTATCAACAAAACTTTACTAGGTGAAAAAAATAACAAATGTACGTCAACCGGAGAGAAAGTAATTGCATACTGATGGTGTGAAATGAAAAAATTTATAAGTAAAGTTACTGATAAATATGTGGATGAATCTAAACAAAACTGATGGATAAAAGAGTAACAATTTCTTAGTGTATTAAAAATTTTTCAAAGGTAGAACTGAAATGCATAGTTTGTCATTTGTGAGGGGAATAACTAGAGTTGAACTGTTCTAATGCCGTTAAGGGCTTCCCGGGTGGCACCAGTGATAAAGAACCCAGCTGGCAATGCAGGCAGGCATAAGAGATGCTGGTGCGACCCCTGGGTCAGGAAGGTCCCCTCGAGGAGGGCACAGCAGCCCACCCCAGTGTTCTGGCTTGGAGAATCCCATTGGCCGAGGAGCCTGGAAGGCTGCAGTCTATGGGGCTGCGCAGAGCTGGGCACGACGGAAGCAACTCAGCACGCATGCACACACAATGCCCTTACAGTGGTCAAGGTTTTGAAATAGTAGATATTCACATTAAAATTAATCTCTAGAGTAAACACAAATAGAAGAGACGTAAAGTGTAAAACTAACAAACTCCCAAAGGGGTAGAAATGAAATAAGAAAAACCATTCAGTGAAAATTCAAAACAAGAAAGGAAGGGGAAAACAGAAATGTATGAACAAAAATAAGTACAAATGAAGATGTCAGAAGTAAACCCAGTTACAGCAATTGCTAAAATCTGAGAAGAGGGTTGGATACATCAGATATAAAGAAAATGCCTAATTATATTTTTAGATCAGATTCTTCAAAGCCAGCTACCTCTTTTTCTAAGTTGTTGTTTCATCACAAAGTCATGTCTGACTCTTGTGAACCCATGGACTGTAGCCCACCAGGCTCCTCTGTACATGGGAATTCCCAGGCAAGAATACCAGAGTGGGTTGCCAATTCCTTCCTCCCAAACCAGGGATCGAACCTACAGCTCCTGCATTGGCAGGCGATTCTTTACCACTGAGCCACCAGGGAAGAGACACATTAAATTATATGGCTACCAAAAGACTGAAAGTAAAATGTAAAAAAAAAAGATATTCCAAGAAAATATTAAAGAAAAATTAACTAGAAAATGTAGTTGACAACAGACGGATTGAGGGCAGGAGGAGAAAGGGGTGACAGAGGATGAGACGGTTGGATGGCATCATCAACTCAATGATTTGAGCAAACTCCAGGAGATAGTGAAGGACAGGGAAGCCTGGCATGCTACAGTCCATGGGTTTGAAAAGAGTCGGACACAAGTGAATGACTAAGCACAGCACACCCAGTAATTAACTGAAAAACAATTGAAAAGTGTTAATTCCAGGACCATGGCTGGGGAAATGTAAGTATGAAATATCTTACTGTGCCAAAAAACATGGAAGTGCTTAAAGAGTGATGGGTTCATGTCAAAAAAAAAAAAAAAAAAGAGCCACTTTGAGGGGACATCCATTGGCCAATTGGGGGACAGTGTGAGCAAAAGTGAAAAAAAAAAGTAATAAATTCAGACTCTTTGAGTAAAAGAGAAATCTATTATGTTATTTAGTGATTAATCACTTCATTAGTAAAAGAGAAAGAGAAGCTTTTACAGTAGAATGCCAACTAACAAATCCAAAAGAAATCATAGAATTAGAAAATCGCTGGTAACCAAGATAATAATAATTGATTCAGGCAAAAAGCATCAAGAGATGCTAAATCTGGAGAAATATAGTCTGACGAGGAATAAGATATTTATATTGTCTCAAAATATTTTCCACAGAATATTTATTGGTTATTTATTAATCAACACATTCTTCATGCATATTTATGAACTAGTAGCTTCCTCAGTGGCTCAGTGGTAAAGAATTCACCTACCAATGCGGGAGACAGTGGTTCAATCCTTGGATCAGGTAGATCCCCGGGAGTAGGAAATGGTGACCCACTCTAGTATTCTTGCCTGGGAAATCCCATGGACAGAGGAACATGGCAAGCTACAGTCCACGGGGTCAAAAAAGAGATGGACATGACAGCAACAGTTTATTAACTCTTCAGAAGAAGAAGAGAAGCCTCTTCAGAGAAGCCTGACAGACATCAGCTTAATCAGGCTATAAGGAATGTTAGCATCCCCAGTAATGGTACAAACTGCCAACGTGTGCCTCCTGATTGGAGGCACTGAGAAGGACACAGCATCACTTCTGCGAGATTTCTGCCCCAAACGCATCACCTGAATCAAATCACAAGGTAACATAAAGCAAACATAAATTGAGAGAATGGTACAAGTAAGAAGCCTGGGCTTTAAGAATGTCAAGATCAGGAAAAGATGGACTGGAATGGAGAAACTGAAGAGGCATGACGACCCAACGCGATGTGTGACCCTGGAGTGGTTTCTGACCCATGGAGGACTTTGTTGGGGCCATTAGTCAGGATCTGGACAGTGTGCTGGTATAAATGTACCAATGTAAATTTTCTGACTTGGATCACTGAATCGTTTATGCAGGAGTGTCCTTGCACAGAGGTAGCATCCTGAGGTTTTAAGGGATGCTCACCCATCTTGTCTGCAGCCGCTGCCAAGTGAGGGACACACTCTCCTGGCCATTCTAGAACTCCATCACCTTGAAGTTCTCTTCCACCTCCATTTCATTCTTACAATGAGCACCCTCCCCAAGGTCAATGAATATGCTCATTGGAGAGTTAAGAATTCAATTTTACTTTCCAAACAACCCAAGACTGATTTTGGCACATGCTAATATGGAAATAAGTGAGAAGAGAAAGTGAAGAACTTGGGAGTGACGGAAATAATCTTTCACAATGAAAGCACCCTGGCCTCTCACTTTGCAAAGTGCCTCTACTATTCTTTCCTTAGTCATAGGTCTGAAACTAAATGAGTCTTCTTGTTTTAAAGGAAAGTAGCCTCGGGCAGTATGAACTCCAAAACCTTGGATATGCTCCATCAGAAGAGAATTTCTACCACTTCCTGGACAGCCTGGCGTGGTGGAGAAGTAGCCCAGAGCTTCCAGGCTGGTCACCTGATTCTCAGCTGAGAAACCTATGATCAGGGTCCCTCTCTGACTGAGGTCAGTTCCTCATTTAGAAAATAGGGTTAGTTATACACAGTTGGCCTCAGAAGGTTAGCTGTGGGCTCAAATACAGCAGTACAGATAGAGTGTTGATAACTATTAAGCACTCAGTAAACTATACTTGTTTTTATTCTTATTTAGTTATTTGGATACTTTTTATTGATGCAGTGTTGATCTGCAATATTGGATTAGTTTCAGGTATATAGCAAAGTGATTCAGTCATATATATATACATACATACATATGGGGCTTTCCTGGTGGCTCAGTGGTAAAGAATCTGCCTGCAATGCAGAAAACCCGAGTTCAATTCCTGGTCCAGAATGAGTAGCTAACACGTTTATATATACATACATATGTATATAATATGTATACATATGTAATATATGTATAGATAACATACATATATATTTTTTCTCTTGGAACACATATTATTTTTCCCAAATCACTTGGGGAAGAAAAGATATCTGTGGTACTAATGTTTTCATCCAGACTATTGTGCTGTTTTATGAATGATTATTAAGACAAACATTTTTTAAAATAGCATCTGAATCAAATGAATATCAATGTACCTTCATGATGCTGCTTATACAACTGGCCTTGTGTCATCTTGGGTTTTCCTCTCTTTATTTTACGAATTATGATTCATGCCTTCATTTGACATCAAATAAGTGCCCAGCAGGGCTTCCCAGGTGGCTCAATGGTAAAGGATCTGCCTGCCAATGCAGGAGACATTGGTTCGATCCCTGAAATGGGAAGACCTCCTGGGGGAGGAAATGGCAACCTGCTCCAGTATTCTTGCCTGAAAAATTCCACGGACAGAGGAACCTGGTGGGCTACAGTCCATGGGGTCACAAGAGTCCCACACGACTTATACATTAAACAATCACAATAACAACAGAGTACCTAGTAACAGTGTTGCTCTCACCTTGGGCAGACCCACCACGAAGTGTCAGCTACCTTACACACTTGCCTTTATATATTTAATCTGTCTCTGGAAATCGTACAGAAACCTGGGAAAAGATGCTGGGTTGTTAAGGAAACATCCTCTTTACACAACACCTTTATTGTCTTTGAAATTTTATATCATAAAAATCTCGTAGCTTGTTTAAAAGTCAGTAAACTTAGAGTTTCTAAAGACAATATTTTCATTTAAAAACCTTAATCCTGACAACTTTGAGAAATTTTTGCCACCCCCTAATTTGAGGCATGAGTATAGACGTCATAATTCATCTTTATCCAAACTTGAGTAAATGTATAATTTTTAAAATTTTACATGACTAAATTGGCAGGCAATGAAAGTAAAAAAGTGAAGCAAAAGTACCAAATTGTAATGTGCATCTCAAAAAGAAGATGATGTATTCTTCTGAGACTTAACGAGCATGTCGAAAAATGTGTAACGAAAGACAGGCAAATGTAAAATGTTTCATAGAAGTCTCATTGTGGCCCATGTAGATATTGGCTCAGTACAGCATATTAAAAAGCAGAGACCTTACTTTGCCAACAAAGGTCCATATAGTCAAAGCTATGGCTTTTCCAGTAGTCGTGTATGGATGTGAGAGTTGGGCCATAAAGAAGGCTGAGCACCAAACAGTTGGTGCTTTCGAGCTGTGGTGTTTAAGACTCTTGAGAGTCCCTTGGGCTGCAAGGAGATCAAACCAGTCAATCCTAAAGGAAATCAGTCCTGAATATTCACTGGAAGGACTGATGCTGAAGCTGAAGTGCCAATACTTTGGCCACCTGATGCGAAGAGCTGACTTATTGGAAAAGACCCTGATGCTGGGAAAGATTCAGGACAGGAGGAGAAGGGGACAACAGAGGATGAGATGGTTAGGTAACATCACCAACTCAGTGGACATGAATTTGAGCAAACTCTGGGAGACAATGGAGGACAAAGTAGCCTGGTGTGCTGCAGTCCATGGGGTTGCAAAGAGTCAGACACAAGTTAGCGACTGAAAAACAACAGCAGGATTTATCATGAGCTTGATGTAAAAACACAAGTAAATCCACTAATATTAGCCTTTACCATTGGAAGGGTTTACGGCTGGGGAGAGATTACAGTACAATCATACTGTCTGCAGCTATAATTAAGATCTTCTCTAATTAGCTAACCATCTTGCTGGGGCTTGTAACAATTAGAGGTGCAGGATAGCACAGGAATTTATCATGGGTGTGTACACATGTGTGCACGTGAAATTCAGAATCAGCAAACTGACCAAGCCCACCGGCTCCATCCTTCTGATTACAAAAGGGAAATCCGGAAAGCAAGAAAGAAGGGAGATGCTGAATGGGAAGACAAAGCTGCCCAAAGAAAAGGAGCTTCTGTTGCTTCGAGGGGATGATTCAGGGAGCCAGACGCACCCAGAAATGCCCAATTGAGAAATGAATCTCCTATGCACATCAGAACCGGAGGGGAAACCATGACTGCTGCTTCTGAGTGATGGGCCAAGAAGACCCCAGCCCATGGGAGAGAAAACCACAGCCTCGTCAGAGAGGCAAGACCCAGGGTCACCAGATGTCTTTACTTGCTCTTGTTGTTTTGAAAACTGGGCAAGATTTTCATTTACTACACCCATCATTCCACAAACATGTCTTGAGCATGTACTATGTACTCTGCTGTGTGTTCTAGAATAAAATAAAATCATCTCTGCTTTCCTAGAGCTTCATTCAAAAGTGTGTGTGTGTATTTGTAGACCCCAGTTTTGCTCACCCGTTTCTGGATCCCTGCTCCTAGTGGCCCTGAGGTGCCTTTACTTGTATTTAGGGCTTGAGGGGGAGCCCCAGACAACCCTACCACCCCCCTCAGTGATACCCATCCTAATCCACTCATCTTCATCTCTTGCCCACAACCTGTGCCCCCGCTTCTTCCCTGGCCCCCTAGAGTACTCTCATCACAGCATCCAGACAGATCCTTTAAAAATCTAAATCTCTCCTCTGCCCATCACCCTGCGTGACTCCCCATCTTCCTTAGAGAAAAGTCAAGCCCTTAAGGCTTTTCAGCACTCTCGCAAGCCCTTGCCACCCTGACTCCCTTCTCCCTGGCCCCTTCTCCTGCTCACCCACACTCACTTCACTCCATCCACACTGGCCTCCCTGCTGTCTCTTGGACAAGCCAGACAGGTGCTGGCCACAGGACCTTTGCACTGGTTGTTTTCTCTGCCTGGAATGCACCTCCCCCAAGACAAGATATCCACATGGCTCAGGCCCTCACCTTCTTCATGTCTCTTCTCAAATGTCACCGCTCAATCAGGCCAACCTGCCCACCCAGAACAAAACTGCAGCTGCCCCCCCCCCACCTCCCGCTGCTTTCCTAATCCTTTTGGTGGCTCAGATGGTAAAGCCTCTGCCTGCAATGCAGGAGACCCAGGTTGGATCCCTGGGTTAGGAAGATCCCCTGGAGAAGGAAATGGCAACCCACTCCAGTACTCTGGCCTGAAAAATTCCATGGACAGAGGAGCCTGGTGGGCTGCAGTCCATGGGGTCGCAGAGTCAGACACAACTGAGCAACTTCACTTCACTTCACTTAGCTCTAATCTATTTTTCCTCTCTTCTGGAAGCTCCAATATTTTGGCCACCTGATGCAAAGAGCTCACTCATTGGAAAAGACTAGGAAAGATTGAAGGCAAATAGAAAAGGGGGCGGCAGAGGATGAGATGGTTAGACAGCATCACCCACTCAGTGAACATGAATTTGCACAGACTCTAGGAGATAGTGAAAGATAGGGAAGCCTGACAGGCTGCAGTTTATGGAGTCGCAAAGAGTCGGACACGACTTAGCAGCTCAACAACAACAAATAGTCCTTACCGTCTTCACATATTCTATTTAATGGGTTGTCTTTCTGCTATTGCTAAAATATAGGCTCTTCGAGACCAAGGAAAGATTTTTTTCCCCCACTGATGGACTCAAGAACTTGATCGGGGCCTGGGGCCAAGAGGAAAGTTGATAAATATTTGGTGATTTATAGATAGGAGTGGCAGCAGGCCAGGAAATGTTAGTTTTCATGAACTTCCACTCCCTTAAAGCTTATATGAAGGCAGAGAGCCTCATGATTAAATATCTGTCCAGCTGGCCTTTTCTGAGAGTGGTAATATACATGTCCCATATATCAGATATTCGTGAGAGGGCTGGGGGAGAGGACGGTACCAGCCAGAGCACAATGCCAGAAACATAATTGCTGAGTGGAACGCGCTGTTCTGGATCTTAGGGCAGTAATGAGAACAAGCGTTTGCAGTGTGGTTTGCAGTTTATAGAGAACCTGCGCATTCATTTTCTCACCGGAGCCTCTCTGGGTTCTGGTAAATTATGATTAGTGTGGCTGGACGCACTTCACTTGCGGTAGAACTGCTGTTTCGAGAGGCCCAAGGTCACCCAAAGAGCAAAGACTCTGGCAGAAGGGAGATAAGGTGTCAAAGCTAATCTTAACAGAACTGTTTGTACCATGCTGTGCTCCTACCTTGAAACATGGGCCAAAAAGTTCATTTGGATTTTTCCAGAACATCGTATCAAAAACCCAAACGAACTCTTTGGCCAATACTTCACACTTGTGCTGAGTCACTCAGTTGTGTCTGACTCTTTGTGACCCCATGGGCTGTAGCCCACCAGGCGCCTCTGTCCATGGGATTTGTTGACAAGAATAATGGAGCGGGTTGTCATTTCCTTCTCTAGGGGATCTTCCTGACCCCAGGGATTGAACATGGGCAGGTGGATTATTTACCACTTCACCCATGCATGAGTGTTAATAGGATTAGCCATTCAAGGAACATTCATTGTTTGTACTCACCCTTTTACCTTCACTGTAGAATAAAACACAGGACGCAGGAACTCCCACAAAACCAGTGTGTGATGTAGTGAATTATTTTATGATGAACCTTGTAATTGCCAGCAGGACAAGACATAGAACTTTGTAGCCACCGCGTCCCCCACTCAAGTCACCCCTGGATCACACAGCATCCT
Organism: Cervus canadensis; assembly: GCF_019320065.1. NCBI lineage: Eukaryota > Metazoa > Chordata > Mammalia > Artiodactyla > Cervidae > Cervus > Cervus canadensis. The sequence continues at coordinate 108,830,014 of NC_057387.1, forward strand.
CCCACGTCCCAGTGCTCCTGCCAAAATGATGGCTACCCCAGCTTCGGTTGTAAAAACTTCTCTGCATTTCTTTATAATTTTACCATCCAGATGTGTATGCCTCAGTCACCACAGTTTTGCTGTTGTTCGGTCACTAAGTCATTTCCAACTCTTTGCAACCCCATGGACTGCAGCATGCCAGGCCTCCCTGTCCTTCACTATCTCCCAAAGTTTGCTCAAACTCATGTGCATTTGGTCCATGATGCCATCCAACCATCTCATCCTCTGTCGTCCCTTTCTCCTCCTGTCCTCAATCTTTCCCAGTATCAGGGTCTTTTCCAATGAGTCAGTTCTTTGCATCAGGTGGCCAAAGTATTGGACCTTCAGCTTCAGCATCAGTCCTTCCCATAAATATTCAAGACTGATTTCCTTTAGGATGGACTGGTTTGATCTCCTTGCAGTCCAAGGGACTCTGGAAAGTCTTCTCCAACACCACAGTTCAAAGGCATCAGTTCTTGGGCCTTTTTTGGCTCAGCCTTTTTTATTGTCTAGCTCTCACATCCATACATGACTATTGGAAAAACCATAGCTTCAACCATACAGACCTTTGTAGGCAAAGTGATGGCTCTACTTTTTTAATATGCTGTCTAGGTTTGTCATAGCTTATCTTCCAAGGAGCAAGCATCTTTTAATTTCATGGCTACAGTCACCATCCACAGTGATTTTGGAGTCCAAGAAAATGAAGTGTGTCACTGTTTCCATTGTTTTCCCAACTATTTGCCAGGAAGTGATGGGACTGGATGTTCGTTTTTTGAATGTTGAGTTTTAAGCCAGCTTTTCCACTACAGTTTTAGCTTTACCTATTTTTTAAAACTTGGTAATTCTTTTAGGAACAGTTTTCCCTGCCAATCTTTCTCTTGCTTACAATATATCTGAAGAATAATTCAGGCTTTTAGACCTATAGTTTTTTAGTCTGGAGAGTGTGTGTGTGTGCACGTGTGTGCGTGTGCCTGTGTGTGTGCACATGTATGTGTGTGTGTGTGCACACACACACATGCCTCTTTCCATGCTGATATTTTACTTTATTTTTTTTGCTGTTTATCATGAATTTTTTGCGTCAATTTTTATTTATTTTTTTTTGCCACATTCTATGGCATGCAGGATCTTAATTCCCCAACCGGGGATCGAACCTATGCCCCCTGCAGAGGCAGCATGGAGTTCTAACCCCTGGACCACCAGAGAAGTTGCCATACTAATATTTTAAATTCAAAATCAGAACTAACGGGTTTAACTTAATCACTTTTATATTACACCCTTATATCCTGTTTCCTGTATGGAGAATCCATAGTCTGGGGACTTCCCTAGTGCCTCAGTAGGTAGGAATACACCTGCCAATGCACGAAGCGTGGGTTTGATACCAGGTCCCGGAAGATCCCACATACCGAGGAGCAGCTAAGCCCATGTGCCACAACCACTGAGCTCCAGCACCTAGAGCCCGTGGTCCGCGACGAGAGAAGCCTCCGCAAGGAGCAGCCCACGCACCACAGCCAGAGAAAGCCCATGCAAAGCAATGAAGGCCCAACGCAGCCAAAAAGAAAATAAATAAAAATTTTAAAATTAAGAATCCAGTCTCCAAAGCACAGGGGATCATAGAATATCCCATAATTACCCCCAGGCTCTATCTTTATACATACTTCTCAGAACTCTACCACGAGCATCACCAGCAAGAAAGGGTGAGACAACAAAATATACCTCCCCACCTCCCGGCACTTTTCAATGGTCGTGCTGGGTCTTAGTTACCAGACCACACGGACCTACCCACCGTGGTGGTGGTTTAGTCGCTAAGTAATGTCTGACTCTTGCGACCCCATGAACTCTAGCCCAGCAGGCTCCTCTGTCCGTGGGATTTCCCAGGCAAGAATACTGCAGTGGGTTGCCATTTCCTTCTCGGAGGGATCTTCCTGACCCAGGAGTTGAACCTGGGTCTCCTGCACTGCAGGCAGATTCTTTACCCACTGAGCCACAGGGAAGCCCGTATCCTCTCCCTTTTAAGCTTCACTCAACCTTAGTCCCAGAAGCATGGAGATAAACCATGCTCACCACCAGTCTTAGGACAGGACTCTGGTCCTTTGAAAGTCATTACTTAGTGGCCTTTTTGGAAAGGGCTCATGAGAGTCATCATCCTTTTTCATAACACTTTACTATGGCCTTTATACTTGACAGCCTAGTTGCTTTCCTCGAGTATATTAAATACATCACTCCCTTTTCTCTGAGTGCAACACAATTAAGTAGAAAATTCTAATAAACATGGAATTTTCTTTCCCTCTATATGAACTCCTCCCTTTGCCTCATTACCTGGAGAGTTTCTTCTTTCCTTTTTTAAAATCCAGTCATTTAGTAACAGGTCTTGGTGTTGATTGTTCTGTATTGGTAGTTTCAGCCCACAGAGAGTTTTTCTAACACATTACTTCAAGTATATATATTTTTAATTTCAAGAAATCTTTCTTGAAGTGGAATTGTTGATACTATTAATAAGTGCTTGCCATCTTCTCTGTAGGACCTCTAGTTTAGATCCTCTTTCCCTGTCTTCAGTATTGGTCATTTTCTCCCCAAAATTTTCTATCTCTCTCTTCATTTCATTGTGATTGAAAATATTTTCCATTTCCCATTTCTCTGAAGGCACTGCTGGTTGTATTTATTTGCTCTAGGTTTCTTTCCAGTTTCTTCTTCAAAATAAAATGATTCTTCTTCTTATTTCTAAGTTTTTTAAGTTATGTCACCTCATTCTGTGGCTTCCCAGATGGCACTAGTGGTAAAGAACCAGGCTGCCAATGCAGGAGACACGGGTTGGATCCCTGGGTCAGGAAGATCCCCTGCAGGAGGGCATGGCAACCCACACTAGCATTCTTGCCTGGAGAAGCCCATGGACAAAGGAGCCTGGCAGGCTACAGCCCATGGGGTCGCAGAGTTGGCCACGACTGAAGTGACTTAACATATGCTTCTTTCTGCATTTTCTCATTTGTATCTTGTGTCATTTTCTTAGTATCTCTGAGTTCATTTAGAAAAGATGTGTTACAATTTTGACCTGTTTATGTTGAGCATTTTTTTCATATACAGGGATGTTATTCTGTTTCTTAAATTCTTCTTTTTCTTACAGTAATTTTGTATGGAATTTGACCTTATACTTTTCTACTCCTCAACTTTATGTGAATTTTGGCTATCTTGAATTTTAAGGATTTTTATCATATTGTGTGTGTGTGTATATATATATATATATATATAGAGAGAGAGAGAGAGAGAGAGTGGTTTTTGAGATTTGTCTGCTTTTGTTCCCCTCTCCTATTTTTATCTTAATGATCTTTCCCCTCCATCTGTATGTCCTTATCTTGCTCGGTTTCGATTCTGCACTGTCAGTTTCTCCTCAGTGGGGTTCCTATACTGAAAGGGGGCTCTGGCTGCTGCATTTCCAGCACTCACAGAAACTAGGCTGATCGTCGCATCAGACCCCCCTCAAGGGCGCAGGCATTTATCCACTATTACAGCAGGGGGTGTGTGCTCAGTCGTGTCTGACTCTTTGTGACCCCATGGGCTGCAGCCCACCAGGCTCCTCTGTCCATGTGACTCTCCAGGCAAGAATACCGGGGTGGGTTGCCATTTCCTCCTCCGGGGGATCTTCCTGACCCAGAGATTGAACCTGCATCTCCTGTGTCTGCTGCATTGCAGGTAGATTCTTTACGCATTGAGCCACTGGGGAGGGGAAAGATTCTAGTTCAACTTCCTCTTCTCAAACTGCCCCGCCATGCTTTCCAGCGAACATCAGTGGCTATTCAGGGGGCTCTTCTTTGCTAAGGTCCATGAGACACCCTGTTCCTTCACTCTGCTTCACTCCCATAGACACTGAGGATACTTGTAACTGTTGGCAATGTGTCCCCATCAGTATGGGAGATCATTGGAACACCTTGCCAAATAGCTTTGCTGTAAATGTTGTCTATCCACTTCAGTTCTGCTTTCCATATGTCTGTTTATATGTGGGATTCAGAGAGATCTAAAAATTTTGCTGCTGTTTTGAGTGTTATCCATTTGCTTTATCAAAGGTGAATGTTTGACCAAATTAGAAATTGGTAGAATATGTATGTTATGTTGTGCTGTGTTATGTTATACTATATTATATTATGTTCTATTATATATATGCACACATATATATTTTATTTTATTCTCAGGAGCACTTCTAATTTTCTATAAGCCAACAAAATACTTCTTAATCCCTCACCACCCAGTAGCCCAGGGCAGAGCTTCTCAGCTCTCATGTGTATAGAATCTACCTGGAAACCTTGTTACATGTGAATTCTGGTCCAGTGCATCTGCAGGGAGGACCAGGGCTTCTGCATCTCTTCGTGCTCCCAGGTGACGTCAGGGCTGGTGGTGCACAGACCACAGCTAAGTAGTGAAGGTCTGAGTGTCAGCAATTGTCAGCACATTTCTGGAAGATTGGAAAGATACACAGTATATGATTTCAATGAAGGATCAGTCTCAGTAATTTCCCAAAATAAGTACTACCCTTGTAAGAGCAGTTTATTTTTTTTAATTATAAATGAAACTGAAATTCAATGCCAACTACTCCAAGAGCCTTAAGCTACACAATGGCACAAACATTCTTTCCTTTAACCCTCCCCTTTTTTTATTTGTATAGATGGTAAAATGTGATCAGGCTAACTTGCACTTCCTCCAGAACTGGAATGCAAACCTGAAGTTTTGACTTCCTTTTCTGGTCTCCTTCTCGGGGATCAAGCTTCACCTTACTTGGAAATGCATAATTTCCTATTCTGGTCTTTGTCATCTTTACCCAATATTTTCTTTATTTTCATCCAAAGAACTGTTGAATCTTTTAACAAATTCTCTCCACTTGTTACCACAGGTACCACAGTTTGGAGGTACTGCTTTATAACTTCAGCTTCGTCTTGTCTAGAACCACACAGCTCTGCGGCCGCAGCTGCTATTTAGAAAGTGAGAAAACCCACACGTGACGTGAGAACACGACTTCCGGTTAAATGACTAGTCCCCAGGTATCACAGTGGTGCTTCTCATTACTTGAAGCTGAAGCCAGTTTTATTTTAAAACACAGCATGTGTACCGATGTGATGCATTCCGATGCCATCTCGATCCACATTGAATAAGTTATGCTAATTGGCTCAGCAAAGAATGAAGGGATGCATGGGGAATAGCAGTGTTTCATAATCGGGGAGAAAAGGAACCATGCCCGTTTTATAAAATGCCACATTAATGATTAAACAAATTAACAGAGAGTCACAGAGTTCCAAAAATAGCCTGCAGCAGATGGAGACTCTCTTCAGAGCTCACTACTTTTGAGTTGCAGTTTCTTTGACAGAAGCGAGGTTAAGCCTTGTTCACTGTGGAATACTGGCTCATGCTGTGCACACCATCACCACCTCCTTGGTGACTGTATCTGCCCCTCTCCAGCCCCACCTCTGGGGTCTGATAGTGTGGGTCTGCTGGGCCTTGGGGACTGCATTTTGACGAGATCTCCAGTGATTCTCAGACGGTAAAGAATCTTTCTGCAATACAGGAGACCCAGGATCGATCCCTGGGTCAGGATGATCCCCTGAAGGAGGAAATGGCAATCCACTCCAGTATTCTTGCCTGGAGAATCCCATGGACAGAGGAGCCTGGTGGGCTACAGTCCATGGGGTCACAAAGAGTCTGACACGACTGAGCAGCTAACACAACACCAGTGATTCTGATGCTCCATAAGAGTAGGAAATAGCTGTTAGAAGGATCCTGTGGAGGATGTATCCCGGGACACCAAGCTCTTGGAAGCAGGCCTGGCTGGTTACCAGAGGGTGTGAGCAAAAAGCCACAGTGCCTGCATCTCCCACCACCACCCTCCTCAGCTTTGCTGAGCAGGGGCACATTCTTTTGCCTGTGACTGTAAACTCTGGTCCGTCCATAGGCTTTCTTTCCTTTTCATATAACTGACGGTCCCAGTCCTGCAGGCATTATAGCTCTGCAGCTCAAGTATGGGAATGATGGATTCTAGGAATTCAGATCTTGAGATAACCCATGTGTTAGTTTGTTAGGGCTGCCTTAACAGTGACCCCCGCACTGGGTAGCTTAAACCATGGTTTAGGTTTCATAGTTCCAGAGGCAGGAAGCACTGAAATCAAGGTGTCTGCACAGGTGGTTTCTTCTAAGGGGCAGGAGGGAAGGTTCTGTGAGGGCATCTCCCTTTGGTTTATATATGGGCATCTCTGTCCCCCACCCATTGTCTCCCCTCTGTGCCTGTCTCTGTGTCCTCTTTATAAGGACATCATGCAAGTGTGCTCAGTCACGTCCGACTCTTTGTGAACCCCGTGGACTGTAACCCACCAGCCTCCTCTGTCCATTGGATTATCCCAAGCAAGAATACTATGGTGGGTTGCCATCTCCTCCTCCACGGGATCTTCCTGACTCAGCGATCGGACCCACATCTCATGCATCTCCTGCACTGGCAGGTGGATTCTTTACCACTGAACCACCTGGGAAGCCCTGCATAAAGACACCCAGTCATATTGAATTAAAGGCCCCCTCCTCAAAGACTTCATCTTAGCTTGATCATCTGCAATGATCATATTTCAAAATAAGATCACTTTCACAGAAACTGGGGATTAGGGCTTTAATATTTGGGAGAAGGGAACCCAATTCAACCCATAACAACCCTTTAGGCCACTGTGATTGAAAAGATCAGCGTGATCTTAAGAGTGAGTTATAAACTTTAGAAAACACACCAGAGAAGCCTTTTAAGTCTTCTTGAATTGCATGCATTCACAATTCATTGCATAATTGCATTACCTTGCTGCTGGCTCCTGCTCTGAAGGCCCCTGTTGATAGGTTGATGACTACCCTCTTTGTTCATTAAGTGATGAGGTTGGGAATACCTCTTACCCAGAATAAGGAAATGTTCTTTCCCCCAGACACGATAACTTCCAAGCACTCTAGGGCACGTTGTTACCAGGAAAGCTAATTAAGGTGGAACATGAGAGCTGGCAGAAAGTTAGCATTGGCTGGTGAATCAGGCAAATTCCTGACCTTTTGAGTGTCCATCTGAACAAGCTCTTGGCCTGAGGCTGGGTCCCTGGTGAGTGAAACTGTGGGGATCAGTCTACTTCCCCTGCCCCTCCTCTTATGCCCTGTGGCCCCCTGCCTGCTGCTCAGTACCCCAGGGACCATGACAGACCCCTCCCTGCTCTCCCTCCTGCTTGCTGGTTTTCACAGCCCATCTCCAGTGGTGCTGGGCTTGAGGGGAACGCTCAGGTCCCCCCACACCCTCCCTCCCAGCCGAGGTCTAGCAGAGGAGGAGGAGCCTGGGCAGCCCCGTGGTTCCAGCTTGAGCGCAGCTGCAGAGGGTCAGAGCGCAAGTATTTCCCAGAGACTTTAAAGCATGTGGGGATCTCAAAAGTAAAGCCATTCTGGGTGTTTCCATCCACTGCATGCAGTCTATTTTACAGCTGACACTTGAGAGCTCTCGCAACTGCCCTCCCCGGCCTGCTGTACCTGTGCTGCAACCAGGCCCCGTAAGAGAAGCACAAACCCAGGTCGCAACAGACTCCTCCTCCTCCCGCCCCTCAGCCAGTCGGCGCCATCTAGTCCGTGTGACCACGCCCACATCTTCTTGAGCTCCTCCCACCACCTTCACCCCGCCCTTCTGATCTACTGCAGTAACCTCCTACCGTGCCCCGCTGGGTACATCACACGGAGTCCTGTCACCTTCTTTCTTCCTCCAGATCAGGATCTTGGAGGGAGAGGCTCCTGCAATTACGGGTTGTCAGATCTTGGGCAAGATTCCAACCCTCTGTGCCCCAGTGGTCTAGCCTGTAAGATGAGGAGGATGATAATAATAGTAGCTGTATGGCAGGGCTACCATCGGGAGGAGGAAATGAGATCATATGTAAACCACTTCACACAGTAGGTGCTCAGTTAAATCTATCTATTCTTAGATGCCTTTCCCATGTGACCCTAAGGCATCGGCTCCATATTTCTTATCACACATAGAACAGCTATTTTTACATACTTTTATCCCCATGTTAGAGTATAAGGCCAAGAAGACAGTGACTTTCGCTTATTCACGTTGTTGCCCAGTACTTAGTACTGTACCCAGAATACACTGTCTTCAATAAATAGTTGAGTGATGAATGCATGAAAGACTAGAGTCATGCTGGTGTTGGAGAAGACTCTTGAGAGTCCCTTGGGCTGCAAAGAGATCAAACCAGTCAATCTTAAAGGAAATCAATCCTCAACATTCATTGGAAGGATTGATGCTGAAGTTGAAGCTCCAAGACTTTGGCCACCTGATGTGAAGTGTTGATTCACTGGAAAAGACCCTGATGCTGGGCAAGATTGAAGGCAAGAGGAGAAGGGGATGACAGAGGACGAGATGGTTGGATGGCATCACCAACTCAACAGACATGAGTTTGAGCAAGCTCCAGGAGATGGTGAAGGACCAGAGAAGCCTGGTGTGATGCAGTCCATGGGGTTGCAAAGAGTCAGACACGACTAAACAACAGCAACAATAGAATGAATGAATCTACCTCATATCTCAGCATTTGAACCGTCAAAATTCTTTGTCCTGTTTAGTTCTAAAAGATCACATTTATTTTTGATTAGAATTAATTATCTATAAATGTTAGGACACTAAAAATGAGGTTTTCGAAAATTCATATGTAGACAAAGAAGTAAATGTTGACCCTGTAGAAATGTTTCCACTCTTAATTACAGTGGTTGCTATCTTTCCTGCTATAATAATAGTGTTCTCCTTAAACAAGGCAGTTTTTGAAATTCTTTTTATAAAAGCACGTGATTTTTTAAAAATTGTTTTCTGTATTATGTACAGAATTGTAATCTTTTCATCCCAGTCATGTCTTGTAATAAAAAAGCTTCAGGCTTATGTGTAAAATACAAGAACCACAGTTTTCATATGAAAACAAAACCTATCTGAATTGTCTTCAAACTAATTCAAACAAGGAAAGGCATTTTTAAGATGAAAACAGTGCAAAATGTTCCTTTTTACTGAAAAGTGAAAAAAAAAGGGAAAACTTTATTATTTATCATACCCAATTTTATACATCAACTTCTTTGTGCCATGGTGCCCAGTGTTTGACCAAACACACATCTAAATGTTGCTGCAAAAGCTTTTTTTTTTTTTTAGATGTGATTAACATTTAAATCAATGAACTTCGGACAAAGCAGATGACCCCCCATGATGCGGGTGGGCCTCGTCCAATCAGCTGAAGTCCTTAGGAGAGAAGCCTGAGGTCGGCTGAAGAGGAAGGAATTGTGCCTCCAGATGGCCTTCAGACTTCAACTGCACTGTCTTCCCTTTCCCTGGGTTTTCAGCTGCAGGCCTGCCCTATAGAATTTGGACTTGTCAGCCCCCATAAACACATGAGCCAATTCCTTAAAATACATTAAAAATCTCTCTCTTTCTCCCTTTATACACACACACCTACACACTTCCAACTATTGATTCTGTTTCTCTGTAAAATCCTGACTAATATAATATCCTTTGTAAAATTTTAAATGAGGTTTTTTTTTTCTTTTCAGTTGCATAAACAATTACATTTTAATTTGGGGGTTGGGGGGCTTCCTTGGTGGTCCAGTGGCTAATTCTCCACGCTTCCAATGTACGGGGCCTGGGTTCTATCGACAGTGAAGGAACTAGATCCCACAAGCTGCAACTAAAAGAGCCCCTGTGCTGCAACTAACACTGGTGCAACCAAAGAAAGAAAGAAATAGATATATTTTTTAATTTAACTTGGGGATATTCCTACCCACTGTGTAGACATGGAAGAGAACCACATCGACATGGCAGGGCCAGGACTCAGTGTGGGATACCTACCTACCCACTAGGCTACCTAATCCACACTCATTACAAGCCTACCCCCTGCAAGAACAGCACTGACTTCTAGGTTGCCAACTAGCAAATCCCATCAAAATGATCAAAATGACCCTAGACAGGAATCAGCATCATTTTTTTTTTAAACCAGGATCGCTGAGCACTTTGGAGCAAAATAATAGCAGGCCCTGCAAGCCTCTATGTGCACCACAAAGTGGGGGGAGACCCTCTGCTCTTTCTGCCACTAGTTCAGTCTCAGTGAGCAGAGGGTGCTGTCAACTCATCCAGCTCTCTGGGAAACTTTCCCCCCCAATCCCATGGTTCTAGTGGAAGCTGCCATCTTGCCTCTGATCCTGAATTCCTGAATTCACACAGTGAATTGACACAGTGATGCTTCAGGAACACAAGGACCACATCTGACTGGTCACAGTGTTGGTTCAGGACTAGGAACTCGCTAAATGTGGCTCAAGCAGCCTTTCCTTGGGATTTTCTAACAGGAAATAACAAAAGGTACATTTTTTTTTTAAACGTTTTAGTGATGATAATAAAGTCAATATTTAAGCAAATGTCAAACGCTGGAGCCCTCTCTTCTTGCCTCAAGCCATTAACTGAAACTCAACAGTCTTATAGGAAAGCCAAGGAAGCAAAGGATGAGATGAGGGATTCTGTAAAATCCTAAGACAAGGTTCCTGGAAGTTCCTTGGGAGCCATCAAGGAAGGGTTGTGTTTCTGCCTGCTGCCTCTGGGTCTCTAAGAGCAGTTAAGTCTGAGTCAATACGGCCCAGATTTCCTACAACATCAGTCAAGTATTTTTGTTTTCTCTTAGGTTTACGCAAAACCAATTCAAAACTTTGGCTGAATCTCTTCCCTCTCTGAATGAACAGAAGTGAATAGAGGGCCACAGAACTGTGTATTGGCCTGCAGTTACACAGGGCGGTGGTAGCTGCTACAGTTAGCTGCGAACACATTTCCACCACTCCCTTTTCTTCCTGTAACAAACCTAGCTTCCCTGGACACAGACGGGGGCCAGCCCCTAGGATGACAGTGGCAGTCATGATGTCAGTGACTGGGGTGCAGCAGTCCGTGGGGTAACAAAGAGTCAGACACAACTGAGTGACTAATACGTACTTACTCACATGTACCTTAATGCTCATAGCAGTACTATTTACAGTAATTCACAATAGCTAAGACATGGAAGCAACCTAAGTGTCCATTGTCAGTTGAATGGATAAAGATGTGATACACACACACACACACACACACACACACACACGCATATATATCAGTTCAGTTCAGTCACTCAGTCGTGTCCAATTCTTTGCAACCCCATGGTCTGCAGCACGCCAGGCTTCCCTGTCCATCACCAATTCCCAGAGCTCGCTCAAACTCATGTCCATCGAGTTGATGTCATCTAACCATCTCATCCTCTGTCATCCCCTTCTCCTCCCACCTTCAATCTTTCCCAGCATCAGGGTCTTTTCAAATGAGTCAGTTCTTTGCATCAGGTGGCCAAAGGATTGGAGTTTCAGCTTCAGCATCAGTCCTTCCAATGAATATTCAGGACTGATCTCCTTTAGGATGGGCTGATTGTATCTCCTTGCAGTCCAAGGGATGCTCAAGAGTTTTCTCCAACACCACAGTTCAAAAGCATCAATTCTTTGGTGCTCAGATTTCTTTATGGTCCAACTCTCACACCCATACATGACTACTGGAAAAACCATATCTTTAACTAGATGGACCTTTGTTGGCAAAGTAATGTCTCTGCTTTTCAGTATGCTGTCTAGGTTGGTCATAGCTTTTCTTCCAAAGGGCAAGTGTCTTTTAATTTCATGGCTGCAATCACCACGTGCAGTGATTTTGCAGCCCAAGAAAATAAAGTTGATCACTGTTTCCATTTTTTCCCCATCTATTTGCCATGAAGTGATGGGACCAGATGCCATGATCTTAGTTTTCTGAATGTTGAGTTTTAAGCCAGATTTTTCACTGTCCTCTTTCACTTTCATCAAGAGGCTCTTCAGTTCCTCTTCACTTTCTTCCATAAGGATGGTGTCATCTGAATATCTGAGGTTGTTGATATTTCTCCCGGAGATCTTGATTCCAGCTGTGCTTCATCCAGTCTGACATTTTGCATGATGTACTCTGCATTTAAGTTAAATAAGCTGGGTGACAATAAACAGCCTTGACGCACTCTTTTCCCAATTTGGAACCAGACCATTGTTCCATGTCTGGTTTTAACTGTTGCTTCTTGACCTGCATACAGATTTCTCAGGAGGCAGGTAAGGTGGTCTGGTATTCCCATCTCTTTCAGAATTTTCCAAAGTTTGTTGTGGTCCACATAGTCAAAGGCTTTGGCATAGTCAATAAAGCAGAAGTAGATGTTTTTCTGGAACTCTTTTGCTTTTTTGATGATCCAGCAGATGTTGGCAATTTGATCCCTGGTTCCTCTGCCTTTTCTAAATCCAGCTTGAACATCTGGAAGTTCTTGGTTCATGTACTATTGAAGCCTCGCTTGGAGAATTTTGAGCATTACTTTGCAAGCATGTGAGATAAGTGCAATTGTGTGGTAGTTTGAACATTCTTTGGCATTGCCTTTCTTTGGGATTGGAATGAAAACTCACCTTTTCCAGTCCCGTAGCCACTGCTGTTTTCCAAATTTGCTGGCATATTGAATGCAGCACTTTCATATCATCATCTTTTAGGATTTGAAATAGCTCAACTGGAATTCCATCACCTTCACTAGCTTTGTTCATAGTGATGCTTCCTAAGGTCTACTTGACTTTGGATTCCAGGATGTCTGGTTCTAGGTGAGTGATCACACCATCCTGGTTATCTGGGTCATTAAGATAATTTTTCTATGGTTCTTCTGTGTATTCTTGCCACGTTTTCTTAATATCTTCTTCTTCTGTTAGGTATATATATATATATTATATTTTATTATTATTATTTATTATTATAATATATATAAATTTTATATATATATAAAATATATGGTGGAATATTACTCAGTCATAAAAAAGAAAGAAATAGTGCCATGTGCAGCAACAAGGACTGACCTAGATATTATCACACTAAGTACAGTAAGTCAGACAGAGAAGGACAAATATCACATGACATCACTTACATGTGGAACCTAAAAAAATTATATAAATGAACTTATTTACAAAGCAAACAGACTCACAGACATAGAAAACAAATGTGTGGTTACCAGAGGTATATGGGATGGAGGGGAGGCATATGGGATTAACATATACACACTGCTTCCCTGGTGGCTCAGATAGTAAAGAATCTGCCTGCAGTGCAGGAGACCCAGATTCAATCCCTGGAACAGGACGATTCCCTGGAGAAGGAAGTAGCTATCCAGGGCAGTTTTCTTGCCTGGAGAATCCCCATGGACAGAGGAGTTTGGCAGGCTTCAGTCCATGGGGTCACAAAGAGTTGAACATGACTGAGCAACCAACATTTTCACATTTTCTTTATAGATAAAATAGATAAACAACAAGGGCCTACTATATAGCACAAGGAACTGTATCAATGTCTTGTAATAACCTATAATGGAAAGAATCTGAAAAAGAATAGATAAATCACTGAGTCACTTTGCAGTGTACCTGAAGCTAACACAGCACTGTAAATTAGCTATACTTCAATTTTTTTAAATGGTCATTAAAAAAAAAAAAGCCCACAACCCCAGCAGATTCTGTTTCGCAGGGTTGATGTACGGGTGCCAGGAGCAGAGATTACTGTCTCCTGGGGTTGCAGGGCTGGAAGGCTGGGAAGGTGGGTCTCACCATGGACCATGGTCCTCCCCCAGCGACAGGGTGCTTGTGATCAGAAGCCGAGGAAGCCAGGCGAGGACACGCCGAGGTTACAGAAATCAGAGCCTGTGAGCAGCCCTGCCAGCTCTCACAGAGCCCCACTTCTTTTCCCATGACCCTAAACCTACTAGTACCTCAGATCTAAGAAAGCCCATGACTCACCCCCTAGACCTTCACTCCCATCAGGGAGACTTGTCCAGCAGAGCTGGCCCTGCTGGGGCACATCTGCCCGGGATGGTCCCCACTCCCGCCACTCTCCACCTGCTCTATCACCTGTTCCATGGCACACATGCCTTAGACAAATACATTTGCCATAATTTAACATTAATTAAAAGTAATGATGCTTGTCTCTCATAGGATGCACCTAAGTAATCAGGTGGCCATGGCTTTTATATTTTTCAAGCCTAGATGAGTCAGAACAAAGTCCTCTCTGTCTCCCACTTGAAAGTCTCCCAAGATTCCTGTGCTTATAGCTGTCCTGCATCAGGACAGGCGTTTCCCCAAGACCTTTTGCTGCTGTAAAGATTTGGGGGCTCACAGGGGGCTGTCTGTATAACTGTTTGGAAGCAGATGCACTTTCTTACATCTTGCTTTTCCTCCCCCTTCCCCCCCACTGACCTCTGCACCTTGGCAGGAAAATGCACCGCCCTGCGCAGGTACCGGCTGAGCTCAGATGGGAGAGACAGGCTTTTGGATGCTCTTCCTGCCATTTCAAGTGGTGCCCGTGACCCTTCTCACAGCCTCCCCAGGGCCCCGACCAGCTGCAGCTGCTGGGAGCACACAGTTGGCCTTTGTGAGATCCCACACACGAGTGAATCAAAGAGCAGGGATTAGAGCCAGGTGTCAGCTGGATGTGCCTGTGAGCCCCAGTGGAGGACTCAAGTCTCCGGTGTCCACCCTGCCGAGTGTGTCTGCAAGCCTGGAGACACCCTGGCCAGAGGGGGATGACAGAATGGCAGCGGCTCAGAGCTCTCTGCTCTCATTCCGCCCCATGGTACCGCCATGCCCCACCCCGAGTCGGCATCCACTTGTCTCCGGTCAAACCCACGGTGGTTCTGACACCCACCCTATGGGCACATGCCCCGTTCTGAAATAAGGAAAAGCTAAGCCTCAAAGCTAAGCCAGTTCACCCAGCTGGTGTGTGATGGAGCTGGGATCTAGGTGAGACCTGCCCACCCCTCCCCGCATTCTATCCCTCCTGAGACTCCAACTTTGCAAATGGGTCCCCTGCCGGGTGTCATCCTTTGGGTCCGGGGAGCCCCACTGGGGGATGAGTGTCATTATTCCTGTGGGTTGTAGATGGCCCTCCAATGGGGATGGTTCTCATGGGGTGGGGGTGGGGCGGGGACTTTTCTCCCCAGGGGATATCTGGCAATGTCTGGAGACATTCTGGGTTGTCACAACCTGGAGATGGCAGAGGACTTTGCTACTGGCACCTAGGGAGTACAGTCAGGGGTGCTGGTAAGCATCCTACTGTGCACAAAACAGTCCCTAAAATAAAGACTTATTCAGCCCCGATTGGCCATTGTGCAAAGTTGAGAAAACTACCCTCCAAGATTCAGACAGAACTAAGCTCCTAATTGTTTCCTGAATTAGCCAAAAACATGGTTAAGGGAGAGTAAAGACTGTTCTAACTATTCATTCATATAACCAGTATTTACTGAGTGTCAGCTATGGGTCAGGAAGGTCCCCTGGAGAAGGAAATGGCAACCCACCCCAGTATTCTTGCCTGGAGAATCCCATGGACAGAGGAGCCTGGCTGGCTATAGTCCACAAGGTGGCAAAGAGTGAGACATGACCTAGCAACTAAACAGCAACAACAAAAGCTATGGGCCAAGCGCTCCTCTAACTGTAGGAGACTAACCGATGAGCCAGAGATCTGCTCACCCGGAGCTGATGTTCTAAAGGGGGATGAGGTGAGAGACAGAAACCAGATGAATCTACAACAGAAGAATGGCGGACAGTGATAAGGACTATGTGGAGAACTGCTGGTGACTGCAGCCATGAAACTAAAAGATGCGTGCTTCTTGGAAGGAAAGCTATGACCACCCTAGACAGCATATTAAAAAGCAGAGACATTACTTTGCCAACAAAGGTCCGTCTAGTCAAGGCAATGGTTTTTCCAGTAGTCACGTATGGATTGAGAGTTGGACTATAAAGAAAGCTGAGCACCAAAGAATTGATGCTTTTGAACTGTGGTGTTGGAGAAGACTCTTGAGCATCCCTTGGACTCCAAGGAGATCCAACCAGTCCATCCTAAAGGAGATCAGTCCTGAACATTCATTGAAAGGACTGATGCTGAAGCTGAAACTCCAATCCTTTGGCCACCTGATGCGAAGAACTGACTCATTTGAAAAGACGCTGACACTGGGAAAGATTGAAGGCTGGAGGAGAAGGGGACGACAGAGGATGAGATGGTTGGATGGCATCACTGGCTCAATGGACATGAGTTTCAATAAGCTGTGAGAGTTGGTGATGGACCGGGAAACCTGGTGTGCTGCAGTCCATGGGGTCACAAAGAGTCGGACATGACTGAGCAACTGAACTGACTGACTGAACAAGGTGGTATTAAGAAGGAATGAGCGTCTGGTTTTGACCTGGTGGTCAAAGTGGCCCCCTTCAGGAGTGACATATAAGCTGAGGACTGAACCACAAGAAGGTGTCAGCCACTGACATCTCAGGAAGAGAGTTTTCTAGGCAGAGAGGAAAGTGACTGCACAGATTGAAGGCCGGAAACAGCTTCATGTATCTGAGAAACAGACAAAAGCCAGTGTAGGAAAGGGAAGTGGGAAGCGGGGAGATAAAACCTGGGGGCTACTATAGCTCTCCAGGGACAGGGGCTTAGACTGTCACCTGGGGTGAGAGGACCTACTGGAGGGCTTGTTAGGAGAATGATGGGCTCTGTTCTCTTTCCACAGATGGTCCACCGATTACAGATGGGCTAGAAGGGAGCAGAGGCATCCATTTAGATGGTCACCGGGTGATCCTGGGGGAGTGATGGGGTGCGGTGGTGAGAGTGGGGTAAAGTGAGGAGCAGAGATGGGGGCGTGGGTTTCAGAGCTCAGCGTTTCTCCTGGAGGGATGGAGGTGGGACTGGATGAGTCCTGTATGGGGCTTGGGCAAAGGAGACCTGTGTGAGAAGCAAACTGGGGGAGGGCAGCTAAAACTGGGCAGATGTTTTTGGCCAATTCAGCTTCGGAGGTACACGTGACTGCCTCATGGAGCTGTTAGCAGGCAGCTGGGTCTCGTCAGTGGACTGGAGTTTTCAGACGATGGAGCTGGAGAGGTGGACGGCCTTAGGAGCTTCTCAGGAGTTGCTGAAATGGATCCTCCCCATCCCCTCGCTTTGGTTCTTGTGACTAAATGAGGCAACGCTGGGGTGAGACTGTGCCGCGAGCAGGTGATGTCAGCTCCCAGAATGCCATGCCTGCCACCGCGATCTTCCTAAGTGTAGCAGATGACTTCTTTTCCTTCTCTCCCCTCTAATATGTGCAAACTGCCCTCTGGAGGAGCCCAGTGCTGGGTTCTGATGTCCCGTAATGGCAGGAGAGCAGGGGTGTTAAGGAGGGATGGGAAGCAGGGTCCAGGGCGGGGAGGACACGAGCAGCTGTCACCCAGTACTGGGACCTCTGCACACTCACTCACACCTACAGGGACTTCTCCCCAGAGGACACGGACAGTCCTCCAGGGCCCTTGACTGGACAGGGAGCCCAGTGACTTGCACTTCCTGGAAATTTATAAACGTGCCGGGAACTATAGAAAGGTGCCTGGCCTGTCTTGAGGAAGCAACTCCCCTGACCTTATTTATCATAACAAGGGACAACGATGGTGCCTGGATCCCCGTGGCCTCTGCCCCTTTGATGGCCCCTGGGTATTCCCCTTTCCCCCTATCTCTCCTGGCCTGTCACACGCAGCTTCCTGGACAAGAAAGGCAAGGGGGGTGCTCTCTCGCCACCAGGGACTTACGTCTTAGAGTTAATGACCTTTTTAAAAATAAACGGTTCTGCCTTGTCACTCTAATGCAAGAGCTCCTGAACTCTTCAGAGAATTGGGTAGGTCTTATTCCTGCTTCAAAGACAAGCACCCAAGGGGCGGAAACGGAAATGGGGGAAGAAAGAGACTGAACATCTCCTGGTTGCTCACTGCACACCAGGCTTTGTGTTTGGTGAAGATGTATTCCTTCACCAAAGTCGCAAAATAACTCTTCCAGGTGGGTGTTAGTTAGGTTGGTGGGAAAAGAGATTCAGAGAAATTGAGTCACTTGCTCAAATAATGTAAAAATAATAAGGAAGTAAAACCTCTCAGCTCTGGGATTTTCGAAGATGCTTGGGGCCACCCTGCTGCTGCCCTGATGGTCCCAGGAAGCTGTCACATTAACCACAGGCCAAGGCTCTGTTTTGAGAGATGGGACTGCAGAAATACTTGTTCCCCAGGAAAATTTCTGCTCACCAGTCTCAGTCACCCTCTGGCACAATGCGGTAGTTGCTGGACAGTCACGGACTTTCAGCGAAGTGTCTGCCATCTCTCAGCCAGATTGATAGTCGTGGGAGAATGCATGTTGGGGCCACCGTGTTCTTATCACATCACGTCAACCATTAACTCTGCTCAGACTCACCTGCCACATCCCTCATCTTAACTTAATGATTAATATTTAGACTGCAGCACATAAAAAGGCTTTAAGTTCCCTAATTAGTGTCTGTTTGCCTTGGGGTTGGCGAGGTTCCATTTTCAGCCAAGTAGAAGGTGATCAACAGCACAGGTTGTTTGAAATGGCCAAATTTCTGCAATTCAAAGCAAATGAAGGGGAAACACTATCCCTGATGTGGTAGAGAAAATTGTCAAGAACATTTGACTCAAATGAAGACCCATGGATCAACGCTCACCCAGGTTGAGTCAAAATGCACGTAAGTTGCTCTTGACTCTGAACCAGTGTGGTTTTCTCTGATGCATTTATAAGGTCTTCTCAGTGAATCTCATTGTTAGATATATTCAAAAATTTTGTTTAACAAACACATCTGTGCAACATACTGTTCTAAGTCTTTCACAAATATTAACTCAAGTCCTCATAATAAAACTAAAAGGTTTACTTCTGCTATTCCCATTCTATAGGAAACACAGGCAAAGATATCCAAGTTCACTAGCAGATAGGTGACGTTCCCAGCATCCAAACTCAAGACGCCAATCTGCTATGTCTAAAATGAAAAGAAAGGGAAAAACAGACCCCAAAATTCCTTGCTTCTTACACAAATTGTAGAGAACCATTATCCAACATTCATAACTACTTCCCTCAACACTATTCCAATGTTCCTTACAGACTTAACCCTGCCCTCAAGACTAAGAATCACCAAGTTCTCCTTTCTGGTTGGGGAAAAAATGTTCTGTATCCTATTAATAAGCTTGTCTCCTTTTTAGATTCAAATATCACTCACAGAACATAGATCAAAATGGCCCTATTGAGTCTTTTTTTTTTTTTTCATTTATTTTTATTAGTTGGAGACTAACCTATTGAGTCTTGGTGAACAGTATTTGTTAAGATATTGGAGGGACAAGATTATTTCTGACAGATGTAAGGGTGGACTATGATAAATTACTGCAAAAGAAAACAGACTCCTTACTTATTCCAAGAACTTTGACCAGTATCAAGAGCAGATTAAATGTATTTCTTTAAGGAAAAGATATCATATCAGAAAATTCTACTGTTGAGCCTGATGAATTGATATTTATTAGAATGATGGTGGAGAAGATCCCCTATGTTAAGAGTGTTTCTCTTAAGTTATTAGTATCCATTTATCATACCACCTTTCATATCTAAAGCCCTGGGTTATGCATTTTATCCCCATTGGTTACATTTATTTCCTCTCTTTCTGTGAGCACTCTCCCTCCCTCCCTACCTAGCTAGGATCCCAAAGGCACCATTTTATTAAAACTCCTGGTGTCTATATCCCACTCCTTCTGCTATACTCCCAGCAAATGCAGAACTCTGCCCTAGCTGTGACAACTTAGTTCTTTTCTCTCAGTTCCTAAATGTCCTAAACTGCAGATTCAAGACACAACCAGTTCATGGTCTCCAGGCCCCATGGACTTGAGTGTTCTTTCCAATTCTTTCACTTGTTCTTGATTGTCTACTGTGTGGGCAGAATAACACCCACAAAGATGTCCCTGTCTTAATTCCCCAAACCTGGAATATGCTACCTTGGATGGCAAAATGAACTTTCCAGATGTGATTAAGTTAAGGGCCTAAAGATGGGGTAGATTATCCTGTACTATTCTGTGAGCCTTCAAGGAAATCAACCCAGAATCTTCATTGCAAGGACTGATGCTGAGGCTGAAGTTTCAATACTTTGGCCAGCTGATGCAAAGAACTGACTCATTGGAAAAGACTCTGATACTGGGAAAGATTGAGGGCAGGAGAAATAGGGGGTGACAGAGGATGAGATGATTGGATGGCATCACTGACTCAATGGACATGAGTTTGAGTAAACTCCGGGAGCTGGTGACGGACAGGGAGGCCTGGTGTGCTGCAGTCCATGGGGTCGCAAAGAGTCGGACACGGCTGAGCAACTGAACACCACCACCAATTCTGTGAGCCAATGCATTTGCAAGGGTCCTTATATTAATAAGAGGAGGACAGGAGTGTCAGAGTCAGAGATGGAAAAGTGATGGTGAAGACAAGTTTGATACAGAGAGAAAGATTAGAAGATGTGATACTGCTGGTTTTGAAACTGGAGAATGGGACATTGAACCAAGCAATGTGGGTCACTTCCACGTTCTGGAAAAGTCTAGAAAAATTCTTCCCTAAAGCCTCCAGAAGAAACACAGCCCTGCTGACACCTTGATTTTAGCCCAGTAGGGCCCATTTGGACTTCTCATCTCTCAGACCATAAAAAAATTATTTTTGTGTGTGTGAAAGCCACTAATTTTACTGTAATTTGTTAGAGCAGCAATAGGAAATAGCACAACTGTAGTCCCCATTTCTCCAGAAAATACACCAAAACATCACCTCTGTCTTCACCAGTTCTAGATCTTCACTTCTCAGCAGACCACTACACCTACTATTTTACGAGGAAAAATAGTGAGTCAGGTATTTCTTCATCAGTTAGTCACAGATCCCTTCCCCCACCCTCAGCTCCACACAGACACACAAACACACTCTTCCTTTACCCTGTCTTTCATAAATTGGTTTCATTGATCTTTCTCTCGCTTGTCGATTTTCAGCTTTATCAGTTCTGCTCTTATCTTTACTAGTGCTTTCTTTTTGCTTGCTTTGGGATTCATTCACTTTTTCCCCCCTAATTTCTTACATTTCTTTAAGTGGAAATATAGATTATTAGTTTGAGATCTTTCTTCTTGTCTAATTTAAGCGCTTAGTGTTATTAATTTCCCTTAAGCACTGCTTTAGCTGCATCCCACAAAACTTGATATGCTGTTTTCATTCCCATTAAGTTCAAAATATTTTCTAATATCCCTTGTGACTTCCTTTTTGACTCATGGTTGCTTACATGCTTCTGGTTTAATTTGAAAATATTTGAGATTTTTCCAGAAACTTCTTTATTACTTTCTACTTTGATTCCATTATGATCCAAAAAAACCTTCATTTTCATGCATATTTTTCTCTGTCAATAAATGTGTTCATGCCCTACCCATTCTTAAAAATACACCCATCTTTTGATCCTATTTTGCCATACATATTATTCTCTAATTCTCTTTCATATTCACTATCTCCCCAACTTCCCTTCAATTCTCTTTTGAACCATGTAGTGGTTTTTGGCTTCTTCCTGCTTTCCTGAGCCTGGGCCTGTGGACTCCGATGGGTTCCATAAGTTTCTCTAACCTTCTAAGAATCATTCTTTTTGTTTAAACTATCCAGGGCTCATTTCATTTGCTTCTAATCAATAATCCTGACAAGGATCAATTAAAAGTACCAGAAATGTACCTTAGCCACAGTGCGTCAAAAATTCTCTCCTAGCTTCAGCATCTCATCACTATGGCAACCACACCTTGTGATATATAGAAGTAGGTATAGAGGTACAGTGTGCAGAAGCCAAGTGAGGAGAGCATTTCAAGGAGGAGGAGGTAATGAACCGTGGCATGTTCTCTTGAGAGGTCAAATAAACTGAAGGTTAAAAATGACCATTTGGTTTGGCAATGTGGAGGTCTACAGTGGGATGGCCATATAATTCATCAAATAAACTGAGGCTGTTTTGAAAATGAAAGGAGTCACAATTAAATAAACCAGAACCATAGGCTATAAGCCAATGCTGTAACAGGCAAACTGAGACATACGGTGACCAGGTGAAGATGTCTGAGGGGATCCATGACTAGGAGGCTGCATCCTTGGTGGGATTTTTATCCCAAGAGCTTGTTTTGGGGGCTGTGAGACCACTCAAAGGTAGACCCTGGGATGTTTCTGGCTCTGGGCCAGCCATCAAATGGCTCTTCACCCACACTCAGCTCTGTGCACAAGCCCAGGGGAGACTTTTATGACACTTGCAGATGCTGTGATGTGTCATCCAAGGGAGACCTGGCAAATTCCCCAAGGTCCCATTGTTCTCTGATAATCCAACCAAGCATCCATCAAGCGGGAGGACAGTGCTGGTCTCTCCACAGGCTCACCTCCCTCTAGGAGACTGAGTCACTCCATTCATGATAAAATGGTTCAGAACTTGGATCTGGGTCTGAATTTTACCAACTCTATACACTTTGACTTCTATTCCCCACACCACTCACCTCCCATCTCTACTGCTCTGACACTAATATCTGTTCTGAATTCTCTTTTTGGTTTTCTTAGATCCTCTACTTCTCTGCAGGGTTTGATTTGCAACCCCATTAAAGCTGCACCCCAGTGATTTCTGATCAGGTGGCCGGCTCCGGGCCACAGTCAGCACTCAGCAGGAGAAAGTTCCCACAAGTTCCCCCTTGTGCCAACTACAAATTGGCACTTGCCATCTGTCTCTACAAGGATTAATTCACAAGCTGTTGGGACTGCTGACCTTCAACACACCCTGACAGAAATTCAGGGTAGAGACTGGGAAAGAGACAGAACAGGTCTTCAGATCAATATCTCCAGGAGAAGTTTTTATGAGCCCAATTCTTGGATTTCCTTGTATCTAGACAAGCACTAAAGTCTTTCATGGTGACATTTGCTCCTTGTGACATCTGCAAAAATATGTGCTTGATTACATGTACTCCCCCTTCACTAAAATCATGTCTATACTGACCTTTCCCCCTACCGCTTCAGAGAAGTTTCTCAAGACGGAGATGCTATCTCCCAGGCTACCGTCCTCACTTTGCCCCAAATAAAACTTAGCTCACAGCTCTCACGTTGCGCATCCTTTTTCAGCTGACTCTCACTTTTCCTCACAGCTGACTCCCTGGGCCATTTTGTCTTAGCCCCCTATTAACACTGCCATTCTCACCTACCCGTCTTCCCGGTTCCTGTCCTTTTGTGTCAACTCCTAACCAGGCTCTAACTTACCCTGCACCCCCTCTTTGGTGCCACA
Source organism: Cervus canadensis (assembly GCF_019320065.1). Lineage (NCBI taxonomy): Eukaryota > Metazoa > Chordata > Mammalia > Artiodactyla > Cervidae > Cervus > Cervus canadensis. The sequence goes on from NC_057387.1 coordinate 108,853,191, forward strand.
CTCAGGGTCCGGTGGCCCCCCTTCAGGCTGCATCCACACCATGATCACACTGTCTCCGCTGCTTTGGGGTCTGTATGTTAGACCCAGCCCAGGACCAGTTGCAGGGCAGTGGTCAGTCCATCCCGGGATTCTTGCAGCAGAGACGACCCAGATCCCTCGACTGGTTCTCAGGCTCACATCTTAGAAGCATTTTAAATCTTGTAATACTCATCCTGTTCCTAAGGTTCTGTTCCCTGTTCTCAGAGCCAGCAGAGCCAGGCCAGGGAGTGGCCCGCAGTTCCCAAATCCCAGCTTCTGCATTTTTAAGCCACTGATTCAAGCTGTCAGCCCAGTCACATTCTCTCCTGCTCGTGGGCATTTTTGTCAGACCTAATTATTTCGTTATATCTCTCTTCCACGGGCAAGTCAGCTTTCCAGTCGATCCTGTGGCTGATAAAGTGCCTCATTAGCTGCCGCAGCTCAGTTATGGGGGTCGGTCCCGCTGTTGCTCGGGGTGTGAGTGTGTGCGGGTGAGTGACACACACAGGGCTGCGGGGCTCAGTGGGGCCACCCCTGCTCTGGGGGCCTTGCCCCCAGGGGGTTCCCAGGGAGACAGGGCAGCTCCTGGGCATGGTGGGGGGTGCGGCAGGCCTGTCCTTGATAGTCTGCCCCTTCACAGCGGTTACTGTTTCAGTGAAGCCCCAGCAATGGCCAGCTGCTGGATTCTTTGGGTGAAATACTCCAAATGCAGCATCCACTTCAAAGTGAAGAGAAGTAGATCATGTGTTCAAAACTGTGGTCCTGGGGTAGGGGAGCTGAGTTGGAAGAGTATCCAGTCACCACATAGCCCAGGAAGGTCCTGGGGAGGCCCCCTCTGCCCCACAGGATGGTGAGGGCCTCTTCGTCTTCCCCAGAGGGAGCCCAGGCCCAGTGATGAGCATGCCTGCAGATGTGAGGGTGTGTGTGTAGGTGTGGAGTGTGTAGATGTGTGGGTATGCACATGTGTGTACATGTGTGGGGGAATGTGTAGGCGTCAGGTGTGTGTGCAGGTGTGAGAGTGTGTGCAGGTATGAGGGTGTGTGCAGGTGGGTGTGTGTGCAGGTGTGGGGGTGTGCACGTGTGTGTACATGTGTGGAGGAGTGTGTAGGTGTTGGATGTGTGTGCAGGTGTGAGGGTGCATGCAGGTGTGGGGGTGTGGGGGTGCACATGTATGTACATGTGTGGAGGAGTATGTAGGTGTTGGATGTGTGTGCAGGTGCGGGGGTGTGCAGGTGTGTGTGCAGGTGTGAGGGTGCATGCAGGTATGGGGGTATGCAAGTGTGTATCCAGGTGTGAGGGTGGATCACGGAGGAAAGGGTTGGAGGTGGGAGCTAGGAAGCAAGAAGAACGAGGAAGCGGGAAGAAGGAAAGAAGGAAAGCCAGCGCATTTTACAAATGTTTAGAGAACATCCTCTTGCATGTTTCACAAAACCAGCAATCCTTAGGACCCTATCAGTGTGTGCCGGATGCTTGGCTCACTGCACCTCTGGGCTCCCAGACCCGCCGCATTAGTCCCCGTGTCTGACCAGGTCTGGGTCTCAGTTAACTCCAGGTGCAGCTGACCTGCAGTGCCGGCCTTCAGGTGACCGAGAACAGGCCTACGGAGGGGTGAAGAGGATTAAGAGCCAGGACATAAAGCTGCACTCGAATAAGGAGGAGCGAATAAGGAGGAGCAACCCGCCAGAGACCGAAAGTGCTAATTACACATGCGAGCGCCCCGAAGAGGGAGCAACCCCGCTCCTTTCCTTGGAGACTTTCGCCTCCAGAGCCTGTCTATCCACGTGATGGCCAGTAACAAAGCCGAGGGTAAACTACAGAAAGGGTCCTCAGGGATGCCGGAATCCCACAGGAGTTGGGACACAGAGGATCCTCCACTGGCAACAAACTCGCAAGTTTGCCAGAGAAGTTTTTCCCTCCGTGGCAGTGAGGCCGGGCCCCGTATGGGGCGGGGACTGACTCGGGAGGCACCTGGTCACATCTCTCCTTCCCGCCAAGGGCTCACCCCCTTTCCCAGGACAGCCCTGAGAAAGCAGTTTGTTTGTGACTTTCAGATGCTCTTGGTTAGGAGAAAGAAGTGCCCCTCTCCTGATGACTTGCCTGTTGGAGCCATCCAGTTGACAACATCACCTGAACTCCAGGACATCACCTGAATTCCATGGCATCACCTGCCAGGCAGCAAAATTCAACCAGACTGACAGCAAAGCCATGCTCACAGAGGCCTCTCGCTCCCCTGAGAGACCGGGTCCCAGTCCCTCCTCCAAGCTTCCCCCTCCCCACTTCTGGGAGCCCCCAAGGGTCTGTCTGTGCTCTGATGCTGCTGGCCATCCCGGGGGTCCTCTGCAGACCCTGCTTCTCGGAGATACTGCATGAGAACACCCCCCCAGCCAGCACCCCACCGCAGGGAACAGAGGCCGCCCGAGGGTTCATTCTGATGGGCTTCACGGTACTTCAAAGAGTGGGAGGGGGTCCTGGGGTCCCCCAAAAGCACTACTCTGCCCCCACAGCTCAGGCCCCTAGGGAACATTGCCTTCAGCATCATTCCTTTGGGTTCAAATGTGGCCCACGGGGCTGAACTGGAGATGAGACTGGATCCCATCTTCCCCTCCTGCCCTGTCCCCCCCAGGGCCTCCCCTCTCCTTTCCCCTTAGAGAGCAACCTGGAAAAAAACAGCAACCTGCAGTTTGGCCACACCAGGGTCTCCGATGCCCCGTGGCTGGACCCTGGTTAAGCTGTGTCCACATGCCTGGTCCAAGAAGCTAAAGGAGCCATTGGTAGGTGTGTAGGGGCAGGGAGAGCAGAGGACCAAGTCAGGAGACCCCTGCCCATCTCCCGCAACAGTAACCGCCGGGCAGCCCTGCGACCTTGGACTCAGAGAGGTGGGCCAAATGTTGCTTGTCATACTGCCCTGTACTAGAGCAGGTAATACTTGGGCAAGCTCTGCAGAAGCCCTAATGTGCTCTACGCTAGCCAGCTATTGCCCTGATTAATAATAACACTGATAATCACATTAATAGTAACAGATCAGATTTCTCTGGGGAAAATCTCATTAGTGGAATTTACTTCCTCTACTGTAGATCAAGAAAACATGTGAGTTCTAAAGACACCTCTAGGCATTGGAAGGGGACAAACTCCCCCTCCACTTTCCCCAGAACAGGAACTACAGTGGGGACGGCTGGGGGGTGGTGGCGAGTCCCCTCTGAGATGCTGGTACAGCTGGGTGGTGCTAAATTGTCAGGGGAGGGGGACAAGTTTGCAGAATCCATCACTGTGTGTTTTCTAGGGCTACCCTAACAGGATGAGACTGAGCACGCAGGAAACAAAATGCCACACAGTAGCGGCTGAAACAGCAGAGTTGTATCTCCTGCAGTTCTGGAGGCTTGACGTCCAAGATCAAGGTGTCGGCAGGGCTGGTTCCTTCCGAGGCCTCTCCCTTTCACTTGCAGATGGCTGTCTTCTTGCAGTGTCCTCGGATGGTCTGCCTTCTTTGTGTGTCTGTGTCCTAATCTCTTCTTACAAGGACGCCAGTCATCCTGATGTCTACTAAAAGATGCACGATGTGAGAGTTGTGAGTTAAGGTTTATTTGGGGCAAAATGAGGACTGCAGCCTGAGAGATAGCCCCTCAGATAGCTCTGAGAGACTGCTCCAAAGAGGCAGTGGGGCAAGGTCAATATATAAGAATTTGGTGAAGGGGGAGTTTGATGCAATTAAGTCCTTATTTTACAAAAGACTTTCTGCTAGTCAGGAGGAGCTGATGTCACCATGAAGGGGTTTAGTGCTTTATAGATAGGAGGAGATGCAAGGATGGGGATCATGAAATCAGTTCCTGAAAATATCTAACTATCTAAAGACCTGTTCCCCCAGTTTCCCTGGAGCAGAGTGCCTCACTCTCCAGCCTGAGCTCCCTTCAGGGGTGCTGAAGGTCAGCAGCTGCAGCAGCACAGGTTTCAGTCTCTGCAGAGGCAGACGGCAAACGCCCTTGGTGTTGTTGCTGTCGCTGGCAAATGCTGTTGGCAAGTGCCAATTTGTAGTTGACATTTGGGTTAGGGCTCTCCCATATGACCTCATTTAACCTTAGTTACTTCTTTAAAGATCCCCTATCTCTAAATCCAGTTACATTCTGCGGTCCTGGAGGTTAGGACTTCAATATATGAATTTGAAGCAGGACACCTCATAACAATCATTATTATCTGAACTTTCCACAACCCAGTAAAAAGGTGGTAAAAGATAAAGAAGTGAAAGAAAGAAAGTGAAGTCCCTCAGTCATGTACGACTCTTTGCAACCCCATGGACCAAAGCCTACCAGGTTCCTCCGTCCATGGGATTTTCCAGACAAGAGTACTGGAGTGGGTTGCCATTTCCTTCTCCAAAAGATTAAGAAACAGAGTAAAAAACATCCTATGACTGCCTGGGGCTTCTAGGACTCGCTGCCCTCTGGAGGGTGTGGTCAATGGACACTGCAGCTCTGCCAGGGTCAAAGTCCCCCAGGGTGGTCCAGCCAATGACTTGGGGGGATGGCCCTTTCCACCAACGAGGGCCTCCCCTAAGGTGCAGACCTGCTCCAGGCCCCCTGGCTGGGCAGGGACTTCATAAGGTCCACGGTACATGGACTGAGAGCTCCCTTGCCCACCGTCCCCACCTATTCACGATTGTTCATCCCCAATAACCGTTTGAGCTCCTCACTCTGTCTTGGCCCCCATAGAAGGGAACAGACCCCAGGTTGTCTGACCACCCCTGATCACAGGAAGATACACCATCCAGAACAGCTTCCTCTTTGTATTCAGTCATCCTTAGAGGTGCGGGTTGCTGGGGAGGAGCAGGGTGACAGGTGTGTGCCCCTCAAAAATATTGAAGAGGCTTCTCTGCTGCCTCAGTCGTAAAGAATCCGCCTGCCGATGCAGGAGACACAGGTTCAATCCCTGGTACAGGAACTAAGATCCCACATGTCGTGGAGCAACCAAACCCATGCACCCCCAACTACTGAAGCCTATGCACCCCAGGGCCCGAGCTTTGCAACAAGAGAAGGTACCACACTGAAAAGCCCACGTACCACCCCTGCTCATCGCAACTAGAGAAAAGCCCAGGCAGCAACCAAGACCCTGCACAGTCAAAAATAAATAAATAAAAATTTTAAAAACTACTAAATCTCCATTAAAAAAAAAAATAATCCTGGAAATTGGTGAAAACTGATACCCTTTTCTGCTCTGGGTTTGCGCAGACGCTTTCTGGAGTAGCTCATCAGAAATGGTCACAGAGCCTGGGGCCGGAGACCCTGGGGTGCAGCAGGCCAGGGGAAGGAAGCTTGTATCCCTCAGGCCTGGACTCACTGTGAGGTCTCAAGCTTAGGGCTCCTCAGCACAGCCCCCTCCAAGGCCCAGGGAGCAGGCATGCAAGTCCCGCTGTGCTCCTGAGAATCTGTGCTTTTGAAACTTCTGCCGAAGTCCAACCACGGCTGTGTTCTTTTTCTTAAAGAGAGGCCCTGAAACTGTATAAACTGCAGGAAACTTAGATCCGCCCTTGCTTTTCACAAATACCCTTCTGGAGATGTTAAAATGTTACCACGGGCACTGTGACAGCTGAACTGTGTTTCGGTTGCTATGTTACAAACCCAGAATGAACAGGGAAGGATGGAGAAAGGGAGGGAGATTAACACACGGTTCAGCTGCTAGCGAAAGAGCGCGCACGGCTGGAGGGAGAAAAGAGGGGACCTACTGGAGACTGAGACGGGAGCTTTCACAAAACAAAAACTGAACGAAAGGACCCACCCCTCCAAAAACAGTCCCTGGGAGTGGTGTCTGCCAGAAGAAGAACACGGATGACAGCACGTAAGGTTACATGACAGTGGCCGGGAAACCGACACTCAGAGCATCTTTGCTGACCTCCTTTCACACCCCAAGGGGAACTTCGGCCCAAAGATAGAGAACAACAGAATGCTGAAGCAGGAAAAACGCAGAACTGCCGAGATGGCAAGTTGTGCTCGGTGCGTGTGTGAGCTCACTCATGTGCAACTCTTTGCAATCCCATGGACTGCAGCCTGCCAGCCTCCTTGGTTCTTGGGATTTTTCCAGGCAAGAATACTGGAGCTGATGGCCGTTTCCTTCTCCAGGGGATCTTCCTGACCCAGGGACTGAACCTGCATCTCCTGTTTGGCAGGTGGATTCTTTACCACTGAGCACCTGGGAAGTCCCTACGTTGTGCTCAGGCCACCTGCAAAACAATTCACAAACCTTCCTGGGGCCAAGAGCTGCTCACGGACCTTGCCCCCTCCTTGCTGACTGGGGTCCCAGACCCGCCAGCCCTGCAGATGTCTGGGGCCATTGAAGGGAATACAATTGCCCCTGCTAAATTTTCCTTTCATGAAGCCCTTCAAAAGTGGTTTTCTCCAAAAAAAAAAGAGCGGTGGCGTGTTCCCATAAAAATGCTGTCTTGTAATTCTCTTGCAAGTCGGGGGTGGGGGGGCAGGAGTGGAGGCAGACCCCCTGGATGTCCAGCTTCCTTAGGCGGTGAAAACAATCATCAGACTGTTCTAGCCCCAGCTGCACCCTGACTAACTAAACAAATGACTCTGGGCTTCTCACTCAACCCCTCCCATCTCAGTTTCCCCATCCTTAAAAAGGAATCGTGGTATTTTTTTAAGAAGCTCAAAAGCAGTCATGCTTCTGAGAGAGCTGGGGAAACCCGAGTGCTATCCAAACATGAAGACTTTATCCTTCACAGTTTTGTGTTTTGATGTGCAGATTTCGGTAGTAATGTAACCCAAAATTATACTGGAGCTGAGAGCAAGTTTTCTAGATAAATTCTGTCTGAGACCATGAGTCTGCTATCAGGGCTGTGTCTGGTCCGATATTCCCCCATTTCTACACATGTGCCCATTCGTCTTCCTCATCTTTCCAACCCTTTGGTTTGGCCATGTTGACACTCACCCTGCCCATATTTCACATCTTTGCTCTTCATAATTCAGCCCTGTCTGCTAGATTCATAGCTCGGCTCAGCAAATTGCATAGACCTTCCAGCAGTCTCTGAGCTAGACCCTGAGATGCATAGGGAAAACATCCAGGCAGATGCTGGTTGCAAAGTAGTGAAGCCTCTTCTGCTATGGGGCCAGGTACCCCGAGCTCTGGGAACACCAAGCAGGCTGTGAGTGGGTGCAGGACCAAGTTTCATAAGTATTTATTACTTCTCTTTCCTGAAGCCTACGAATTTGCAAAGATCTTTGAGGTGACCAAATCCGGATGAGTTTGTTGAAAATGAGTTAGAAAACAGAGACATTTGAAAACAATAACTTACAAGAAAAAGCTTATGCCAAGTCTAATGTATAATTAAATCGTTGGTGATCCAAGGACACTCTAGAGGGGAATATAAGGCATGAGGGGTTTCCCCAGTGGCTCAGTTGGTAAAAACTCTACCTGTCGGTGCAGGAGATGCAAGAGATGAGGGTTCAGTGCCTAGGTCAGGAAGATCCCCTGGAGGAGGGCAGGGCAACCCACTTCAGGGTTCCTGCTGGGAAAATCCCACGGACAGAGGAACCCGGCAGGCTACAGTCCATGGGTCAAAAAGAGTCAGACATGACTGAGCAGTTGGATACGTACACATATGTAGCCATGAGTTCTGAGTGAAAGCAAAGGCAGATAGCACAAGTAGACTTCAAAAGATGGTCAGCAATGATCTCACCAGTTGAGACCAAGGTCCTTCTTGAGGATTTAACACACCCAAATTTTCATTTTGTGGAATTAAAAGAGCTTTGTAAGTCAGCTGTGTGTTAGATCACTTGCAACAACTTTTAAAAGTCAGGCATTGTGTTTGATGTGAAGTTATTTTGCAAAGAACACTTCATCACAGAACAATAGGTCCTTATAACAAATAGACTGGACCATCAGTGTTGACTTCACTGCTAAATGGTTTCGGAAGCGACTCAATTCTAAGAGCATGCCCTCCCACTGTTACGAAAAATAAATGAGAGGTCATCCTTAGAGCAACACGTATAAAGCCCAACCAGGGAAAGACTCACGTAGGTTTCACCCTCGCAGGACATTCTGCCCTGCTCTGCCCTCTCTGGGGACTTGAATCTAGACCTTACTTGTCAGTGAGGGCCACCTGGTTAGGACCCTCCTTGTCCAAAGCTGTTCAGCTGCTAAGTCCGGTCTGACTCTTTGCAATCCCATGGACTGCCAGGCTTCCCTGTCCTTCGCCATCTCCCAGAGTTTGCTCAAACTCATGTCCATTGAGTAACCCTTATCTCAGGACCTGGGTTCAATCCCAGCTCTGCTACTCCCCACCTCGTGACCCAATTCTCTGATTTCTCCAAACTTCCATTTTCTCAACTAAACTGGAGGTAATGTTGCCTGGTTTCAGGGTTGCACTGGGAATTCATCCTGACGCTGTGTGCTTACCCCAGAGGCATTTCCAAAGTGCTCAGTAAAAGATAAATATTATTATGAGATAGATATTATTATTAATTAATGTTCCCTGAAGGAGTCCCCTTCACACAAAGCCTTGCCAAGTTTGCAGAAAGGATTAGTATGGCCAGAAGGATTTCCATTAAACATCTAATCTAACTAGGATAACGGCCAAAACAGATGACAAATCCTTAACCAAGGAAATGCCCCTGCCCAGCTCTTGTCGAGCAAATTCTCTTCCAAGCGCTTCCTTTCAATCATGCCGTCCTGTGTACCCTTGCATGTAGAATGTAATACAAATCGCAGCCCTTTTCCTTCCCGCTCTTGTTGCCTCTCTCTCTCTCTTTCAGGTGCTTGATGTTCACAGCCTCCAGGTCTTCGCTACAGACCTTTCTAGAGCTTTGGGTTCTTGAGCCCCTGAAGGCTGCTGCGCAGACTCACACATGGGAGGCTCACTCCTGTCCTGTGAGGGCTCGGAGGAAGACCGGCTGTCGCTGCTGTCCCTCCCCCGCCAGAATCCCATGTTGGAGAGGGGGACAGAAGTCACCTGACGGGCCACCTGGCGTGTGTTTGTGTCTTTGTGCTTCTGTTTGTTTTATTGGGAAGGGAATTTCCAGGTTAGGTGGCTGCTGCGGTCCTGTCTTCACCAAGCACTCCCCACCTGGCAACAGCAGCCTGGGGTTTTGCATCAAAGAACAGATCTAGCATTTATTTCAGAGTTTTTCTTATGCTGCTGACAATCATGCATATATATATACATATATATGCAAATGTATATAGTAAGCCAATGTGTGTGTGTGTGTGTGCAAATAGTAAGCCAATGTATACACAGAAAACACCAAATCACAAATATTCATGGATAGATCCCAAAGTCCATCTAATACTTGGAAAACTGTATCTACACACACACACACACACACACACACACACAGAGGCTTACTATTTATAGTTTCAGGTTATGTAGTTGTAGAGTTCAGTCTATGCCCCCACATGTGTGTTTCTAAGACATGGATTTCTGTGCCCCATGGTGTTTTCCAAAGCTCTCCCTCTTTTCAAACATGAAACTAAGCTCTGGATACAGTCACTCTTTGGGAACAGCACCTATTTCTGCAGACACAGGTTTATTTTCCTGGTATCAATATTAACGAAGCATACCCAGTGTAACCTCAGGTCTTAACTGTTCTCTCTCAGACAAAAGACTAATAATAACCAATGCAGAAAGCTTGTGTTTATAAGAAGCAATTTCAGTGATGATTCCAAGAGTCGGCTCCCACGGAAGAGACCCAGCTAATCAGCTCGAAGCAAAAGCCAGGAAGAGTTTTTGAATGTGTCTCCACAATCAGAATGCCGGACGCCCTGGGTCTCTGTTGACACTTGACCAAACAGCCTCTGTTCCAGCGGGGCCTCCCGCTCATGGGTTTGGCATCCAATCTCCAGGCTGCAGCCTCCATTAGTCTCCAAGGTGATCCTGGGAGGCCAGAATCTTCCTATTAACAGCCCCGGCTGTAATTTACTGCGCTCGTTTGTATGCTGCAATTTCCAGCCCTGCTATAAATCCCGTCTCTAATCCCAGCCTCAGAGAAGTCTTTCTACGTCTTGCCACCACTGCACAAATGTCTGAGGAGCCTGCTTTTAATAAACAAAGAGTGACTGGCAGAGGGCCAGAGAAGAAAAATGGTGAACAATATAAAATTTATCTCGAAGAGCTCTTCTTCCTTTATCTGAATGCTCCCCCGACTCCTTCTACCCCAATCAGAATTGCTATTTTGCCTTTACGTCCCTGGGTCCTTAAAGAAAATAATAAGCCAATTTATCCATACCAACACAGGGCAACATCCGGTCACAACGTGGGTCAGATGAGGTATGGAAGATGCCTTTCATTCTTCCCACTTTTTGATACACAAGACTGTCCATCCCTGAAGCTTCATTTTTGAAAACATTTGGACTTTCAATGTCTGCTCCAGTCTTCCCCGGAGCTTCAGTAACAAAGGCCCTGTCTGTGCCCCAGAATAGGAGAGTCTCCTTGCAGGACCCCCCAGAAAGCAAGGACTGTCTACATGGGGACCAGCAATAGTGCAGGAGGACAGGCCCGAGAGCCCCAAACACCATAGGGTTGTGGACCCCACAGGAGGGCCATGCTGGGTGGGCTGCTCTCTGGTTGCCATCTTAAAATTCTCAGTAATTTCTGAGCCTAGATCCTGTATTTTTGTTCTGCACTGGGACATATAAATTTCACTAACCAGTTTCACAAACGTGTACCAGGTGCTCCCAGGATTTATGAAATATCTTCTCATAGGTGGTACATGAGGCCGGTTCACATATTTCTCTACTTTTAGTCAGTGGAGATATACAATGCCCCCTGTTCAAGTGCCCAGGGACAGGAGATCTCTGTGGCCTGAAAACCAAACAGTTCATCCAAGTCAGAGAGATGAGATGACCGGAACTTAGACCGCCCACAGTAGGAGCCAGTCACCACAACGGACACACCCTCTAATCTTCTCAGCACCCCTGAAAGGTTGATAGTTCAGTTTGCTGGGTGGAGAGACTTGAGAACAGGGAGGGACCCTCACCACAGAACAGTGTCTTGAACACATTAGAGGTTCATTAAATCTTCACTGAACATTGTTTTAAGATGTTCTTACTTTGTTGCATTGAAGACAGACCTTGACGGAAGAAAGTAGATGACCTACCCCTGAACATAAATGCTTGAACATCAACTATTCATTCAACCAACATCTATTGGGCCCCTTCCATTTACCAGTACACTGTCTGGTGCAAGGGTACCTAACTGGTCCCAAGCACAGCTCCAGGGCAGCATCTGCTGATATTACATGGGATGCTCCACGGGCCACCTGGATGATGGGTCCATTTTCAGTTGGGACCTCTTGGGAAAAAAAACTCCCATCTTCCCAAAGGGATGGAACAGATTGAACAAAGCCTTCCATCAGCATGATCCAAGAATGGGCGTTGACTGTGGCAGGTGACACAGACACATGAACAGAGATCACTACGAGAAAAGGAGAAGTTACTTTGGTGAAAACAAGTCAAGCAGGTAGCCAAGTGCTTCTGTAGAGCAGGCTGGAGGGAGTCTGCATGGCGATCTATCGATTTCTGCTTCAAGTGAGCTATTGCATTACAGCCAAGGCTAAGAATTATTCCCTAGTAGCTATAAGGAGGCTTTTTAAAAAGTGCTATATTTTTAGCACAATCTCTATAGAATAAGAACAATGGGAAACAGAGAAAATCAGCAGAAACTGGGAGAAAATGAGACGGCTCAGCAGTGAGATAATCCCTTTGACACGCGGGACGAGGGCTCTCGTGGCTCCGTGAGGAGGCGGTGGGCAGAGTGAGCAGTCTTCTTGGCTGTGGGACAGGCTGAAGCCTACCGATGGCACTGTCACCAGTGTGAGGTTCTCAGCACACTGTCAGCAGAGTCTTTTGTCATTTTCTGTTAGCTTCCATTGAAGATATCTACCAGGCGTGACAGGTCTCCCCTGGCGGCTAAGTGTAAAGAACCCGCCCGCCAGTGCAGGAGACATAAGAGATGGGTTCAGTCCCTCGGTCAGGGAGATTCCCTTGGAGGAGGAAATGGCAACCCACTCCAGTGTTCTTGCCTGGAAAATTCCAAGGACAGAGGAGCCTGGTGCGCTACAGTCCACGGGGTCTCACAGAGTCAGACATGGTTTAGCGACTAAACAACAATGCCACCAGGCATGACACATACTCCATCAGTTATGGAAGATCTTTAAGACTCGGGTACTCAGAATCCAACAAACTCCCTTTAGAAATCCTCTTTTCACAAGACATCACAATGGATATGCCATTCATTATAAACTGACCCCTTCATGGCAAGTGACACAGAATCAAAGCATCCAAAAGACCAGAAATATAAATTTAATAAAGTTGGTAAAAACAAACACTTTGCAAGTTGCAGAATTCATTCTTTGCTTTCGAACTATAGGGCTGGAGAAGACTCTTGAGAATCCCTTGGACAGCAAGGAGATCAAACCAGTCAATCCTAAAGGAAATCAACCCTGAATATTCGTTGGAAGGACCAATGCTGAAGCTGAAGCTCCAATACTTTGACTACCTGATGCGAAGAGCCGGCTCACTGGAAAAGATTCTGATGCTGAAAAAGACTGAGAACAGGAGAAAGGGATGACAGAGGATGAGATGGTTGGATGGCATCACTGACTCAATGGACATAAGTTTGAGCAGACTCCAGGAGATAGTGAAGGACAAGGAAGCCTGGTGTGCTGCAGTCCATGGGGTCACAAAGAGTCAGACATGACTTAACACATGAACAACAACAAATAATGTTTCTGTCTTTACATCAGAACCCCACCTCCCTAAGAGATCTCAATCAATTTCTCTCTCCAATATAAGTGAAAAGTGCCTCCTTTAAAAAATAATGTTCCATTTATTCATCAGTAACGTTGAACATTTTTTCATAAGTGTAATATCCATAAGGATTTCTTCTTTGTGAATTCCCTCCTTCCAGATATCATCAGTTTTTCTTTGGTTTATTTTTCTTACTGACTTACTTACTAATCATGTCTGTCAGAAATGATTAAAATATTTTCTCCAGTTTTAATGGATCTGATAAAATTTTGGCATATCTTACCATTTGGAAGTTTGAGGACATTATGGTTTTATTTCGATTCACTTTGGTTTTTAAGTTTTACAGAGTCTTGTGTCAATCATTTTAGCCTTGCTCATGTGCTAAGAATGGCTCTTCTCAACCCAGAATTATAAAGAGGCTTTGTTTTGCCTCCTTCCAGGGTAAGAGGTTATTTTATTTGTTTGTTTCTGTTGGGGAAAAGGAGGCTGTTTGTTGTTCATTTACTTGTTCATTCAGAAGCCTGACTCATTGCTCTCAGAGCAAGAAACAAACTCGGACAAATCTGTTGTTAAGAGGCTCAGACTTCATGTGAGGGGAGGTCGTGGTGGGCTTCTAGAGAAGGATGGGGTGATTAAGTGTCCGGGGCAAGCCCCAAGTCTAGGGACAGCAAGAGGAATTTAGAACACGGTCCTCCTCAGTCACTGGCCTGCTCTCTTGGATACGCTTGATGCCATTCCCCAAGCTCCGGTGCCAAGACAAGCCAGTTCTGAAATTGTTTTGACATTTGTAAATAGTGGAGGTTACAATTCAGCACACTCCAAATGACTTTTCTAACCATTTCATTGTTGTTTCCTGGAATTCTATTTTACCAAATGTTGCTCGAATGAGAGAGATTGATAAACCATCTTGGGAAGCAAAGATTTTCAATTTAATGGAATCTGAACTGCAACGAACTTCCTTAAGCATCTGCAAAATGCTTAATAATTCTCTCCACGGCCCATTGAGAAAATGTATCCATCCATTCAAAGACAAACCCAAACCTATCTATTTTGAACCCAGACCCTGTATCACAAAGCGTGGTCAGCTAATTGTACACATGGCCCCTAAACTCATGTCCCCTGCGATGTAGCTTGGCAGGCTGTGCCGTCAAGACGCAGGGTCTGTTCCCCTGCTCTTGAATCTGGGCTGGCCTTGTGACGAGCTTTGCTCAATCGAGTGTCAGAGCTAAGGCCGTTCACAGGAGCCTGTGGGATGCCCTCTCATTTCTTCTTTCCCCTTCTCAGCCCTACCGTGGCGAGATGCTAACAAGCCCAAGCTTGTCTGCTGGAGGGATGTGAGTGGTCTCATGCAACAAAGCCGCTCGTCCCAGGGGTCCCTGCAGAGGCCCCAGCAGAGTTCAGGACAACCGCTGAGCTTAGCTTAGCTCAGTGGAGCTCTGAGTGCCCCAATTCACCTGTGGTGGTTTAGTTGCTAAGCCGTGTCCGACTCTTTCGACCCCATGGACTATAGCCTGCCAAGCTCCTCTGTCCATGGGATTCTCCAGGCAAGAGTACTGGAATGGGTAGGTATTCCCTTCTCCAGGGGATCTTCCCAACCCAGGGATCGAACCCAGGTCTCCTGCATTGCAGGCAGATGATTTACGAACTGAGCTATGTGGGAAGCCCAATTCAACTGTGAGAGTGAAAGTGAAGTCACTCAGTCATGTCCGACTCTTTGCAACCCCTCGGACTGTAGCCTACCAGGCTCCTCCATCCATTGGGTTCTCCAGGCAAGAGTACTAGAGTGGGTTGCCATTTCCTTCTCCAGAGGAGCTTCCCAACCCAGGGATCAAACCCGGATCTCCCACATTGTGGGCAGACGCTTTACCATCTGAGCCTGTAAACTTGGGCAAAAATTAAAGTTTGTTGTTGCCACTGAGGTTTTCTGGTTGTTTATTACCTTGCATCATTGTATCAATAGATAATTAATATTCGTAGTTGATATTAATTGTTCCAAAATGTGTATCAGTGGTGTTTATTCAAGAATAAAAAATGCAAATAACCCATGCCATCCAGAAAGGTTCAGTTAGTGGGCAGCACAGATTTGCAAGGCAGGACCCAGGATACAGGGGGTTGTGCTCGTGGCCTCTATGCCAGCTATGACGCCGTGAAGCTATGAGAGCGTCCTCTGCTGGCACAGAACGGGGACACCCTCAGGGGTCAGGGGATCAGAGAAGACTTCCCAGGGCAGGGAGATGATTCTTGAAGGAAGGTCTCTGACTGCACATGCAACAGTCCAGGGCTTGACAGGCACAAACAGTGCAGCGTTTTGGTAGAACTGTGGTCTAGACCAGAGTGGAGACAGGTCTCACTTGCAGTCTTCTGGAGACGCTGAAAAATCTCAGGTCTCTGAATTCCACCCCAGAGTCTCTGATTCAGGAAGGTGGGATGGAGCCCAGGAATCTGCTTGTCTAACCAGACAGCACTGGTGCTGCTGGGCTGAAAACCACGGGTGTAGTGACTGAGGGATTAGAGTCCAGACTTCACCAGATGAGCCCAGCTCCAATTCTGTTGTCTCCTGCAGACTGTGAGACGTTGAGAAAGTGACTCAATTCCTCTGTCTCAGTGTCCTCCCCCAAAAAGCAAGCATCATGACACTGATCACTGCAGAGAATGGATGTGACCATTACTTGAGTTAATGCTTTGAAAACACAGCACAGAGCTGAGTGGCCGGGAACATTCAGAAAGCATGAGCCATCGCTGTTACGTGTATTATGTGAATGGTTACTACGGTGATTCCTGAGCGCTGCTGGGGCTCAGAGGAGTGACCAGACAGGCGGGGAGGGGTGAGTTGATGGCCAAGAGGGGCCTGGGCTTGAATTTTGTTCCATAGGCTACATGGAGGCATAGAGGGTATGTGGGAGGTGTGACACAATCAGATTCATGTTTCAGAAAGATCATTTGATTGTTGCAATGAACACTGGATTGCATGCATCCTCTCAGACCATGATTTTCTCTGGGTATCTGCTCAGGGGTGGAATTTCAGTGTCATATGTTAGCTCAAGTTTTAGTTTTTTAAGGAACCACTGTGCTGTTCTCTGTAATGGCTGCACCAACTTATATTCCCACCAACACTGTAGGAGGGTTCCCTTCTCTCTACATTCTCTCCAGCATTTATGGTTGACCACCCAAAAAGTGGAAGCGTTAGTTGGTCAGTCATGTCTGACTCTTTGAGACCTCATGGACTGTAGCCAGCCAGGCTCCTCTGTCCATGGGATTCTCCAGGCAAGAACACTGGAGAGGGTTGCCAGTTCCTTCTCCAGGGGATCTTCCCAACCCAGGGATCAAACCCAGGTCTCCTGTATTGCAGGCAGACTCTTTACCATCTGAGGCACCAGGGAAGCCCATTGACCACCTGAAACTATCACAACATTGTTAATCTGCTTTATGATAACATGAAAAAAAAATTTAAAGAAAGAAGGAAAGATCATTTGGGCAGCAGAGTGAAGGATGAGGTGGTGGAGAAAGGTGAGCTGTTGGAAAGGCATCGGGTGGTCTCTCTGCCCACCTTGATGAGTGGTGGGAAAGGGTGTGTGCAGGCGACAGGCACATGCCCCTCCCGTAACACACCAGGAGCAGTGCTCCAGGAGGTCCTTCTGCACTGACCCCATGTGGATGCCACGTGGGCGTCTGATAGGCATGTCACACTGGACAAGGCCAGACACTCCTGATGGCTCCCTAGTCCCCACACCTGCCCATCTCCCTGTGGCCAGTCTGTCCAGCTCAGGAAACGGACATCAAGGTAGCACAAGACTCCAGGCCAAGTGCCTCCTCCTCCTCTCCCTCCTCCTCTCCCTCCTCGTCTCCCTCCTCCTGCTCCTTCCACCTCCCTCGTCTCTCTGTCTCCTTCTGTCTCTGTCTCTCCGCTCCCATCCAACCCTTCAGCACATCCTCCCGGCCCAACATTTACAACATCACCCGACTCTTCTGTGTCTGACCGCTCCTCCATCCTCACCCTCTGTCAGGGTCCCACCATCTCCTGCCCAAATGACCCTGGTTTCCTTCTCCCTGCGTTCTCTGTTTCCACTGTGGTGTTGTTGCTCAGTCGCTCAGGCATGTCCGACTCTTTGTGACCCCACGGACTGCAGCACGCCAGGCTTCCCTGTCCTTCACCATCTCCCGGAGCTTGTTCAAACTCATGACCGCTGAGTCAGTGATGCCATCCAACCATCTCGGTCTCTGTCGTCCCCCTCTCCTCCTGCCCTCAGCCTCTCCCGGCATCAGGGTCTTTCCTATTGAAAAGAAAAGAGAAGCCCCTAGTCAGCCCCAATGACAGGACTGTTCACCTGCCCTGAGGGCAGGAAAGCTACCCGGTCAGTCTGAGGCTCGGTGGACCTAGGGAGTGGGTACCACTTACCAGGATCCAGAAGGGAGGCTTCATCAATTAGGTACAGCCTGGGGGAGAGTCATATTTCATGACTATGCTTTGCCAAGGGGGGAAATCTACATCTCATCGCACAATTTATTCACATTTCTCTCCACCTCTCATGACTTCTGAGAAGTCCCGGTTGGACAGTTTCGAGGCTCAGAGGCAACCCTGACGCTCCCTCCTCCACCCAGGTCCTGGGGTCAGGAATGGTGAACGGAAGGTCAGGAGAGAGGCTGCTGTTTATCTGACTAAACGCTGTCCGTTCCCAGGCAACAGGGAGGAAAGGCTGATAAAGCACTCCCCCATCTGCCACGGGCAAAACCTTTAGCAGAAAGGTATCTCACCGTCCTTATTAATAAAGCTCGGGGTCAGAAAATGGCCCAACATCCATAGGACAAGCTCCACTCAAAGCTTGCAAGCTGACTAAGCTTGTTTAGAACACATCATTGAATTAAAAAGGAAGATCAAGCACATTAGATGTTGAAAAAAGCTTTAGCTACACATAAGCACTGAAGTTTTTTAAAACCTGAATTATTAATAGATCTTTTTTCATTCTTTGTTTCTTTTTAATTTTTTGTTGAACCATAGTTGATTTTTCATGTGTTTATTTAGGTGTACAGCAAATTGATTCAGTTTACATATATATATATACATATACATTCTTTTTTATACATTCAGTTTATACATATAGGTAGATGCATTCTTTTTTTGTAGCCTTTTCCGTTATGGTTTATCACAGTAGGACTTTAGTTTACACAGTAGGACTTTGCTGCCTCTCTCTCCTGCATGTAACAGCTTACATCTGCTCGCCCCGCCTTCGCACTCCCTCCGTCTCCCAGCTCCCTGCCCCTTGGCAGCCACAAGCCTGTCCTCTATGTCTGGGAGTCTGCTTCTGTTTTCCAGACAGTTTCACTTGTGTCACAGTTTGGATTCCACATATAAGTTGGTGTCATACGGTGTTTGCGTCTCTCTTTCTGACTTCACTCAGTATGAGAATCGCTAGTTGCACCCAGGTTGCTGCAAATGGCATTATTCCATTCTTTTCATGGCTGAGTAGTATTGCATTACATATATCCACCACATCTTCTTTACCCCATCATCTGCTGGTGGACACTTAGGTTGCTTCCTTGTCTTGTCTATTGTGAATAGTGCTGCTACATAGAGGTGCATGTATCATTTTGAATTATAGAAAGAAAAGAAAGTGAAGTCGCTTAGTTGTGTCCAACTCTTTGCGACCCCATGGACTGTAGCCTACCAGGGTCCTCCGACCATGGGATTTTCCAGGCAAGAATACTGGAGTGGGTTGCCATTTCCTTCGCCAGGGGATCTTCCCAACCCAAGGATTGAACCTGGGTCTCCCGCATTGCGGGCAGATGCTTTACCATCTGAGTCACCAGGGAAGCCCAACTTATGAACGTAGCGGTGCATGTACCATTTTGAATTATAGGTTTGTCCATATATGTGCCCAGGAGTGTGATTGTTGGATCATATTGGGACTTCCCTGGTGGCTCAGAGGTTAGAGTGTCTGCCTGCAATGCGGGAGACCGGGGTTTGATCCCTGGGTCAGGAAGATCCCCTGGAGAAGGAAATGGCAACCCACTCCAGTATTCTTGCCTGGAAAATCCCATGGACGGAGGAGCCTGGTGGGCTACACTCCACAGGGTCACAAAGAGTTGGACCCGACTGAGTGACTTCACTTTCTTTCATGGTAGCTCTAACAAGAGGTCATTTCTGATGTGTGATCCATATTGTACAAACGTCAGCCTCCAAACAAAGGCCTGTCAGACTTAGGAAGAAATAAGCATTTAAAGGTTTGCAACACCAGTTTGGGGAAATCCCATGTAATTGGTGCTAAATTTTTTCTCTCCATTCATGGTAACTGTAGGCAATGGGGAATGAAATTAGGAAATCACCTCTGCACCACGAAGCTTTTCTTAATGCCTGAAAAGCATAATTTACACTCTTGCGGCTTGATCTCTTAGAAATGTTCAAGGCAGTGAAATATCCACTTACACAAATGCCATGATTGACATGGGTCTCAGATTCCTAGCTTTACTCCACGGTAAAGATCTGCCAAGCAGGAATTGCGAGTGTGATCCCCGGGTCAGGAAGATCCTCTGGAGGAGGGAATGGGAACCCACTCCTGGATTCTTGCCTGGAAAACCCCGTGGTCAGGGGAGACTGGTGGGCTACAGCCCACGGGGTCGCCAAGAGTCAGACGCAGCTTAATGACTAAATAACAACAACAGCAAAAAGATCTGACTACTCTAATAAGAGATGCTGGCTGGTGCATCATTTCTAGAGCGAGACGAGGATGGCAGGTAATATGTGTGCATGAAATACAGTCTGTGATTAGCACACCAGAAAGAAAGGCCACTGGAGGGGGTATTTGGGCAGGGCCTCCCCTGCCTTTTGGACCTGGGGTCTGCAGTTAGCAATGAGTAGAAAGAAGACAGATGAAGTGCTGGGGACATGGTCAAGACATCACCTGCTCCTGGTCTTGGGGGATGGAGTCCATGGAGATGGGACCTGGCGTGGCCTCAGGCAGAGCAGATGCTCTCAGATGGGCTCAGGGTATCGGCCCTTTCTCTGTGGCTCTCTCTCTAGAGCATCAGTACCCCCATCCCAGGCTCTTCCAGTTTCTGGATGCACAGGATTTTCTTCAATGCATGCGGTAGACTCAAACTTTTCAGCTTCAACAAATCAAGCATTGATGTTTCTGAACTTGAAATGCAGGTTTCAGTCTCATTCCAGCTTGACTTTGTGCATTTTCTGTGGCTGTTCCAATAAATTGCCACCAACAGGGTGGCTTAAGACAACACAAATGTGCTTATTATCTTACAGCTGTGCAGGTTAGGAGTCCTCTTGGGGGTCTCTTTTGGCTCAAATGAATGTGTCCACAAGGCTGCATTCCTCTCTGAAGGCTCTGGGGGAAAGTATTATCCATTCCCCTACCTTTTTCAGCATCTAGGGAGCCCCTGTGCTCCTTGGCCCATGGCTCCTTCATCTTCAGAGTCAGCCAGCAGTGGGCTGAGTCCTCCCAGACCATCACTCTCACCTGCTTCCAAGGTCATATCTTCTCTGACTTGTCCCACTTTTAAAGAACCTTGTGTTTACATTGGAGCCCATTAAGATAATTCAGGAAAATCTCCCTATTATAGGGGCAGCTACTTAGCAACCTTAGTCCCACCTGCAGCCTTCGTTCGCCTTTACCATGTAATGTACCTGTTTACAGGTCAGGGATTAGGGCATAGACAACTTTGGGCATCATTGTTCTGAGGTAGGAGATAGAAGGGTCCCTGGACTGGACATCTGATGTTTGTTAAGTGAAATAAGATTCAAGCTTTGTTCTACCCAGACAGTCCAAGGACAAAGCTAGTAGCAAAAGCTGAGCTCTGCTAAAGAGATAAAACACCCACACCTGAGGTCAAGGAAGACTTCTCTGTCTGCACATGCGCAGGAAAGCTTTTGAGGGGTCAAAATGGGAGGGTGCCCCATGCTGTAATGAGTTTGGACATGCACCCATAGGCCTCTAAGGTGGGATCCACCTTAGAAAAAAGTTGCACATGCATCTTGAGGAGGGGCCTAAGACTAATCAGGTGTGGAGAAAGAAACAGGCTAATTGGTCATGTGTAGACAAAGACCCAGAAGGACTGTCCTATCAAGAGTGATGTAAGTCACCTCTTTACTACGCTCCTTACCTAGGATGCCCACACTCCTCTCTGGCTGTGTATCTCTGCCTTGCCTCTGAAATAAATAAATAAACTGGTTCTCTGGGTGCTCACTCATGTATTGTACTGTATCTCTAATAATAAGCTTTGTATCTATTTTGCAGTTTTTGACTCCTTGAAGCATTCTTAGTTCCAGATGGGGTAAGAATCAGGAAACTTTGCTTCTAGCCTTTAGCCCCTGGTGGACTGGCAGTTAGGTTCTATTCCTGGACAGGGAGATAATATCTTGATTTAAGACAACTGTGCCTCTGAGAACAGTTCTCCCTACTACATTAACTAAACCACTAAGGTACCCCATACTCAGGGGACTTTTACACACATATACACCCTGCACACACACACACACACACACACACACACACACACACACACCCTAGCAATGTTTCAGGCCTAAATTCCAAGACAAGGTGGTTAGCTGGCTCATTTGCCCATTGTCCAGCTCACTTGCCCACCCCACCACGCCCCAGCCAGTGCTTACCCTCCTTTTTATAACTTTGTGCCATGTAATCAGGTAACAGAGGAGGGCCAGGAGAGACTCCCACCCCCCACCCACCATATCCTCCATCTGCCTGTTGTCTGTAGACCTTTAGCCAAAGAACAGATTTAATCAGAGACATAGAAAAATGCAGAAACAAATGGTCAAACAAGATAAAATAACAATAGTTTAGCCATTAAACAGTCAAAGATTTTTAGTTCCTCCTCAAGGTCTACAGAAAATATTCTGAGCTATATTCTTTCAGCTGTTTTGCAGATCCCGAAACCCCCACCATAGGGAACAAGTTAACTATGTGATGAGCAGACTATAGCTGTGACATAAGATGCCATAATTCCGAGAACCGGCCTCAAGGAAATGGAAACAACTCAATCCTGGCACTGGAGGCTAACTGCACTTGAAACCATCAAGATGACACTGATCATACCCCTGCGTGACCAATTTCAAGATGATTGTCAGAGCTGACTGCCCTGCTCAGCATATAGGCCCCCTCCTTCCCCCCACCTATACACCCCTGAAACTCCCCCTTGAAAAGCTCTTTCCCCGTATTAGCATTGGCTCTGCCTCTGCCAGTCCATCAACACCCATGTGACCCTCCCTGGACTCCTTCATGCCATGGCTAGACAAGTGTCAACCCAGGTAGACACATCTTGTGTGGACAGTCCTGTTTTCATTCCGTCTTCAGCTCCAGGGATGAGGCATTCATTCTCTTTGCTGCCAGGGCCCCTCTAGGTGGCCTCTTGGACAAGACCAACATGACTCACACCAGTCCCTCTTCTGGCTGGCCCATGCTAGGTCATCAGGAAAAGTTTGTGTTGGTCAGTTCCAGCCTGGCTTCCTTACTGATGATGGCCGTAGGCTCCCTGGACTTTTCCAGGCCCCGAAGCCCAAGCATCTGGTTCTCCCGACTGCAGAGAACCCACTGCAGACCATCGAACGGTCTCATGAGCACGCCCGTCACTAGGGGCGAGCTGCCCCCTCCCCACTTAAGGGACGAGGAAGGGCGGATGGGATGAAGGTGAAAGACGCAAAATGCAGCAGTTCTCACCCGAGAAATCTCTTCACACGTCTCTTTCTCCCCCTCAGATTCCCTGGTACATCCTTAAACTTAGATAGGCACTTAGGACTTGGGAAACGTGTTTTTAAAAGACTGCCTTTTATAAATCCCATCTGGCCTCATAGGCTGCTTACTGGAACGTTTGTCAAATGTCAGTTTTAAGCCACGTGCTTTATTAAACATGCTGCGCATATGTCGTAAGTCAGGGAAACATGTCATAAACTCAGGAGGCAGGGGCTGCAGCAGGCACCTCGGATTGCCTGCCCAAAGGACTCCCCATGCCCATTTTTGCCGGCAGAGTTCCCCTTTTATTCAGCATACTTCCTGTAGTCTTCCAAGAGCCAGGGGGTGGGGCATTTCCCCAGATGGAAGGTGAGCTGTGCCCCGAATCCCATAGCCCTGTCTGTCCTTGTAACTGAAGCCAGCGTGGCACCCGGAACTGGTCCTTGAGATGAAGGAGGCATCCACCAGGACTGGGGAAAATCTGCCAGGCTCTTCAAAGGCATCAACTGGGGTAAACAAAACGTGGTCTACCTAGACAGTGGGATCTTATTCGGTCATGAGAAGGAATGATATCTGCTGTAACAGGGTGAACTTGAAAATAGTATGCCGAGTGAAAGAAGCCAGACATGAAAGCCGCCTCCTATACGGTTCCACTTACATGGAATAGACAGGTAAAGCAGATCTATAGAGACAGAAAACACAGTAGTGGTCCTCATGGCCTGGAAACATTAAGGGTGCCGTTTGGGGTGATGAAAACTTTCTGGAATGAGATAGAGAGGATGGTTGCACAACATCATGGCTAATGAATCATACAGTTCAAAATGTTTTAAATGGTGAATTCTGCTTTTTATTTTTTATGTTGGAGCGTTGCTCCACTTGGCTTATCGGTAAAGAATCTGCCTGCAATGCAGGAGACGTAAGAGACACTGATTCAATCCCTAGGTGAGAAGATTCCCCTGGAGAAGGAAATGGCAACCCACTCCAGTGTTCTTGCCTGGAGAATCCCATGGACAGAGGAGCCTGGCGGGATACGGTCCATGGGGTATCAAAGAGCTGGACATGACTGAGCCACCGAACATGCACACACTTTGTTGATTCACAACTGTTGTGTTGGTTTCAGATGTACAACAAAATGATTCAGGGATACATACACCTATGTTGTGTGTGTTTTACTGCAACTGGAGGTGGGAGAGAAATTTTCCTGCTGTCCATGCAGCAGTGACGGACAGCCATATGACCCTGGGCACACACTGGACTCCACCCTGGTGACCGAGGGTGGTTGAACACAGGAGCAAGGCCCTGAGCCATCACACTCGGTTCTGGAACACCCCACCTCTGGGTTTCATATTATGGAAGGTACTTTTTAATGTGCTATGTAAAGGCAGATCTCCTTGGAATAATTACCATTTCCTTTTAGGACGCTACACAATTTCCTTCTCAACTAACTGATGATCTTAGCAAATACAATTTGCTGAGAAACATTCCCTTCAATTCCCAGAGGACACAATACTTCTTTCCAGTCCCCTTGAGAAAGTCTCTACCCAAGCAGCAGAACTAAAGAACAAATTTGATTTCACCTCCATCCCAGATACGATTAAACTAATTTCGTTATGGAGGGAGTGTGGGAGGGGCCCAGGAACCCAGGAGCTGAACGAGGGTGGTGAGGCTTAATTTCTTGTTTATGTCCCGCAGCCTCTGGACATTTCTGAGGTCCTTCAAGGGTATGAATACATACTGCAGAGGTCATGGTGTAAATGGTACCCTTATGGCTCCAAAGAGTTCAATGTGGCTGATTCATTGCCCAGGTTAGGGCACAAACTCTCAGAGAAATCCTCAATGCCCAGAGGCTGCAGACTGAGAACTAAAGCTATTTATTCTGCCTGCGTCTTCCCAGCCATCTCTCCAGTCATCCCTCTATTCAGTGACCTCCACGATAAAATTAGTTTGATGCCATTTAAATTTGGAAATCAAAATTAAGTTTGCAACTTAGGGTAAGACTCTCCAACAAGGGAAAGAAAAAAAAAAAATCTGGTCCTGTGGGAATTCACAGGAACTGGTTCTAGGAGTGTGATGGTCTGGAAGATCAGCAGTGAACAGAAAGGAAGAAAAGCTGGTCTGAGAAGAGATGATAAGAGACCAGTGGAGTCCTGCCGTGGCTGATAAACCTGCCCTTGAAGGATTTTTGGAGCAGCTCGTTTTGCCCGGAAGGGCCCAGGGAAACACGTAAAGTTCCCAGGAGGTGAGATTCCTCATGATTTTATTTTCTTCTTTCTATGTTTTTCTAATCTGCTGGTGTGTTTCACAATCAACACGGATTGTTTTCCAAATAAGAAAAACTTACTTTTAAGCATATTTTAGATTCACACTGTCTATTAGGTAAAGGGAAAATAACTTTCAATGGGCGTTTGGATAAGAAAGGAAAATTCTTTCATATCTTTTTGTGTTTTTTAACTTTTTTTTTTTTTAGCTTTTTCTAGCACGTTTTAAGATGCACAGGTCATTGTGGGCGTGTTTTTCTGGAATGCGTGCTTTCTCAGGGCAGCGAATGGATCCCCCAGGCAGCTCTGCCCACAGCTTGCTGCCTAAAGCCTCCGTGGAAATGGGTGTAAAACATTTGCTTTATCTAAACGGACAGTTTTCAGCCCACTGTACAAAATCAGGGAAACACATATTTCAGAGTTTGATGCTTAGCTAAAACCATAAAGTTACTGGGTGGAGAAGGAGGATATTGCCCTTTTTTTGCATTCAAAGTGAAAGGGAAAGTCTCTCAGTTGTGTCTGACTCTTTGTGACCCCATGGATTATACAGTCCATGGAATTCTCCAGGCCAGAATACTGCAGTGGGTAGCCTTTCCCCTCCTCCAGGGGATCTTCTCAACCCAGGAATCGAACCAGGGTCTTCTGCATTGCAGGCAGATTCTTTGCCAGCTGAGCCACAAGGGAAGCTCTTTTTGCAATCAAAGTACCTGCAATTCGAGCTATTTACCGTGATAACGTTGTCTCAGAAGTTCTGGTTGAGAGAATGGTCCACGAACCCATTACAGCCTCTTTAATCACAAAGCAGAAGAGGAGGACCACAGGGTGACTGGCTACGTGAAGATGTTCACATTTAGCACCTAGCTTTGCCAGAGAATTACTTCTTCAATTTACTGTAAACAAAAATGCCAGCCACACCCTGCCATAAAAAATCCCTCAAGCTTTGCCTCCACTCTGCACAGTAGGAAAGATAAAGTCCCTTTCTGTCTGCCAGGTATTTTAAGTTTCCTTGAAAACTTGGAAATGAGCAGACTGTCATAGCTGTCCAAAGCCACCCATATGAATAAACACTTTGTGTGTAAAAATAACTAACCAAAATAATAACGATAATAATAATAAGGCTTAAATACAACATCGCTTAAGAATAACCTCTCCAGAGGACCTCCTCCCAGAATGGCTTGTGGGGGAACTGGCAAGATCCCGACCACCCACCTAGTCACCCACCTGGAGAACCTTAATTAACAGAGTGTGTATGTATGTAAAATTTCAAAGCTGTTGATCTCAAATCTGAGAGTCTTGCCACTCCCCACCACCATTAACACTCACCTCGGGCTGTGTCTTCATGGACTCGGTTTCAGAAGCAGGAATGCAAAGTCCTGATCCTATCCCAGGCATCTCTCCGGGGGCTTCCTCCTCGGTCAGTCACAGAGTCTGGAGGGAACTGAGAGGTTTGCACCCTCTCAAGTAGATTGAACTGTGTCCCTGAAATCCATTCCAAGTCTTAACTCCTAGTACCTGTGGATGTGACTCTAATCGGAAATAAGGGTCTTTGCAGAGGCAAGGACTTCAAGTGTGTGCGTGCACACCTGCTCAGTCATGTCCAGCTCTGCAACCCCACGGACTCTAGCCTGACAGACTCCTCTGAATTCTCCAGGCGAGAATACTGGAGTGTGTTGCCATTTCCTACTCCAGGGGATCTTCCTGACCCAGGGACTGAACCCGGGTCTCCTGTGCCTCCTGCATTGACAGGCAGATTTTTTACCACTGTGCCACCTGGGAAGGACTTCAAGATGAGCCCAAACTGGACTTAGGGTGGGCTCTACGGGTGACAGAGGATGAGGTGGTTGGATGGCATCACCGATGCAATGGACATGAACTTGGACAGACTCCAGGAGATGGTGAGGGCCAGGGAGGCCTGGCATGCTACAGTCTATGGGGTCACAAAGAGTCAGACACAACTTGGTGACTGAACAACTAAACCCTACGACTGTTGTCCTTTAAGAGAAAGGAGCAGAGATTGAAGACAGAGAGACAGAGGAGAAGCTCCAGGGGGAGGGAATGTGGAGACAGAGACAGAGAGCCAAAGAATGCGTCTACAAGCCAGGGATGGATGGCTGCCACCGGAAGCTGGGAGAAAAGTGTAAAGTGGGTCCTTCCTCAGCCTCCAGAAGAAACCAGTCTTGCCAGCACCTTGGTTTTGGGTTTCCAGGCACCAGAACTGTGAAAGAGTATATGTCTGTTCTTTTAATCCACAGAGATTGCGGTAAGTTGTTTTACAGTAAACTCAAAGAGTATATTCAAAGAAGTGAACACATTCTCCCGACCTAGAACCTGATGGTTCAGCCATGATCTCCAAACCCTGGGTTATCACTCCTTTTAGCCGCCAGCTCCACCCAGAGCTCAGCCGCCTCCTTCCATCCCACCTGCTCAGGCCTCTTCTGCTGGGCTTCTCCTACCCATCGTCCTAAGCCTTGGCTGCTTCAGAATCACAGGGAGAGTTTTTAAACAATTCAGACACCAGGGCCCCACCAAAGATCCAAGATCGATTAAATAAGACTGTTTTGGGGTGGGGATGAGGGTGAAGCCTGAACATCTGAATTTTTTAGCAGCCTCCAGTGATGGTAAGTTTCAGCCAAAGTGTAGGAGCCCCTACCAGCCCTGGGACCTCCAGCTGGCGTCTCCCCTACGCCCCTCCACCTACTGCCCACTGGGGTCTCTTCCACAACCACTCTGATGTGGCTCCCAGCACCCGTGGGTCTCAAATTTTGAGCCTGCTTCAAAATCTCCTGGGTAGTCTATCTAAGTGCAAATCCTCAAGCTTCTACCCACAAAAACAATTCCATAAATCCAGTTGTAGGTCCAAAAACATGAGTTTTTAGCAATCTTGAACTTTGTTGAACCTTAGAACCTCCTTAGGAGCTTTACCAAGAAAAAAAAAAAAAAAGAAGTGTCCAGTTGAATCAAAAATTCTGGGGGAAACACACAGGCATCAGAATTTTAAAAATTTTCCAGCTGCTTCCAACGTTCAGCCAAACTAGAGATCCACTGTCTCAGGAAGGGCCCACTGAGAACCAGCTGCAGTGATGGATAAAATAAATGGTTCATGCCCTGCTGGAGGGTACCATCTGGTACTGGGGAGATGAGGCAGATATTATTAATCATTTAAATCCACAAATAAATAAGCAATTCTAAAGTGCAGTGAGTTTTATGATGGAAAAGAATGCCGTTGTGTAAGACAGACTGATGGGGTATCTGGGATTGCCTCTCTGAGCATGCATTGGAGATAGCAAGTGGAGTGTGGGGACCAGCCCATCCCACACAGAGAAAGCAGTATATGCAAAGGCCCTGGGGTGGGGACATTTCAGGAACCTAAAGAAAGTCTGAGTAGCTGAAAGGCAATTAACAAAGTAAAGGAATGGGGATGACTTTTACTCAGAAGGGAGAAAAATAGAAGAGGAACAGGTTTGAAGCAGGAGGGGTGAAGGTAGATCAAGCTAGCTATGTGGGATGTGCTAGGTCTGAGCTGTGTGAGTTACCCACACTGGTGTTGGAAAATCACAGCAGTGAATTCAAAGAATCTCTCCTGACATAGAGAGGGTAGGGTGGTAGGGAACCTGTCTCAGGCTGCCGTAACAGAGTACTGCAGATAGGGGCCTTAAGCAACCAATGCTTATTCCTCGCAGTTCTGGAGTGTGTTATGAGCTCACATGGAGAAGGCAGCCCTCTGCAAGCCAGGAAGGAGATGCCTCCTGAAACTGAGTCAGCCAGCACCTTGATCCGGACTTCCAGCCTCCACGAAGTTGCTGTGTGCTGTTCACTCAGCCCGACCTTTTCCCTAGTCCTCCTTTCCACCTGATTAGCTGCAATTTGTGCTTCAGAGCTCAGCACAGGAGGCCCTCAGCCTGAAAATGCCCCTGGGCTCCATGCTGACACTTCTCTGTGCCTATGGAGGTCTGGGCGTACAGCTGTTCTTGAGTCAAACACTCTCCCGGGGATCTGACTCTCTCACCAGAAGGGAAGTAGTCACAGGCTGGACTGTGTCTCTTTCATCTTGTATCCACACCAGCCCAGCACCTTTCTTGCAGGAAGTAGCCAATCAGTGATTCAATCAGTCATCGGGGACACCAGGTATGTGCGTGCTACATCACTTCAGTCCTGTCTGATTCTCTGTGACCCTATGGCCTGTAGCCTGCCAGGCTCCTCTGTCTGTGAGATTCTCCAGGCAAGAATACTGGAGTGGGTGGCCATTTCCTCCTCCAGAGGATCTTCCCGACCCAGGGACCAAACCAAGTCTCCTGCAGCTGCCGCATTGCACTCGGATTCTTTAGCATGAACCACCAGGGAAGCCCACTCAGGTATAAACCTTTGTTTTTAAAAAGTGCCGTTTCCAGAATAGATACACATCAATGCACAAACTGAATCACTTTGCTGTATACCAACAACCAACATAATGTTGTTACTCAACTATACTCCAGTATAAAATAAACAGCTAAAAATTTAAAAAAAAAAAAACTATTCCAGTTCAGCAAATGTCTTAGTATTATCCTTTGGCCGTTTGAATACAGGCACTTTACAGTTTAGCTTTTCACATGCCCGTGTCCAGGAGGAAGATGATCCAGAATTGACCAAAGGCCCTGGAAAAACCTACATCACACTTGATTGATTTTGAAATGTGCTATCAGATGCCTAATTTATTGCACATTGACTTTGGGACTGAGATATCCAGTAAAACATGTTTTAAATCTGACCATGATAGTGTGCATGTGTATGTGCGTGTTGTATGTGTGTGGTCAGTCATGTCCAACTCTTTGTGACCCCATGGACTGTAGCCTGCCAGGCTCCTCTGTCCATGGGATTCTCCAGGCAAGAATCCTGGAGTGGGTTGCTATTTCCTCCTCCAGGGGATCTTCCCAAACCGGGGATCAATCCCGCGTCTCTGGCATCTGAATTGGCAGGCAGATTCTTTACCACTGGGCCACCACACCATGATAATACACCCTTGTTATAAGCTTAAATAATGTAACAAATATAAAGATGCTTCCAGATATGTAAGCACTGATATAAACATAGCAAATCATCACTAAGTTTTTGTCCTCGGTGTTATTGAAGGGTGCTTCCTGTTGCATCCCCCAGCAAATCAAGTATGTGGGAGGTGGAAAATTGGTATGGTTCTTCCAGGTGGCCCTAGTGATAAAGGACCCACCTGCCAGTGCAGGAGACATAAAAGGTGTGGGTTTGATCCCTAGGTCGGGAAGATCCCCTGGAAGAGTACGAGGCAACCCTCTCTAGTATTCTTCCCTGGAGGATCCCACAGACAGAGGAGCCTGGTGGGCTATGGTCCATGGGGTTGCAAAGAGTCAGACATGACTGAAGTGACTTAGCACGCACGCACTCCCTTCATTAGCATGGGACTCACGCAAGTAATGTCAGTGTTCCCAATCTCCATCTCCATCAAAACTAAATGGGGCCTGTGTTCTCTGCCTTATAGGGTTGGGGTGAAAATAAAATGTTAGTGTCTGAATAAAGCCTAGAGCTCCAGAAGAGAGTGGTGTTGGTGATGGTGCCAGAAGGGGATAGCACCGGGGTGCTGGTTTGGGAGGCGGGTGTTAATGATGATGCTGGTGGCGATGCTGGTGATGATGATGTGATGGTGAGGATGGTGATGTGATGGTGAGGATGGTGCTTGTGATGGAGACATTGGGATACTGGGTCTGGAAGCCTTCAAATGGCCTAGCAGGGCTCAGTATCCTGCTTGAAAAGAAGATGACCAGTAAATGGGTTTTGACTGAATAAATGAAACAAGTGTCTTGGGAGTCCGTTAATTCCACTACACTTTGTCAGTCACTGTGTTAAATTCAACAGGCTGAAGAGACAAATATCACATGATATCATTTATATGTGAAATCTTAAAAAAAATGATACAAATGAACTTGTGTACAAAACAGAATAGATCCACAGACATAGAAAACAAACATGATTACCAAAAGGGGAGTAAAGGGAGGGATAACTTAGGAATTTGTGATTAATGTATACACACCACTATATATAAAATAGGTAAACAACAGCGACCTACTATACAGCACAGGGAACTAAACTCATTATCTTATATATTAAGTATATTATCTTCTGTTATAATAACCTATAACAGGAATGAGTCTGAAAAGAATATATATGTATGTATATATATTAATATATATGAACACGTATATAGCTGAATCACTTTGCTTACAATTGAAACTAACACAATGTAGATTAACTATACTTCAATTTTAAAATGCTTTTAAAAGGAAGAAAGAAAATAAAAATTCAATAGGCTCAAATGATGTGTAATATTTTGAGAGTCCAAACTACATTATAATCTATGTGAAGAAGCCAAGATAGGTTTTCCAGAACCTGATTTTCCTACTAAATAATGAAAACTTCAACTAAAATCTGGTTTCAGATGTTTTAGATATTTGACGTTTTGCCTTCTCTTTTCTCTTTTGCCCAGTCATGAGCTCACCTTGTTGTATGAGCCTGATTTCACAGTTCAGAGGGCTTTCCGATACTAACCTAGTTGAGATGCTCAGTTACTCCCTGCCCAGTTGCGCTTGAATTTTATAAGACAGAAAGGATCTTGAAGAAACCATTATTTTCCCTTGAGCTCCACTTGGAGCAGGAACTAGAATAAAGGTCCAAGCTCAGTTCTAAAATTAGAATTAGATATGTTTAATTAAATCAAGATTTTGGCAAAGAATTGATTTCAACTCAAAGTTAAACTCTGAGAATAAACAAGAAGTCGCCAAAAGCATGTGACTCCTCCTTGACCAGATGGTGGGGTCACTGCCCATGTCTGTGAATCAGACGTAGACCCGTTGCTCCGCCAGCTGGTTTTTCTCAACCAAACACCCACACCACAACTTAATGATCAGCCGCTAGACTCCCACCCCTCACCTCCCTTCCAACAGCCCTATTCAGTGATGGCCAGACTCATTCCTCAGATACTTATGTGAGAGCAAATCTACATCAAATCCAGATGAGAAAAATATGCCTGAAAGAGAAGGAAATAATTCAGTGGGACACTTGAAGACTTAAACGCAAATGTGTTGACATTAGTCTCTGCATACAAATTATAACAGTCCCAAGATACCTACATGAGCATTATACTAAAGCACCCACACACCCAGGGCATGGAGCTGTAAGACGGCATCATAGCATGTGATCCACTGCCAAGGACAGAATAAATTAGACGTGTTTGTGTAGCATTTATACACAGGGCTTTCTTAATATTGAGATCTCATTGCATACGTATAAATATTGTGTGTTATCAACTGACTTTCTCGAAAATGCTTGTAATTTTTTGCTGTTGTTCAGTTAGTCATGTCCAACTCTTTGTAACCCCGTGAACTGCAGCATGCCAGACTTTCCTGTCCTTCACTACCTCCCAGAGTTGCTCAAACTCATGTCCAATGGCATTATTTAAATCAAGACCATCAGACTGGGTTGCAGAAAGAGCCCAACCTTCTAAATGCGGGGAAAACACTATATACAGACAGAAATCTCCATGAAGTACCAAAGAAATTGTAACCAAAGTCACTTAATTGAAAGTTCATCGTTGAGAAATGAATCTAATTTTGATTTTTGGTTATATCAGTCCTCTCTTCATTTACTCCTTCACTAATTATTTCTTGAGCACCTACTGTGTGCCAAGCACCATGTTATCAATAGTATAATTCTTCTTTCAGCATTTGTTACATTCTAAAAGAACTTCCTGCAAAGATTGAACTAGGACTTCCTTGCTGATGCAGTGGGTAAGAATCCAGTTGCCAAAGTGGGTGAAACGGATTCGATCCCTGGCCCGGGAAGATTTCTCGTGCAGCAGAGCAACTAAGCCCACATGCCACAACTACTGAGCGTGTGCTCCACAACAAGAGAAACCGCCACCATGAAATGCCCGTGCATCACAATGAACAGTAGCCCCTACTTGCCGCAACTAGAGAAAGCCCTCACAAAGCAGCAAAGACCCAGCTTAGCCAAAAAATAAATAAATAAAATTGATTTTTTTTTTAAAAAATTTAAGCTACTTGTTAAAAAAAGAATAAACTATAATGTGTGATTAAGACCAAGTTTCTCTCTCAAAATCTCATTAAGCAAAGCTACCCTATGAAGTCACACGAGGAGACATCTTTGACATTCTTCACTTTCCTAGTTTGTAATATTAACTATAGATGTGTGGACACACTTACGTCCTTTTGTCTAAAAATGACATCATTTGCTTTGATGAGAGACAATTTTAAGAACACCACCAACCCTGATGCCCTTGGAATTTTGTGTCTCTTCTCACCTGTTGGAGTGCAATCCCTTCCAAACTGTTTCCCGCCTCCCAAACATTTCTCTTCAGACATTCTGGGCTTAATCATATCTAAGAAATAGAGCTGAAAGAACTCACAAATAGTCAGGAGTCTAAAATCCAGATTTGTCATCTTAATTATGCTACTTACTCTGCTGAGACCTTGTAATGAGGGTAATTCCTTAGAGAAGAGATTTCCCACCTTAGAATGACATCCTGGGGTCTATCACTGGGGCATCAGGTAAGACAAGAACCAGGAATGATTTTTCACCACTAAACTGGTGCGTGTCTGCAGTTGATGTGTTCAAGCTGAGGCACACAGTTCATTACCAGTCTCTCTGGAGGCTGGAGCAAGGCTCTGGGAAAACCAACACATTTCACAAGTCACAGAAATCCTAATTCATTCCAGATCAGCCATTTCAGGCCTGGGAATAGTTCCTTTGGAAACATCATCTTGAAAGGGAAGGGAAGTGGTGCATTCATGAAGATGCCCACCCCAGCTGTCATCCAGGAAGTCATAGCTTGTGAACATCTAATTGAAACCAAGTCCCCTTAAAATCGAGTCCCCTTGCTGAGTTTATGAGGAATTGTTCTTTCTAAAATTTTATTCCTTTCCCTGCCTGGTTCCTATTCCCCTCAAGACTGAGGAATATCAAAGAAAAGAGGGAGTTGAACCCAAGCAGGACCCAGTAGGGCCCTTCTGGGTACAAAAGCCCCCTCTCTCATTTCTTGCTTGCAGAAAGCATGGCTTTAGTCTCCTGGGCCTTCCTCCAAGTTCCAGAGAGCAAGCTCAATTAGTCAGTGATGAGGACAATGCTGCTGCTGCTAAGTTGCTTCAGTCGTGTCTGAATCTGTGTGAACCCATAGACGGCAGCCCTCCAGGTTCCCCCATCCCTGGGATTCTCCAGACAAGAACACTGGAGTGGGTTGCCATTTCCTTCTCCAATGCATGAGAGTGAAAAGTGAAAGTGAAGTCACTCAGTCATGTCCGATTCTTCACAATCCCATGGACTGCAGCCTACCAGGCTCCTCTGTCCATGGGATTTTGCAGGCAAGAATACTGGAATGGGTTGCCATTGCTTTCTCTGATGACGATAATAGACTCATAGGAATCCTAGGCCCTACTAAAGGGATGTACATAACGATCTAACACATATCTTTGGATTGTTCTGCAGAAACTGAGAGCCCCCACCTAAGCGGAGGATGGTGACTCCATGCTGACCACAAGCACTTAGACCTCAGCCTGGTTGGAACCAGAAAACTGAGATTCCTTTAACATCATCCTGTTAAAGGAATAACCTCACCACCAACCAATCAGAAGAAAGCCCTTGAGCTTTTTAAGCATCTGTTTCACACAGCTGTTCCCTAACACCGTTTCCAAAAACTCCTGCTTGAAAGCCATCTGGGAGTTCAGGTCTTTTGAGCATGAGCTGCCCGTTCTCCGTGTTTGGCGCGCTGCAAATCAACCCTTACTTTGCTGCAAATGTCTGCTGTCAGATTTTGGCTTTCTGCTTGGCGGGCGCATGAGCCCTGATTGGGTAACACAACCATTGGTTGAATTCTTAATTCCAGCACAGAGCTGCCAAGATTTGGTGAATTTTAAGGCCACTTAGCTTCTCGCACTCACAGCAGCCCTCAGGTTCTTGCTTCTGTACACACTGTCCTTACTAACATCACATCCACTCTAAAAGGAGCCTCAGCATCTTCCTCATTGACACATGCATGGGCACACGTGTACAGACATATGCACACGGCTTCCAAGCATACATCAGCGAGTACATACAACGGCAGTTACAGAAGACTGACATGGGTGGGGAGGGGCCGATGTGGGGAGAGTCTGTGCCACAGTCACAGAGCCAACTTTGAGTTGACAAGCAGTCATCCCTGCTTTGAAAATACCTATGGCCAACTGCCACGCTCTTGAGGAATGTCTGCTCAGTCCTGTTGTGTTTTTGTCCATTCCCATCTGACTTCCTCAACCCCACCTCTAGTGTTGCACCTCCTCCCAGTCTGAAAATATTTTCCCCATTGCTCCGGGACTCACTCCACTTCTACAGTCGAATTCTGATCCTTCTCTGTGCACCCGTGTCAGCAAGGTGCCCAGCAAAATGCAAGGTTCTTCCGTATACAGGATCCACCTGAAAGCAACAGTGCCTGTTCCTCATTTACACGTGTCCCTTGGAGCATTTCTTACAATTGCGAAATATTGAAAACAACTCAAATGATCAATATTGCAAACATTTTAAAATAAATCATACTTTGTTGTCATGTTTCAGTTGCTAAATCCTGTCCAGCTCTTTGTGACCCTGTGGACTGCAGCATGCCAGGCTCTTTTGTCCTTCACTATCTCCTAGAGTTTGCTCAAATTCGTGTCCATTGAGTCGATGATGCCATCCAACCATCTCATCTTCTGTTGTCCCCTTCTCCTTCTGCCTTCAATCTTTCCCAGCATCAGGGTCTTCTCCAGTGAGTCAGCTCTTTGCATCTCGTGGCCAAACTACTGAAGCTTCAGCATTACACTAGTGGTTGCCTAGCACTGGGAGTGAGGAAGAGGGTTGGAAGTGATAGGTAAAGAGCATGAGGTTTCTCTTTGGAGTGATGGAAATGCTCTAAGATTTTTGTGATGGTTGCACAGCTCTGTGACTATACTAAACACCACTGAGTTGTACACTTTAAATGGATGAATCATATGCTTTGTGAATTATATTTCAATAAGGCTGTGACCCAGAACAATTACATTCTATTCTTACAATGAAATATCACATAACAAATAAAATGTGAGACTGTGAAGATCCTATTGACCCCCATGCCCATAAACCTGTGTTTTGGTTTGTCTTGGCTCTTGCCTTTCCAGTGTGTCTTCTTGCTTCTATACGTACCTGTTCATCTTTTAGACTCAGCTTCTGCTACAACTTATTTTATTATTGGACCTCACTCTACGCTTGGCAATTACTTTTGGACTGAAATGCACAGCCCTGGAATTCATGAATATTTAGATTTGATTTCCTTTCGGGGGCCATTCAAGAGCCTTGAGCAAGCCAGCGTAAACAGCGACTTTGCCTAAGGGACACACTGCATTCCTGTCATCACTATGTTGTATCCTTGCCCTGCCTAGGGCCAGCCTAGGGCAAAGTCACACAGGTGCTCAGGGCACAACATTTAAGGAGGCAGCCACTCTCAGGAGTGCAAGTGCAGTCAGCCCCTGAGTCAGTTTCTCTTTAAGAGAGAGGGTGAGAGGCACTCAAGTTAGAAAAATTTAAAGAGATACTCACCCTTAGATGTAGACCCTGCACTGCAAGGACCTGAGAGTAAGTGCCTCCTTAAATGCTGTGCCCAGAGTGTCTCTGATCCCAGAAACCCAGAAGGTAACAAATCAGATACTGGACAAGCAACATGAATGTATGTGATCAATTAATGATTTCTATTCCTTTGTTAACATCTTCATAATAATACTTTTTCAGCTAACAAATTAGGCATACTTAGCAATTTTCACTTTGTTAAAATTTAAAATCCCAAATTTAATCCTATTTCATTGAGCAAACTTTGTTTTGAGGTCATAGGAACAGAGCATGGTCAGCAGCACAAACATCTAACTTTTACCTTTGATAAAAATTCAAGAGATAAGATCGGTCCTTGGATAGTTCCTTAAAAGTATGTTTTTCTTGCTGGGCCATTGAAGAAATATATCACCCATCTCCTGACCGCACTTAAGGAATTGCAGTTTATTCCAATGGTCAGCTCCAGTTCCATAGAAACTACCCACATATAATTTATACCAGAAGAGTAGAGCATGACAGGCTATCTCCACAAATTGCTTCCTTTTGTGAAAAAAATATCTCTTCCATTCTATGTGGTTTTGGATGGGACTATATGTAGGTCCCATATATCATTGTATGGATGTGAGAGTTGGACTATAAAGAAAGCTGACCACCGAAGAATTGATGCTTTTGAACTGTGGTGTTGGAGAAGACTCTTGAGAGTCCCTTGGACTGCAAGGAGATCCAACCAGTCCATCTTAAAGGAAATCAGTCATGGATGTTCATTGGAAGGACTGATGTTGTAGCTGAAACTCCAATAGTTTGGCCACCTGATGCAAAGATCTGACTCATTTGAAAAGACCCTGATGCTGGGAAAGATTGAGGGCAGGAGGAGAAGGGGACGACAGAGGGCGAGATGGTTGGATGGCATCCCCAACTCAATGGACAAGAGTTTGGGTAAACTCCTGGAGTTGGTGATAGACAGGGAGGCCTGGTGTGCTGCAGTTCATGGGGTCGCAAAGAGTCAGACACGAATGAGCGACTGAACTGACTGAACTTGGATGGGACTTCCCTGGCAGTCCATGATTAAGAATCCACCTTCCAATGCAGGGGGGTGTGGGTTCCATCCCTGGTTGGAGCACTGACTCCACATGCCTTGCAGCCAAAATGTTGAAACATTTAAAAAACAAAACAAAATCAGAAACAATACTGTACTTGGTTTTAATTTTTTTCCCAATTATTTTTATTAGTTGGAGGCTAATTACTTTACAATATTGTAGTGGTTTTTGCCATACATTGACATGAATCAGCCATGGATTTACATGTGTTCCCCATCCCAATCCCCCCTCCCACCTCCCTCTCCACCCCATCCCTCTGGGTCTTCCCAGTGCACCAGCCCAGAGCACTTGTCTCATGCATCCAACCTGGGCTGGAGATCTGTTTCACACTTGATAATATACACGTTTCGATGCTGTTCTCTCAGATCATCCCACCCTCGTCTTCTCCCATAGAGTCCAAAAGTCTGTTCTATACATACTTGGTTTTAGTGTCATTTGGAATCTCACCCATTCCTGGCTTGAAGGATTATCATGTGACCTGGCCTGGCCAATCCCTATTGATTATATGCCTCTATCCAGGGGGCACTGAGCACAGAATCAACCAGAATCCTGCATGAAGCCTGACACGTGCACCCACTAGAGGTGGGGTTGTCTCTCCTCCTACAACGTTCTCAAGCTTAAAGCTTATCTTCATGAGAACCTGTGAGCCAGCATCTGCCAGTGGTCTTCCTTGCCACCATGTTCTTCTGGAGAATAAAGTCACTGCTGAGATGAGCGGGGTCAAAAGATGGGGGTAGAGACTGTGTCCCATGATGTGCCAACTGTGTCTGAAATGTGGTATCCCTGACTCTCACATAATGAGACAATTATGTTGGGGATGGGAGTTTTGTTTTGCTTTGCTTGAGGCAATCTGAGTTGTATTTTTGTCGGTTTAGGTTGCAACTAAAGAGAACCTAGAGCAATAAGCAAATTGAGGTCAAGATCTTATTCATTCAGTATTTCTTTCATTAATTAATCAATTTTTTTGCTGTGCTGGGTCTTCACTGCTACTCAGGCTCTTCTTTGGCTGTGTTACACAGCCTTCTCATTGCAGTGCCTTCTCTTGTTGCAGACCACAGACTCTAGGTGCTTGGGCTTCAGTAGTTGCCGTTCCCAGGCTCTAGAGCACAGGTTCAATAGTTGTGGTGCATGGGCTGCATTGCTCTGAGGCACGTGGGACCTTCTTGGATCAGGGATCAAATCCATTTTTCCTGCATTGACAGGCAAATTCTTTACCACTGAGCCTCCAGGGAAGCCCCCTTTCAGTACTTTTTATGCTCTGTCTTTCTTGACTCTTTCATTTTCTTTTCTTCTGTTTCCTGTATTTTCACCATCATCAGCATTCTTTTTCTTCCTCAACTCAATAAGTCCCAGACCAGGCTATATCTGTGATCACCTAGGCCTTCCCTGAGGGATCATTAGAATATCTGGCTTCACACATGGGGTTCTGAATTCACAGTATTGTGATGTAAACACTAGCCTGTTCATTTCCTCTGAAGAGGAAAAGCTCTACTGTTCAGTTCTTCCAGAGAGAAGGACATCAGCCATGACCATGCACCACTAAGGTTCTTGAGGCTGTAACAATGTGATGACTGCTAAAATGTATGTTTTCTCCACCCAGTGTATAGTTAATAGGCAATGACATTTATTAGCTGAAAGCATGCTTGGCAGAGCTATCTAATTCAGCATAAGTGTAAATAGAAGCAAAATATGTACCTCAAGAGTCTCTTATAATTTTTATCTTTTCTTCCAAGATTTTTCAGTATATTAACATACATCTGCTTGTTTCAATAGGAACAATGTGATGATACACAGATGCATTTTTGAAGGAATGGAAATAAATGCTAAATGTTTGCAATGAATGTTTGAGAACTCAGATCAGTAAACCCTCTCATTTAATGATCTTGAACAAACATGGATATCCTTATAGATCAATGAAAACTCTTTTCTCTTTACATACAAAATGGATTTTCTTAAAGACTACAAGATTTATTTAAACACACCATTTAAGGCCACAACAGTCATGAAGCTAAAAAAGATGTGTCATGTAGTTATTCCTGATGATAATGTGCTCAGTCATGTCTGACTCTGTGACCCCATGGACTGTAACCCACAAGACTCCTCTGTCCATGGAATTTTTAAAGCAAGAATACTGGAATAGGTTGCCATTTCCTCCTCCAGGGGATCTTCCCCCCTGAGGGATCGAACCCACCTCTCCTGTGCCTCCTGCTTTGCAGGCACATTCCTTATCCACTGAGCCATCAGGGAAGTGTAATTAAAGATCTTAAATTTCCTAGAGAAGGGAGTGACATTCGATTCCATGCCATTCTGAGGGAAGCACACCACCAGGGATCTCTGGAGAAGGCACCAAGCAGGAGATTAGCTGTGAGTGAAGACTTAGAAAAGAGTCTTTTCTTGGGGCCAGTTGACTAAGACTATTTGGTTAGATAAATACAGAGGAGTCAGTCAAAGGAACTGAGATTCTGAGTCAAAAGTAGGAAGAGAACTGACTGTGAATGACCTTGAATACCAAGCGAAGGATTGTGGAACCATTGGAGATGTTGGGGCCAGGCATGATGTGTGAACAGTAGTGTTTTAGGACGATGAATCTGGCTGCAGAGAAAAGTAGATAACAGATGGACCAAAACGATGGGGGATGCATCAGAACGGGATGGGTCTGCATGGTCAGCTGACCCAGGTACCACTAGGCTTGTGCGCCAGGGAACCCCTGAGCTTCAGGGCACGAGTTGCTGGCTTTTGTGAGAGACATGGGAGATTGTGCTTGAGCCCCTGGAGATGGAAACGTGAACCAGAGAGGAGGGCAGCAAGATCTTTCTTCTCCAGCCCAACCCTGAGAACAGGACACAGGACTGCAAGCAGATGGCAGAAGAACTTCTTCTGGGAGGGACTTTGCAAGGATCTGAGGAACTGGGTGAAATGTGATTAGGAAGGAGACCTCACTTTCCTCTTGGAACTGATCACCAGCCACTGTGGAGAGGAGACTCCAGGTTGTGTGGGTGTTGCAAGGAAGGGGGATCCCTTCCAGGGCCTGAAAATGGGCTCTTGTCTAACACTCGGAAATGAGTTGTCCAAGGAGACACATGTGCTGACAAAGCAAGAGACTTTATTGGGAAAGGGCGCTCAGGTGGACAGCAGGAGGGTGAGAGAACCCAGGAGAACAGCTCTGACATGCGGCTCACAGTCTTGGGTTTCATGGTGATGGGATTGGTTTCCGGGTTGTCCTTAGTCAATCATTCTGACTCAGAGTCCTTCCTGGTGGTGCACGCCTTGTTCAGCCAAGATGGATGCCAGAGCAAAGGATTCCGGGAGGTGGTCAGACATGTGCCTCTTTTTTGACCTTTCCCAAACTCTTCCAGTTGGTTGTGGCTTATTAGTTACGTGTTCCTTACCAGGACCTCTTGTCGTAAAACAGCTCATGCAAATGGTTGCTATGGTGCCTGGCCAGGGTGGGCGGTTTCAGTCTGTGTGCTTCCCCTAACATGGGGGCTGATGCTTATACATTCAAACAAATACAAAATTACAATAGGGTAGAATACAAAAGTGAATACCTATTTTGAAAGAAATGAGAAGTTGCAGTAAATGGCAGTTGTTAAATAACCAGCAAACATCACAAAATCCAGAATAGCAATACTTTAATAACTGTCTGATGTGTTTCTATGATTTTCTTTTCTCAATTTTTTTTCAGTTGTACACTCTTGTTGCTTTTTCAATCTGTCAACAGCTTTATAACTGGCTTCCCTGGTGACTCAGATGGTAAAGAATTTGCCTGTAATGCAGGAGACCCAGGCTGGATTCCTGAGTTAGGAAG
Source organism: Cervus canadensis (assembly GCF_019320065.1). NCBI lineage: Eukaryota > Metazoa > Chordata > Mammalia > Artiodactyla > Cervidae > Cervus > Cervus canadensis. The sequence continues at coordinate 108,894,403 of NC_057387.1, forward strand.
ATCCCCTGGAGAAGGAGATGGCTACCCACTCCAGTATTCTTGCCTGGTGAATTTCATGGACTGAGGAGCCTGGCAGCTGCAAAGGGTCTCAAAGAATTCTCATTGCTTTTTCAATCTGTTAACAACCTTTTAATAGCATTTTCTACAGAAAGAAAAAAAAATGAGTTACTTTCTGCTGTAACCTAGTTGCACAAAGTTAGTTGTTGTTTTTTTTTTAATATCAATAGTTTAGGAAAGCTTCAGCTTCTCAAATCTTAATTGATAATGTCATATAAATTTTCAGAAGTGTTACCAAATTTGGGGATAGTTCTATAAAACATTAAATATGAGTTTTAAGAAATATTTTGGAGTATTTCAGCATATTTAATCTATTAAATTATGATAAATATTTTTTGAATTGACACATTAATAAGCTTGTCACAAACTATATATATATATATATATATATATATATATATATTTCACTAAATGCAAATTAAATGTATGCCCAACTCACCCTCTCTTTAGAGGATCGCTAAGGTACCCACAGACTCCAGCATCACCTGATGTTAGGGAAGTATGACCAGAGACACAGGAGAAGTTGAAGTAGAGACAGGCAGCAATCTTAACTAGTTGTTCTCAAAACATCTTAGTTTAGCAGATTTTCAAATACATATGACCATGTGAATACAAAGCTAGGACACCTACAGTATCTTCAAAGGGTCTCTGTGCAAATGAAACTGTTTCATTAGCTTCACAGGGAAGCCATCTCTGGCCACAGCTTTACCTGCCAGGGGAGAAGGATGGCCAGCAATGAGAGGATGAGATCAAGGAGCAGCAGAGCCACCCAGAACAGACTCACAAAGAGGAATGTGTGAGTCACCCACCAGAAATCCTGGGAGGGGCCTGTGGGTGGGTTGCAGTCCCAGCTATGCAGATGGAGATAACAAGACAAGGGCAGGTTTTATCACCATGAACATGAAGCTTGTGGAAACTCAAGATACAATCACAACAATCCCAGTGATGAAGCGTTAGAGTTGAAATCATCATTGTTATGGGCTTCCCAGGTGATGCTAGGGGCAAAGAACCCACCTGCCAATGTGAGAGACATAAGAGATGAGGGTTCGATCCCTGGGTTGGGAAGATTCCCTGAAGAAGGAAATGGCAACCCACTCCAGTATTCCTGCCTGGAGAATCCCACGGACAGAAGCAAGCTACAGTTCACAGAGTTACAAAGAGTTGGACACAGCTGAAGCGACTGAGCATGCATGCACACATCGCTGTCACAGAGAAATGTTAGAAAGGAATAGATTCACGTAACCATGCAAACAAGAATATTTACAAGAGCTTTGGCTGAGTGGGGAGCAAGAGGAGGGCTGTTTCATTCTGGCATTGTGGAGAGGGTCATGGGTGAAAGCATCCTGGCTGCTGAACCCAGTCATTGGGGAAAAGTAGCTCTTGGGAAGAGTGACCTCCCACAAACTCCCTGACGGATTCGGAGTGCAGCCTGGGTCTGCCCTGTTCTTGGAGGTCTGCCAGCCATTCCTCATGGCCACTGTGCTCAGATGATGCTAAAATGCTGCTTGTGTCCCACAGCGGGTGACATAGAGCAATCTGGAGCCAGACTGACTGAGTTCCTGGCTCCTTTTCTTACTATGGGGACTTTCAGAAAGTTAATTCGCTTCTCTGAACCTCAGTTTCCACAGCTGTAAAATAAGGATAAAAGAGTATCAGGGCTGTCATGAGAATTAACTGAGGCAGTAAACATGGAGTCATTCAATAGCGGTTGCAACCATCTCTGAAGCTCTTGCTCTTCACATAAGTAAAACCTCTGGGGTGCTTCCTGCAGGTCGGGCAGTGTTCTAGGCAGGACAGGTCTGGGGACTTCATCAGTGCAGAGCTCAGGCTTCTGCTGGGTGAGTGGGTGAGTGTGAGTGTCTGTGTGTGTGTGTGTGTGTGTGTGTGTGTGTGTGCGCGCGCGCACATGCACACGTGTACTGGAGGGCAGGCTCTTCCTCTCCCTTTGGATGTGAGTGAAAAGGCATAGAATAGACTGTTGCAGACAGCCATCTTATATCTGAGGGCAGCCATCTTACATCCAAGGGCAGCCATCTTGTTTTTCTGATGTAAAGAACTGAGAATTGGGTTTTATATGGTTTACACAACAGGTTGCTAATTATTTAGTAAAGGTAGATGTACATGCAATTCATGACCTTTTAGGGAAGGCTTACCTATTCTTTTCTTGCATATCTGTGAAGATATCTCTATTTCAATCATCAGTTAGGATTCATGATTTCTATCTATTGCAGTCATGAAGATATATCAGGATTTTAACAAAACGCCAGTTTAGTCCTTAAAAAACAACTGGCACAACTATCTAAAATTTAGAACGATCTTGTCTTTGTCAATGTTGTTCAGTCATTCAGTTGTGTCCAATTCTTTGCAACCCCATGGCCTGTAGCATGCCAGCTTCCCTGCCCTTCACCATCTCCCAGTGTTTGCTCAAACTCATGTCCATTGAATTGGTGATGCCATCCAACCATCTCATCTTCTGTTATCCCCTTCTGCTCCTGTCTTCAATCTTTCCCAGAATCAGGCTTTTTTCCAATGAGTTGGCTCTTCACATGAGGTGGCGAAAGTATTGGAGCCTCAGCATCAGTCGTTCCGATGAACATTAAGGGTTGATTTCCTTTAAAATTGACTGGTTTGATCTCCTTGCTGTCCAAGGGACTCTCAAGAGTCTTCTCCAGCATCACAGTTTGAAATCATCAACTCTTCAGCACTCAACCTTCTTTGTGGTCCAACTCTCACATCCTTACATGACAACTGGAGAGACCATAGCTTTAACTCTGTGGACCTTTGTTGGCAAAGTGATGTCTCTGCTTTTTAATATGCTGTCTAGGTTTGTCATAGCTTTTCTTCCAAGGAGCAAGCATCTTTTAATTTCAGTCAATGTCTTCAGTCAATGTCCACAGAGATTTTGGAGCCCAAGAAAATAAAGTCTGTCACTGTTTTTATTTTCCCCCATCTATTGTCCATGAAATATCAATAACCTCAGATATGCAGATGACTCCATCCTTATGGCAGAAAGTGAGGAAGAACTAGAGCCTCTTAATGAAAGTGAAAGAGAAGACTGAAAAATTTGGCTTAAAACTCAACATTCAGAAAACTAAGATCATGGCATACAGTCCCATCACTTCATGGCAAATAGATGGGGAAGCAATGGAAACAGTGAGAGACTTTATTTTGGGGGTGGGCTCCAAAATCACTGCAGATGGTGACTGCAGCCATGAAATTAAAAGATGCTTGCTCCTTAGAAGGAAAGTTATGACCAACCTAGACAGCATATTAAAAAGCAGAGACATTACTTTGCCAACAAAGGTCCATCTAGCCAAAACTATGGTTTTTCAAGTAGTCATGTATGGTTGTGAGAGTTGGACTATAAAGAAAGCTGACTGCTGAAGAATTAATGCTTTTGAACTGTGGTGTTGGAGAAGACTCCTGAGAGTCCTTTGAATTGCAAGGAGTTCCAACCAAAAGGAAGTCAGTCCTGAATATTCATTGGAAGGACTGATGCTGAAGCTGAAATTCCAATAGTTTGACCACCTGATGTGAAGAACTGACTCATTGGAAAAGACCCTGATTCTGGGAAAGATTGAAGGTGGGAGGAGAAGGGGACGACAGAGGATGAGATGGTTGGATGGCATCACCGACTCAATGGACATGAGTTTGAGCAAGCTGTGGGAGTTTGTGATGGACAGGGAAGCCTGGCATGCTGCAGTCCATGGGGTTGCAAAGAGTCAGACATGACTGAGGGACTGAACTAAACTGATTTTCCATGAAGTGATGGGACCAGACGCCATGATCTTCCTTTTTTGAATGTAGAGTTCTAAGCCAGCTTTTTCATTCCCCTCTTTCACCTTCATCAAGAGGCTCTTTAGTTCCTCTTCACTTTCTGCCATTAGGGTGGTGTCATCTGCATATCTGAGGTTATTTATCCTGTCTTACTATAATACAATACTTTATTATATTTAATACTTCAATGATTCCCCAAACCTTTACTTAATAGTGACCTGCAGGAATGTTTTACAACAATGAACACTCGTAATTTGTCATTGCATATTTAGGTTTGGGGCTACTTAGAATTTTCCATTATTTCTCACTTTGCATTCATTTGCTCCATTGCCCCCAGTGGGGTATCACCGCCTCAATGGACATGAGTCTGAGTAAGCTCTGTGAGCTGGTGAGGGACAGGGAGGCCTGGCGTGCTGCAGTCCATGGTGTTGCAAAGAGTTGGACACAACCGAGAGACTGAACTTAACTGAACTGGACCCCCCAGGGGATTCTGTTCTCATCTGTTCTCAATGAGTAACCACTTCTGTGTTAGAAACCAGAGAATGGGCTCCTGGTAGCTGCTCAGTAAGCCATTACTGGTCATTTTTGGTGGTCATCACACCACCTAGAAGATTTACACCCTGCTTTGCATTGAAATTCCACCATGAGCTTTGCCTGTGTTGCTCCATAGTCTCTTAACTATCGACTTTAATGACCACATAATAGACCATGACTATTAATGCTGACATTTAATTAATCATTCTGATATCGTTAGCCATCCAGAGCTTCTCATTTGGGGCCGTCATAAAGGACGACTTGAGGGGCATTTTCATGTCTATAGCTTTTCCCATGTAATCAAATTATACACTACCTGTGAGCACAGAGACAAGGAAAGCTGCCCAAGGGAGTGTGTTTCCTCTTTGACCAGGGATGTCTCCTCTCCAGGGTTGCTCTCCTCTGACACGTGTTGGGGAAGGAGGAGTCTCATATCCTGTTGATCCAACCCCACTGCCACCTGTCCATCTGCTGCTCCAAAAGAAGGCAATTGGCTACACTGCCCCCACCAGCCTTCTCGCTCTTGCTGCTTGCTCTGCCGCAGGCTCCCCTCACTTGTGCCCTGAAGCACCCCAGTGCATGGCCAATAGTGACCCACCACGAGGCAGCAAACAACTTCACATTCAGTACCAGCCTCCCTGATGCAAAATGTCATCCTAGTCCCCTACCATGGGCATTGCTTCCGTTGGTCCTAGCCTCTGGGACTCTCTCTTTGCTCCCACCCTTGGCCAGACTCCCACATCCTCGATTCTTAGTAACACAGTTCGTGCGCACACACACACACACACACACGTGCATACGCACACACACACACACCACACACACATAATGATACATATGTGCTCTCTACAGGCATTTCCCAAAACTCATTATGGTGTGGTGGGACATTCAGGGCCTTTAATACCACTGGAAAGACTGATGCTGAAGCTGAAGCTCCAGTACTTTGGCCACCTGATGCCAAGAGCTGACTCATTGGAAAAGACCCTGATGCTGGGAGGGATTGAGGGCAGGAGGAGAGGGGGGCAACAGAGGATGAGATGGTTGGATGGTATCACTGACTCAGTGGACATGAGTTTGAGCAAACTCTGGGAGATAGTGGAGGACAGAGGAGTCTTGCGTGCTGTAGTCTATGGAGTTGCAAAGGGTTGGACATGACTTAGCAACTGAAGGACAACAGTTTTGATATCAGAGCAAGTCTAGAGGCATGCTCTTGCATCTCCCAACCAGCACAAATCCTAGGCCTTGCACCTCTCTTGGGGACCCAAGGTCACCGTAGATCTCAGGCCACAGAGTGGGTCCCAGGCAGGAAGGAGTTGCCACAGGACCAGTGTTAGCCTGCAGCCTTGGAGCCCCAGCAAGCGAGACGCTCAGCAGGTCTGGATATGTCCATCTCACATAGAAGCTCCTACCTGCTCCTCACTCACACAGGATGGAGTCTTCGAGTACTTCATCAGGGGATCACTTACTGGGGGGCATCTGCAGCTTTCCCCCTCTTTGCACTGGATGTGTTTATAAGACCAGTTACAGCAGCAGAAGAAAGCCCCGGTGGGGCGGGGAGTGGATATTTACAAGGCAAAAGGGGCTTCCCTGTTGGCTCAGATGGTAACGAATCTGCCTGCAATACAAGGCAAGAGCACCTCTTCCCTCTGTTCACTAATTTGGGAACTGAAGGCCAATACCTACTGAATATTCTCAGTGGCCTGTACACTGTCCTATTTCCCCCAGCTGAGGACAGTGCCAGGTGCACGATTATGTCACAGACAGGGACCTGGAGAGAGGTGACAAAGAGCCGCAACCAGAGGGCCCGGGCCTCCACCCCCAACACCCCACTGTCCTATCATCATCCTTGCCAGCAGCGCTAAGTGCCTCCAGCATCAGCAAGTGGGGTACTGTGTATCCAATATTATACTGACTGTCATACTGTTAGACAAACCTTTTATCAAGAGAGATTTCTCTTTCAGTTGCAATATAGAATAAAGAATGCAGAGTGTATAATTGCCCAAGTATTCAGCAAAGGAACTTATATTTAAGTCCAATAATTAAATGTAAACCCTTAAGACATGTCCCCCTAAGATGCTATTCTTTGTGTTATTCTGTGATCAACACACACAGACACACGCAGACACATATTTTCACTCTGAATATCGGTGGAAGAAAGAAGGAATTAAGAATTCTGCCAGTAAACATTGCGTTTCCGAAGAGCTCAAAAAAAAAAAAAAACTATTAAAACAATGTTTTCTAGCATTTGGCTTCATGTTTGTTTCTGATAATCCATTAAGATTGCAAATGTGAGTGGATTCTGACCTGAGCGGCTACTTGGTGAAGTGTGTTTTCATTCATTTTAGAGTGATGCTCGTCAAAATCACCTCCAGAAAATGACTTCCCAGAGACTGCCAAAGGAAAGCGCATTGTACAGCCTTTCTGAAGCATATTTTATGTTCAACAATCTTAACCTGGATGGTTGTTTTAGAAACAAACACAGCACAGTTGGCCATCAAATTTCCTGTTACGTTCAGCAGTCTCTGGTGAGAAAAGCCCAGGACCTGAGCATTAGGACCTGGAAGATGCAGGACCCCAGGTAAGGGGGCAGATGTCTGTGGGGGAAGAACAGCAAAGCCCTGCTTCTCCTAAACTGATCAGCTCAAGACACTTGCTCCTTGATGATTGGCTGAAATTTCTCCCTAAACAAATGCCAGCCCTTCACACCAGAACCACATATGCAACCCCGTGTTTATTTTTATAGCAAAGCCAAAAGGCTGCCACTGTTTGTTTGGCAGAATCCAGGCCAACACAGCATTTGGCTTTGAGAAAAGTTAGGTAGTTTCTTCTTCAACAGAGGGTGGATAATGTTGCAGTGAATTGTCCCCTGGGCAGATGCCAGTCCCCCCAAGTCCTGGCCAGCTCCTCAGGGGAGCAGGACCCCCAGGAGAAATAGCACCAAAGAGCAAATGTCCCCCACGCTGGGACCACCAGGCCCACAGGCAGAGTCTTTGGAAGCCTTGAACAGACACGAGAGTGTTCCTCTTTAATTAATTAATTAATTCGACTGCGCCAAGTCTTGGTTTTGGCACACAAGATCTTTTTAGGTGTGGCATCCAGGCTCTAGTTCCCTGACCAGGGTTTAAATCCGGGCTCCCTGCATTGGGAGCACAGAGTCTTAGCCACTGGACAGCCAGAGAAGTACCACATGAGAGTTATTCACCATTTCAATAATCTGCCTAAAAAAAACAAGTATGCTTTGCAGGGAACATGTCCTGCATGGAACACTGGCTGGGCTTGTGGAGCGTGGCTGAGATATGAGATAGTCCCTCATTCTCCAGTCTTCAGTACCGGGTAAGGAAGAAGAGAGACAAATCCATAGGATTATATAGTCAAATACGATCACGGGAACTGAAACCCGATCCTCTTCGGATCACTCACAAAGCCAGAGCTCATATGCAAAGGTCTGAGAAGGTTTACAGTGAAGAGTCGACCATTTCCAGTCTTACGCGACAAAGAAGCCCACGCTCGTGTCCTAAGGCTCTCGGGTCGCAAGGTCACCTCAGATGGAAGACTGATATGGCCAGTTCAGGGTCCTCGCCTTTCCCTCCAATTGACCTCCGCTGACAGAGGCTTTGACACTGAAGGCTTTTCTGGCCGTTCAAAGCATTAATAAACCTGAAGCAAATACTCAAAAACCCTACACAGGAAACTATAGTCAATATGTTGCAATGAACTATAATGGAAAAAAAAAACTGTTTAAGAATATATGTAAATATATAATAATGGAATAGCTTTGTTGTACACCTGAAACGAACACAACATTTTCAATTACCTATATTGCTCTTGTTGTTTAAGTCACTCAGTTGTGTCCGACTCTTTGAGACCCCAGGGACTCTAGCCCGCCAGGCTCCTCTGTCCATGGAATTCTCTAGGCAAGGATACTGGAGTGGGTTGCCATTCCCTTCTCCAGGGGATCTTCCCAACCCAGGGATCAAACCAATGTCTCCTTCATTGCAGGCGGATTCTTTACCACTGAGCCACTAGGAAAGCCAAATTACCTATACATTAATCAAAAAGAAAAAACTATGCAATTCTATGTAAAGACTCCCTTGACAAAGTGAATACTCCTTTGGGAACACAGGTTTTCACCTCCTAAATTACATGTTTGCTCTAAAACGAACTGGCCCAGCTGTTGCCTGCTGGCCACAAGGAGTATCATTTGCTTCTTCCTTGAAATGACGGGAGTTTTGTCCTGGAAAGGGGCCCATTTTGTCAATAGCGACTCTTTGCCTTCAGACTTTCTTCACTCCTCTCGAGAAACTGGGTCTCCTGGAGCCTCGGCATCAGCCTGGGGTCTGCGGAGGAGTCAGGGGCGGGTCCTCCACACAGCTCAAGTTGTGGGCGAAGCAAGCGGCGGGAGAGAAGAGATGCTCTCCTCCTCTCCTGGGTCACCCGCGGCGCACGGTTCTGTGTTCCTGATTCTGTGTGGGGGTCCCGTGGCCCTGAGCCTCACTTTGAAAAATGACAGCTGCCCTGTGAAAAGCAGCAGGCCGGGGTCTGAGAAGACGAACACCACTGGGAGCCCTGCTCAGAGCCACAGAGCCTCAGGGCCGGCCACTCCTCATTCCTCCTCATCACCAGGAGGTCCTGGCTGGGCTGTCAGGACGGATGACTCAGGCTCCAGGAATTCTTCGCTTTACTTGCAAGTCCAGCCAAGGAGAGGAAACTCCCTTGCATCTGGCATCCTTCTGGGGGACACGGGGACTGACAGGGCGCGCTCTCCCAGACTGGGAGGGGAAGGGATGCTATTATTCTTTCACAAAGCTGCAGATGTATCTTGTTTCCTGAGGTGGCTGTGTATTCGGAGTGAGAGCAAACTTTCATTTAACCCAGAATACAGCTAATGCAGACTTGACTTTTGAATAAGAATGGGCCTCAGGATTGAGTTCTAAAGACTTGGCATTCCTTGTTAATTTCCTTTTTTATTTATGCATAGTGGATTTACAATCTTGTTGATTTCTTAAACAAAATTTTCAATGGTTGATCTTAGGAACTTGCCCAAAGCATCTGTGTTGGTTGCACATATCTACAAATTCTCTTTTATACCCAACAAGTTAAAAATAGCATAGATAGTTCTAGAAAGCTGGCTCTGGTGTCCTCCCAACAGCTCACCCCCAAACTAGAGGTCAAACCTGAGGGGATCAAACCTGGGTCTCCCACATTGCAGACAGATTCTTTACCATCTGAGACACCAGGGAAGTCTTGTAACCATTGCCAACATTTAAAAATCTTACATTCTTTGGCAATTTCACTTACAGGAATTTATAGAACACACACCCATGTGTTGAAACCATAATGGTCCAGGCACATTCATTGTAGCATTATTTGTATTAAGAGAAATTGGAGGGATTTCCCTGGCAGCCCAGAGGTTAAGGCTTCACTTTCCAGTGTAGGGGGGTGAAAGTTCAATGTCTAGTTGGACAGGGAGCTAGGAATCCACATGCATCAGGGCCAAGAAACCAAAACATAAAACAGAGGCGATATTGTAACAAATTCAATGAAAACTTTAAAAATGGTCCACATTATAAAAAAGAAAGAAAAATTGGAAAAAATAAATCAATCTCCTTGAAGAAGCAATATTTAAATAAGAGCAGGCACATAAAAATAAAATCTATGCAGACTTTTAAAGAAGAGAGAAGCTGATTGCTGGGTACTGATGTGAAATGAGCTCTAAGAGGCAGGCTTAAGTGTCAGAGGAGAAAGCTGTCCAGAAAGCATGCGGGGTTGTAGGTGCACAAAGAGGGGTGACGATAACCACGCTTGGAATATATTTTTTTATATTTGAACCATCTCTAGGAAGTGATGCAAGAAACAGGAGACAGTGATTGCCAGTGGGATCATGAACCATAGATGAGGGTGAATGGGGCCAGGGGAAGTTACTGTTTAGTGGCTCAGTCATGTGTGACTTTTTGTGACTTCATGGACTGTAGCCCGCCAGGCTCCTCTGTCCATGGGATTGTCCGGGCAAGAATCCTGGAATGGGTTGCCACTTCCTTCTCCAGGGGATCTTCCTGATCCGGGGGTCAAACCTGCATCTCCCTCATTGCAGGTGAGTTCTTCCACCGCTGAGCCACCAGGGAAGCCCACCCCTTTTATAGCCTCTGGATTTTACACATATTGCCTATTTGAATTTTTAAAAGTAATTACAGAAAGAAAGTCTTGGTCCATGAACTTCGGCTGACTCACCAGGCCCATCCTGTGGTTTCACTGGACTGAGGGCAGCTTTGCCACCGGGACTGTGACAAGCGCAACGGGAGTCAAAAAAGAGGTGCCTGGAATCCTGCTCCCAGAGAGGACAGCCGGGGTTCATGCATGAGCATTATGGTGGCTCATGGAATCCCAAATCACAACAGGCCTCAGTGTCCTGGAACCCAGATCCCTTCCACAGTGCCCCACCAAGGACCTTTGGCTGGACCACCTCCATCTAGGAAGTCGAGATACCCATAGCTCATGTTTGCCGTGAGTATTCGTGAGAAAGGCACAGGGAAAAGCCTCGCATTGGGCCTGTTCATTAAATATGGTCTTACTGAACGCGAACATTCCATACAGAACATCCCATACTGGAGGGCAGGGGGGGGCACCCTCTCCAGAGTTCTGCCCACTTCACCTGTCATAAGCACTTCCCACTGATGGGGAACTATCATTTTCTTACCTGTGCACTCATTTTGCTTTGAAACTTTCAGAGGCATAAATGTCAATACAGATGAGACTCTTTTGCACATGGGATGTTATTTTTCATGCAACCTTGTTTCAAGAGTTCACATAGTCAACCAAAGAAGTAAACTTTGGGGGGAGGGGGTGCTGTTGCAAACAATAATATCTGACTACGACACTGACTCTGTATTCTACAAATAAAACTGCAAAAGAAGGCGGTCTGGGGGAAAGGGAAGAAAACATGAATATAAATACATAAGGAACTCAGATTAAAAAAAAAAAAAGCACTAAAGATTAGTCTGCATGGAAGAGCCAGACTCCACCTGCGTCATCAATCTCTGAACTCCCCCTGGGACAGAGTCCTATAACACTTGGGGCCGATATTTTGGCTAAAAGCAGAAATAGCAAAAAGTCTGGTATTTCAAAAAGGTTAAGAGGCGTAACATCAAAATGCAGGAAGTTTTCATTACCTCTGTCCCCCTGCTGGAAGAAAGAGCTAGGAGAGCATCTTACAGGGAGAGCGAGCAGCCCCACCGCCGGCAGAAGCTATGGGGTGAGGAGAAGAAAGGGAGCTTTGCTGAGAGGAGAAGGTGTCACAATGACTGATGACATTGGGCAAGGTGATATCACCTCGCTGAGCCCGATTCTTCTGCCCACTCAGATCACGGTGCCCTCTTTTCAGCTCACCCCAAATCTGGGAATCCCAGTTCCTTCTCCTTGCCCCACACAGCTTCTGGGCTCTACCCTGTCCTTTTCAACTCTTCACTAAGAATGGTTTTGAAAGGAAGTGCTTTGCAGTGCGACCTGTCCCCCCTCTCCCAGGCCAGGCTGTGAAGGTAAAAAGAGAACAAACTCCAAAGACAGATGTTTTCATAAACAACAGAAAAATATTTTCTGGACATTTTTTTTTATTGAAGTATAGTTGATTTACAATATTGTGTTAGTTTCAGATGTACAGTACAATGTTCAGTTATGTACACTCTTTTTCAGATTCTTGTCCCTGATACGTTATTGCAAAATATTGAGTATAGTTCTCTGTGCTACACAGTGGGAGCTTGTTGGCTGTCTATTTTATATATAGTAGTGTGTATCTGCTAATCCCAACTTACCCCTCCCCTCCACATTTCCTCTTTGGCAACAATAAGTTTGTTCTCTAAGTCTGTGAATTATTTTCTGTTTCGTATATAAGTTCATTTGGTTTTGTTTGTTTTTAGATTCCACATATAATATAGGTGGTATCATATGATATTTGACTCTTTGCAAACTTATGGACCATAACCCACCAGGCTCCTCTGTCCATGGGATTCTCTAGGCAAGAATACTGGAGTGGGTTGCCATGCCCTCCTCCAGGGGATCTTCCCGACCCAGGGATCAAACCCCCATCTCTTATGTCCCTGCATTAGCAGGTGGGTTCTTTACCGCCAGCGCCACCTGGGAAGACCCCATCATATAAGTGATATGATGTGATATTTGTCTTTCTCTGGCTTACTCCTCTCAGTCTGACTATCTCTAGGTCCATACATGTTGCTGCAAATGTGTCAATGGCATGCTTTCATTCATTTTTATGACTGAGTAGTATATATATACACACACACAGATCCATTCCTCTGTCAGTGGACACTGACGTTGCTTCCATGTCTTGGTCATTGAACATAGTGATGCAAGCATCTTTTCAAATTGGAGTTTCTCCAGATATATGCCCAGGAGTGGGAATGCAGGATCATGTGGTTAGTCTATTTTTAACTTTGTAAGTAACGTCCAGACTGTTCTTCATAGTGGCTGCACCATTATACATTCCCACCAACAGTGTAGGACGGTTCCCTCTTCTGTACCCTCTCTCCAGCATTTGCTATTTGTTGACTTTTTGATGAGGGGCATTCTGATCAAAGTGATGGACCAGAAATTTTAATTTGTACTCTTTGGGAACCTCCAAACTACTCGCTATTTGGATCTTCCGATTTCATCTTACTGTTTTAATCAAATACTATTCCTCCTGATGCTGGTGAGTTGCCTCTGGCTTTTAAATACAACCTGACACTTCTCTTTTCCATTGAGATCCAGACGTTAAAACTGACACTGCTGGCATTTCAACTGTGCTCTCATTTTAAATGATATCATTTTAAAGGATATTATGCATAATATCCTCTTTGGACCCAGTGGTCAACATCATTTAGCTCCTGACATTCTGATGAAAAATATCTGCAACCCAGAAATGTATCCTCCCAGGTGGTAATATTCAGTAAACATGAGTTTCCTCTCTCTCTTCCCCAGCAAGCATTTCAGGCCAAAACGTCTTTTCTCATTTTCTGTCTTACAGAAGACATGAGCCCTGAATTCCAAAGCTTACTGCAAGGAACCAGAGATTATAGTTTTTTCTTTTCATTGTGTCTCTGTGCACTCTGGTTTATCCCCCTTAAAGCTCAGTTTCTAGATAAAACAGAAATTTTTTAAAATTTTAAAGAATGTCCATAGTATTCTCTTCAGTGTTCTAATCTTACTATGAAAACTCCAGTGCATGGCTTGCATTTTCATATTTTTCTCAGATATATTAACCTGTTCCTTTACCAGAAGGTTCAGAGTTTAATTTGATTTAACAAAGACCCCAGAAGACATTTATATTTCTTGTCTCTGCTGGTGACTTAAAAACTAAAAATAACCGTGTTGGGAACAAACTGTGAGCCATGTAGCTGATTCCGTGACACGGACCCCAAACTGGCATCTCAGCCTTGTTCTTGCAAAAAAACAAAAAGAGGAAAGAAAGCAAATCCAAGCTCCTTTGCCTGAGCACATCTTGGGTGTTAATTTAGAAGTTCTGCCTGCCAGTCGCACCAGATGCCAGAAAAGCATAAATCTGAGGGGTGTCGGTTGGCTATGCGCCTCCCTGAGAACTCAGATGATGAAGCACCTGATTTAAGCTCTCTTTGGGATAAATATGTTGAGGCTCTAATTCTGTAAAGGAATCGTAGATCAACCCCAATCTGGAAAACGAAACTGGTGAAGCTTTAAGCGTTCATCAGTTGTCACATCTACTGAATCTGGGGGGCTTCCCTGATAGCTCAGTTGGTAAAGAATCTGCCTGCAATGCAGGAGACCCCTGTTCAATGAATCTGAATCTCAGAGGTGACATTAGTAAAGTAGGATGTCATCCTGGGGAGAGCTATACAGAGAGCCAGGAAGACTTTCTAGATTCCTAAAAACATGTATTTTTCTTTTACTATTTTATTTTTAGGGAAAGAAAACATGGCTGAGTCAATAAACTTAATTTGGGGGATTTGTCTTTGGCTGACAATTATGATAATGTAAAGGAAGGGGGGAAGGAGGAAAGAAGAAAGGGGAGGAAAGAAAGAAAAGGAAGAGAAATAAAAGATTTCCTTGGGCTTCCCAGGGCTTCCCTCAGCTGGTGAAGAATCCACCTGCAATGCAGGAGACCCTGATTTGATTCCTGGGTCAGAAAGATCGGCTCGGGAAGGGATAGGCTACCTGCTCCAGTATTCTTGTGCTTCCCTGTGGCTCAGCTGATAAAGAATCCACCTGCAATATGGGAGATGTGGGTTTGATCCCTGGGTTGGGAAGATCTCCTGGAGAAGGGAAAGCTACCCACTCCAGTATTCTGGCCTGGAGAATCCCATGGACTATGTGTGTGTGTGTATATATATATATATATGTATATGTATATGTATATATATATATATATATATCCCCTTCTCCTCCCACCTGCAATCTTTCCCAGCATCAGGGTCTTTTCTAGTGAGTCAGTTCTTCGCATCACATGGCCAAAGTATTGGAGTTTCAGCTTCAACATCAGTCCTTCCAGTGAATATTCAGGACTGATTTCCTTTAGGATGGACTGGTTGGATCTCCTTGCAGTCCAAGGGACTCTCAAGAGTCTTCTCCAACATTACAGTTCAAAAGCATCAATTCTTCAGCACTCAGCTTTCTTTAGAATCCAACTCTCACATCCATACATGACTACTGTTTGACTGGACAGATGTTTGTTGGCAAAGTAATGTCTCTGCTTTTTAATATGCTGTCTAGGTTGGCCATAACTTCTACCAAGGAGCAAGCATCTTTTAATTTCATGGCAGCAGTCACCATTTGCAGTGGCGCTAGTGGTGAAGAATCCACCTTCCAATGCAGGAGACGTAAGACACGTGGGTTCGATCCCTGAGTTGGGACGATCCCCTGGAGAAGGGAATGGCAACTCCCTCCAGTATTCTTTCCTGGAAAATCCCATGAACAGAGGTGCCTGCCAGGCTCAGTCCATAGCATTGCAAAGAGTTGGACACAACTAAAGTGACTTAGCATGCATGCATGTACAAAGATAATTCCAGTCTAGTGTATAGGATTCTACATTAGCTGTTCTCTTCCAAAAGCATATATATTTTTTAATAATGAAAAAGCAAGTTGCTTTGAGGTCTGATGAGGATCTGATTGGTTTTATTTTTTATAATCTTGGAGAATTCAGGACTTCCCAGTTACATGAGATTTATCAGTTAACTGTCATTACATAACAAACCACCCTGAAACTTGGTGATTTAAGACCATATCCTGTATTGTTCCTCACAAGTCTGTCAGCTTTGCCTGCTCAAGTGTCTGTGGTCAGCTCTGGGCCACCTGGCGTCCAATGGCCTTGGCTGGAACCTGTCAGCTCTCCTCCCCATGGTGTCTCACCCCCTGACCGATTAGGCTGGCCTTATCTCCTAGCATCAGGGGTTTCCAGTGTAGAAGTTCCCACTGCCTCTGAAGACCTAGCCCTCAGCAAACTCATTCTTACTGTAGTGACCAGAGCAATTGACAAGGCTAGTTCAGGTCCCAGGGATTCGGGAAACAGACTCTTCCTTTCCTGACAGCGGGAGCTCAGAGGCCACATAGCAAAGGGCGTGGTGGAGAGCTGTGCTCATCTCCATCAGTCCTAAGGGCCTTGGCATCTGCTGCCTGATATTCTGTCATTTTAACGGCTGCTCAGTGTTCCTGCTGAAACAGGGTATCCGGGAGCAGACAGTCTGGGAAAAACACTCCCTGCTTGGCTTTGAGATGTAAAGGAGCCCACGTGAGGGAACTTGCAGGAGTTGTCCTCTGCTGCAAGGACGCCTCCATCACAGAGCAGGCTGGGGAGAAAGAAACCAGTAAGCAGCCTGCCTTGCTACACATCTACAGTGCTGGCAATGGATTTACAGGGAAGACATGAAAAGTGCATTTGCCAAAATCCGGTTGTAACCTGAAGCTCCACTACTTTGGCCACCTGATGTGAAGAACTGACTCATTGGGAAAGACCCTGATGCTGGCAAAGAATGAAGGCAAAAGGAGAAGGGGGTGGAAGAGGATAAGATAGTTAGACAGCATCACTGACTCAATGGGCATGAATTTGAGCAAACTCCAGGAGACAGTGGAGGACAGAGGAGCCTGGCATGCTACAGATCTTGGGTCACAAAGAGATGGACACAACTTGGCAACTGAACAACAGGTTGTAAGGTTACTTATCCAACTCTCACTCAGACAGAGTTCTTCTGTACTCAGGGATGAAAACTTTTGAATGGGTCCCCATAACATCCAGGATTCAGGCCAGGGATCTCAGGCTGCCATTGAAAGACCTTGACAGCATGGCTGCAGCCTCACTCTCCTCCTACACCGGAAAGTCCCAATCTCGTAAATAACAAACCCCTTCCACAATGGGATACAATCTTCTGAGGGCTCTTAGAATTTTGAAAAATCATTTTATTAATTTTTCATGGTATTCAACTAAGAAATAGTTTGAGGAGTAAGTAATTACTCTTTATTTTAGATGAATATATTCTTGAAGGCTTATTATGGGTCCACAGCTCCCTACGCACAATTGCAAATTCCAAAAAGCTCTGAAAACCAGAAGGTCTTTTCTATATTTGGCACAAATTTATTTGTCCACAAATCTGACCTTAACTGACATGAGACTATTCACAGTCTATATTTATCCTACGTGGTATGAATATTCAGAGGTTTCACTGTAGAAATATTAATGTGCTTAATTGCAGGCTGCAGCCCCAGACCTCACCAGGGGGTTTTATATAACATATGACACATAGAGGGTGTTACTGTGTTAAAAGCTCAAAAATCCTGAAATCAGAAACACATTTGCTTTTAAGATTTTTGGCTAAGAATTTGTACCACTATACAGTCATTGCAATATGACTCAATAATATTTAAAATATATCTTTTAAAATCTATACAATCATCCTATATAAAGTAATAATCTTCCCAGATGGCTCAGTGGTAAAGAACCCACCTGTCAATGCAAGAGACATGGGTCTGATCCCTGGGTCAGGTAAAGCCCCTGGAGGAGGAAATGGCAACCCACTCCAGTATTCTTGCCTGGGAAATCCCATGGAACAGAGAAGTCCGGCAGGCTATAGTCCATAGGCTTGCAAAGAGTTCAACATGACTAAGTGACTGAGCACACACTCATATACACATGCACACACTGGAGAAGATTCTTGAGAGCCCCTTGGACAGCAAGGAGATCAAGACAGTTAATCCTAGAGGAGATCAACCCTGAATATTCACTGGAAGGACTGATGCTGAAGTTGAAACTCCAATACTTTGGCCACGTGATATGAAGAACTGACTCGTTTGAAAAGATCCTGATGCTGGGAAAAATTGAGGCAAAAAGAGAAGGGGATGGCAGAGGATGAGATGGTTAGATAGCATCACCAACTCAATGGACATGAATCTGAGCAAATTCCAGGAGACAGTGAAGGACAGGGAAGCCTAACGTGCAAAGCCAGACATGACTTAGCAACTGAACAACAGCGACAATGTAATGGCAATACCCATCATACCTCCTCATGGTAGTTTTTTAAAAAATATGTCCACAAATTCCTTGCTATTCCTCCTTTCAACTTGTGGAGTTTAACTCTCCTCCCCCAAAATTTGGAATGAGAGACTCCTTTCTCATGACTAGAATACAGCAGAAGCGATGATGTCTCACTTCTCAGGTTAGGTTATGAAAAGACTGGCTTCCATCTTGGATGCATACCCTCTCACCCTCTTCCTCTTGGACCATTTGCTCTGGAGGAAGGCAGCTGCTCTGCTATGAGCTGCCCTAGGGAGAAGATCAAAGCTGAGTAACTGTGGGTTGGGGGTGACCTTCAGCCAATATCTGGCCCTCGGCCCAACAACTCATGCAGATCTGAGACTTGACAGCAACTGCGGGAGACAGCCTAGAACCAGGTCCTTCAGCCCCAGCTGAACCGTAAGATGAGGTCACAGCCCAGGGCTTGACTAAAGCTCCATGACAGCCCTTGAGCCAGGACCACTCCGCTAAGCTGTTCTTGCATCCTAATCCACAGGATCTGAGATAACAGACGCTTATTGTTTCAGGCTTTGAAGTTGTGGGTAATTTGTGACACGGTGAGAGAGAGATTTCCTGGTGGCTCAGACGGTAAAGAATCTGCCTGCAATACAGGAGACCCAGGTTTCATCCTTAGGTCAGGAATATCCCCTAACGGGGATCTTCAGTATTCTCCAGTGTTCTTGCCTGGGAAATCCCATGGACAGAGGAGCTTGGCAGGCTATACAATCCATGGGTCTGTAAAGAGGAGACACAACTGAGCATAATAGAGAGCTAATACATCTCTCAGTGTTCTCCACCACAGCACGCTATTTCTTTCCTCATCACACTTTCATCATGAGCCAATGTTTTAGTTCATTTTTAATTAGTTTGTTGTTTATCTTCTCTTCCTCCAGAGGGAGGAGCCAATGGTTGTGTTCATAGTAGTGTTTACGTCACTTAATGCACAGCCTGGCTCACAGATGCTGAATAAACATTGGAAGATGGAAAGAGAGGGAGAAAATTATTCTGGAGACAGAACCAGGAGGGCAGTGAGGGTTTGGGCTCAGGGTTAACAAATACCACAATAACTTTTAAAGCTCCAAATCCCAGAGAGTAACCATCCCTCTCCCCTCCCCTGGTCCAGGTGGTCCCCAGGCCCTGTGGACTCTTCGTGTCCCCTCCCCTCCACCCTGACTGCCCTCACTGGCTCCCAGCTCCATCATCCCTCACCGGTGTCCTCATCGGTCTCTCTGTTCCCACCCACAACCCATGCCTATGGATCCATTCTAAACACTGAATTGTGCACTGTTGGGGATGGGAGGGTGATGGGAGACTGAGGCTCCATCCTTTCCTCCAGGGCCTTAAATGGACATATAGCCACCACCCTGCTCCAAGTTAAGAACCAGTGGTTCAGAATGAGATCTCGACTCTTATCATACCCCTCAATAAGATGACAAGGAGGAAGTCAAGTAAAAAGTATTGTCAGTTCTAAGGAGAGTGAAGCTAGCTCCCCTCCTGCCCAAGAGAGTAACTCAGACCATCTTGCCAGGAAGTAGTTTAGACATACGTTTGAAAATGCTTAGAACTATTGGATTCTGCCACCCAGTAATTCCACTCAGGAGAACTAGATTTAAGTTGCCTTAGCTGCATCCCTTCATCCTTTCTGGAGTTATTTCTCCTCTGATCTCCAGGAGCATATTGGGCACCTACCGACCTGGGGAGTTCCTCTTTCAGTATCCTATCATTTTGCCTTTTCATACTGTTCATGGGGTTCTCAAAGCAAGAATACTGAAGTGGTTTGCATTCCCTTCTCCAGTGGACCACATTCTGTCAGACCTCTCCACCATGACCCGTCCATCTTGGGTGGCCCCACACGGCATGGCTTAGTTTCATTGAATTAGACAAGGCTGTGGTCCTATGATCAGATTGGCTAGTTGTCTGTGATTATGGTTTCAGTGTGGGTAAACTCTGGGAGTTGGTGATGGACAGAGAGGTCTGGTGTGCTGCGATTCATGGGGTCGCAAAGAGTCGGATATGACTGAGCGACTGAACTGAACTGAACTGAACTGAGGTGCATCCCAGGATTGCAGGAGAGGTTGGAATAAAGATCTTTATACAAAGATGGCAACACAGTTTGATTTTGGTAGATTGTAAGCAACCTAGATACCCCGCAACAGAAGAAGACTTAAGTAAATTAGAATAGAGACATGAATGAATGTTATTCACCTGGTAAAACTACCCTTTCATGTTTTTCAATGACATGAGAAAATGCCCACAATGTATTAAGATAATATGTAGATACATATGTATATAATCCAGCATACACACGTATAATGACTGAAAAAATACAACCAACTGTTGCCAGTGTTTATCTATGAATAAGCAAGTAATGGGGGATTTTTTTTCTCTCATCTTTATGATTCTTTATGATTTGGCCCCCTGACACAAAGAGTCAACTCACTGGAAAAGACCCTGATGCTGGAAAAGATTGAAGGCAGAAGAAGAAGTGGACAACAGAGGATGAGATGGTTGGATGGCATCACTGACTCAATGGACATGAGTTTGAGCAAGCTCTGGGAGATGGTGAAGGACAAGGAAGCCTGGCGTGCTGCAGTCCATGGGGTCACAAAGAATTGGACATGACTTAGCAAC
The DNA here is from genome assembly GCF_019320065.1 of Cervus canadensis. Lineage (NCBI taxonomy): Eukaryota > Metazoa > Chordata > Mammalia > Artiodactyla > Cervidae > Cervus > Cervus canadensis. Next base: position 108,914,924 of record NC_057387.1, read on the forward strand.
TGAAAGATGCCAAGTATTCTATGTATGGCCTACATTTTCTACACCAAGTGTGGATTGCTTTTATATTCAGCTAGCAATTATAGTTTTCTAAAGTGAAGAACAGGGAGGCATGTGAAGGAAGATAAGTCTGAAATCACACTGAAGACCCCGGTCAGCATTGTCCTTATGGCACACCAGGGGCTGTGCCACAGTGATGGGCCATCAAGTTCACGGGGAGACGGAAGCCCAGGGTCAGGGGGCTCCCCCTCAGGTCCAAAGGCACACAGAGAAGTGGGACGACAGAGGATGAGAGTGGATGGCATCACCATCTCAATGGGCATGAGTCTGAGCAAACTGAGGGCCGTTGTCTGCGGTTGAAGGGAAGTCAGACTGTATAAGGAGCAGCACTGAACTTTATAAGCTTAATACAGCAAAGGTTTATTTACAGCTTTGGATGCGGGGATATAGGTGAAGGGTCATGAAGGGTGAGGATCCTGCAGGGAAGATTCTGTGGGCCAGGCCTGCAAGTGGGGTTTGACCTTTCTACCCGCATCCCATCAGTCCCATCTCAACGGTGTTGCTCCTGCTACCTTTAAGGGCAGGATACCCAGGAAGGAAGTGAACCCAGTCTTCCTGGGCATCCTGTCTGGGACCTAAACATCCACTTGCAGACTGGCCCCTCCCTCACATCCACTGAGACTGCAGAGGCCTGTGCTTGGGAGAGGGAAGCTGGGAGCTAGGAGCCCAGCACCGTGGATCCACACCTCCCAGCTGGGAGATCTTCCTGGCAGCCCAGTGGCTAAGACTTCACTACCAGCACAGAGGCCCAGGTTTGATCTGTGCTCAGGGAACTATTAATAGACCCCATATTTCACAGCTAAGAGTTCATGAGCCACAATTAAAGATCAAAGATCCCACATGCTACAACTAAGACCTGGTGCAGCCAAATAAATAAATAAAAACGAAACACCTCCCAGACGAACACTGGATGGAACCCACAGCCTACAAGGCAGACCGCGTCTATTTCTGGGTCTGGTGCTCTGGGCAGCCTGGACCCTGCCAGCTTTCTTCTGGCCGTTCCCAGGACACAGCCAGGGTTCTGCTGCTGCAAAGGTGGCCTTGAATTTACCGATCTAGTTTCCAATACCTTTCTTTTCTGGAAAGCAGGGGGTGGATCTGGACCACATATCAAGAACAAAGAAGAAGCTGGATGATTGAGAACCAAGCTTTTCTCATTGGAGAGTGCTCTGGGTCACTTCAGGGAAATAAGAAATCTTGCACATGCCCCCAGCCCCAGCCCTCCTTATCCACCTGGGCTCTCATCTCTCCCACAGAGACCATGAAATGTGCACGGTCTCCCAAGCACATGGACGTCACCGAAGTGAAACCCCAAGGAAAGAGGTGGAAGAGAAAATGGGGGGTGTGGATGAATTAATACCGAACCCATAACAAACTCAGGCAGAGACTGGTCATCAGATTAAAGGTGGCTCAGACGGTAAAGAATTTGCCTGCAATGCAGCAGACACAGGTTCGATCCTGGGTTGAGAAGATCCCCTGGAGAAGGAAAGAGCAATTCTCCCGGCAAGAATACTGGAGAATTCTATGGACAGAGGAGCCTGGCAGGCTACAATCCACAGGGTCACAAAAAGTCAGACACAACTAAGTGACTTTTTTTTTTTGAATTGTTTTAACCTTACTGAGGGATCCTAAGATTCCCTACTAAGGAGAAAGGCTTTAGAAGTCAAGTCTCTCTTTAAAGTTCACTAGGGGCCTCAAAAATTCGGATTTGCCCCACGGATGTAAATGGGTCCCAAGCTCCAAAGGCAAGCTGCTGCCACAGGCACGCAGAGCTCCGGCCAGAGCTGGAACATCGGAAACCTCAGCAGAAGGGGCGAAGTGCACAGGAGACAGACCGTGAGAACCACATGGCCAGCAGCCAGGGCTGGGCTTCCCCAGTAAGCACGCAAGTAAAGGCCCAGATGCGGTGTCTCTCAAATTTTCCACCCAAGCCTCCCAAAGACAGGGCAGAGGACATACAGGGCAAGCCTGGAGCAACAGCCCTAAAGAGTTGGCCTAATGTCGATCTCTTTATTTATATTTAAAATTCTTGGGAACACCTTATCCAATTCCACATATATTCCATATCTATTCAATAATATCCAAAAAATTACCATCAAGCAATTAATGTGCTGAGGCTTCATCTTATATTTAGTGTGGCACCTAGCACTCTGAGTGTGGGCTTCCATCTGGCAGCCTCAGCACCCCTTGGGAACACAAGAAATGCAGATGCTTGCCCCGCCCCGAAGCCAAGAACCACAATCTGCATTTTAACCAGATCCTGGAGTGACTCATTCGCAAAATTTGAGAAAAGTCGTCTGCCTCAAGCTCCAAGGAGTGTGCATGCTTGCCTGCTAAGTCACTTCAGCCATATCCGACTCTCTGTGCCCCTATGGACTGTAGCCCACCAGGCTCCTCTGTCCATGGGATTCTCCAGGCAAGGATACTGGAGTGGGTTGCCATTTCCTACTTCAGGAACTAGGAGTGCGGACGCCCTAGTTTTAGAAGCAGGATCTACTGGAAGTTCTGTTTGTGAACCTCCATCCTACAGCTCTCTAACTCAGCATGCAGCTTAATTTTCTCCAGCACAGTTGTTTGTGTTTAGAACGTAAGCTTCATGAAGAAGGGTCTGTGGCAGACTCCTACATAGAGAATCTTACCTATAATAAATGCTCATTAGAAGGATTTTGAGGGAATGGAGGTAACTCGGGAAGGGAGGAAGGACTGGATAGTAAAAAGTAAATCAGAATGGGAATTTCATGGGAATTTCCCTTAAAAAAAAAATCGATTTTCCTCTTCAGAAAAACAGAAGCAAAAAGTCATATTGGCATGTTTACACAGAAACCTGGACCTAAATGTTTATAGCAGCTGTATTCATAATAGCCAAAAATTGAAACAACCCAGATGTCGTTCACTGGGTGAGTGAGTAAACATATGGTAGCATGTCCATCCAGGGGAATAAACTCAGCAAAGAAAAGGAATGAGCTACTGATACACACACAGCTTGGATGGATCTCGAGGCAATTACACCGAAGACAGAAAGCCCATCTCTAAAAGGATATTGCTACAGGTGGAACGCTTGTGTTTCCCCCAAAATTCACATGCTGAAACTCCAACTTCCACAGCAATATCAGGAGGTGGGGCGTCTGGACAGTGATCAGGTAATGGGGACAGAGCTCTGATGAAAAGGACTTGTGTCCTTACAAGAGAGACCCTGGGGCTCCCTCACCCCTCCACCATGTGAGGACACAGTGAGGAGCAACTATCCATGAACCAGGAGAGGGTCCTCAGTAGACACCGGATCTGCCAGAGCCTTGATCCTGGGCTCCCCAGCTTCTAGGACTGTTTAGTTTTTGTTAGCCACCCGGTTTATGGTACTTCGTTATAGCATCCCTAAAGGACTAAACAGGTACATAGGACAGGATTCTATTTACTGACTCATGACTGCATGGAGTTGGCAGGGGAGAACAGGTGTGCCTATGAAAAAGCATATCTTTGGGATGTTGGAACAGTTCTATATCTTGACGGTGGTGATTACACATCTACACAAGTGATAGAGTTATACAGACCTACTCCCCCACACCCTGCAACACACACACACACATACACACACACACACACACAGAGGTGTGCATGTGATTCTGATAAAATCTGAATAAGGTCTGTAGATTGCACTTGTGTCAATTTTCTGGTTTTGCTATTGAATTATAAGATGTCACCATTGGGGGAACTGGGTGAGGGGTACAGGGGACCTTTCAGTACTATTTTTGCCATTTCCTATGAATATATAATTATTTTCAAACTAAAAAGTTAAAAAGGTCATATTGAAGAGTTCATGGTATAGATAGCGATTATATCTTGCTTTAAAACATTTAATTCATAAGAGAGGATTTTATACCATTCTGCACGACTTATGAAGTGTTTTGATTTCTACTGTACAAAACACATCTCTCTGAATAAGAGACAGCAGTTGAGCCAAAATTGTCTGCTTCCATCTGGATTTAGAAGCGAGTAATCCTCATGAGGGCTGAAATCCTTGTTGTCTGAGTCTTTTGTGATCCCATGGTCTGCAGCCCAGCAGGCTCCTCCATCCATGAAATTTCCCAGGCAAGGTAGCCATTTCCTTCTCCAGGGAACCTTCCCAACCCAGGGATCAAACTCATGTCTCCTGCACTGCAGGTGCATTCTTTATCACTGAGCCACCAGGGAAGTAGAATCATGGAAGAGTTTTGATTTCTACTGTACAAAACATGTCACTCTGAATAAAAGAAAGAACAGTTGAGCCAAAAGTCATTGTCTGCTTCCGTCTGGATTTAGAAGTAAGTAACTCTCATGAGGGCATCAATGATTACCTCTCATTGTCAGTCCTGGGGCTGGGATCTGGGGAAATTCCCACTTAGATGGAGGAGAGCAGAGAAGGTCATGAAGGCCACACCTGATTTGGGGGTGATGGGGGGAGTTGCCATTGTCTGATGGTGTTCAAGACCCAGCATGAGCTCATGACTCAAGCAACAGACACAGCGTCAGCAGGCAGCCATCACTTGGTCCCAGAGGATCACTCTGCCAGCTCCATCAACAGCCGTGTCTGTCCTGAGGAAAGAGAGCCATCTGGAGTCTTGCTCCCTGACTTGAACCAACAGTGGGCATGAGAAGATGAGGGAGGCAATCAGTGACCTTTATTCGCCCTTTCCTTCTTTTCACCAAGACTAAGTGGATCCTCTTCCTCTTCTTCACCTGGGAACATAGCTCTCACTTGGGTCAAAATGTGGGTGGCCCCAAGGAAATGAACAAAAGCTCTGAAGTCAACTCAATCTATTGCTAAAACCATCACAACAAAGGCAGGTCTTGAGAACCCATGAGCCTACAGGGGTGGGACAGGAAAGGGGTGCAGTGAGCCCAGTGGACTATGTGACCTCCAAGAGAGCCAGCCCCAGCTGCTGGCTCCTCCGGGCCCCTGACATTCTGAATTATCCAACTTCTCAAGACAATCCAGGAGCCAGGACCTTGCAGTGAAATGCACTGTTTTAAGTGTAATTGAAATATTTAAGACCCCCACATGTGCCAACAACATCTTCCTGTTTCTACAAGCCCCCACCTTCACCCTGAGCAAGGCAGGGACCATGGGAGGGCAAGAGGTCAGCCTGCAGCCAGGAGACACCAGCTCGACCTTTGGGGTCCTAGATACCTTCGTTCTCAAACTTTCAGAGCAGGAGAGGCAGAGAAAACCTAGTGCCTGGGAGAAGGAAGGCAGAGTGAGGGGCTGTAGGGATTTGGAGCAGCTCCACCCTCAAGAATAAAGAAGCAAAGTGTAGGGACCTCCCTGCTGGTCCAGTGGTTAAGACTTCACCTTCCAGTGCAGGGGGAGAGGGTTCGATCCCTGCCTGGGGAGTTAAGATCCCATGTGGCTCACAGCCAAAAGAAAAAACAATAAAAAAGGTAAAACAGAAATAATATTGCATCAGATTCAATAAAGACTTCAAAAATGGTCCACATCAAAAAAAAAAAAAAAAGTTATAGAAACAAAATGTACTAACATGTGAGCGCTACTGACCTTCCAGCCCGACCCCCTCCCCATCCTTCTAGTCCAAGAAGGAGGGTTCTGCTGGCTGAGGCCCAAAACAATGGGGTGGGGGTGGAGGGGGCAGTCTTTGGAGGGCTAGGATCCTCAAATTGAGAAAACCAAGGGCTTTGCAAATTGTTGTCAGAAATTAGAATGAGTTTGGCTTCACCAGTTTTCAGGAAGCTCAGGTAAATCTGGAATGACTTTTGGCCACTACACTGTGTGTTTGAACTTAGTAAGGATTGCTGAGCCTTGGCCAGTGAGGATGGGCTGAGAATTAGTCTGCTTCCTGTAGAGAAATGCTTTTGGTTCTGAGAGTTCAAAGCAAGGATGTTTTCTCCCAAAGTCTGCAAGTCTACGGACATTTTCTGCGTGATTTAAGCCGCGGGGACTTGCCCATGGTTCCCAGAGGTGAATGTCTTATAAATGATAGTGTCCTTCAGAATCAGTGAGGCCGAGGGTGGACAGGACAGCTGGCCTTTTATCTGGGAACAAAGGGAGCCCCCAATTTATTAAAGAACAGAAAACTGGTATGGAGAGGGGGCACCGTGTCAGAAAAAGCTAAATTAGCAGCTGGCATGGGGCCCGGTCAGAACTGTCTTGAAATCTGGAGGAACAGCTTGACCAAAGCCCATTCTGAGGAGGGATTGTCAAGAGAGCCTCTTGGAAGAGAATTTTCCCCAAAGAGAGCCAAGAGGCAAGCTCAGCCCCGAACAAAGCCTTAGTCATCAGAGTTCTCAGACTCTGTGCCCAACCCAGGTGACCTTGACCCAGCCTGTAGACATCTGGCCAAAATCCTGGGGAGCAGAGGTGGAGACAAGACAGAAAGAGGGGTCCTCCTCATGATCAGTCAGACTTGGGGAACAGAGGAGGACAGGGGCTTTGCTCTTCAGGGGCAGCCCCCTGGGAAGGGGTCATGGGACCAGCAGAGGGGATGGTAGAGGGGGGAGGCTGGGGAAGCAGCTGGGCACCAAGGTGTTAAGTACAAATAAGACATCTCCCAGAGACCCCCCAGAAGGACTGGGTGGAGGGGAAGAAAGCATTAAGTAGCAGGCAGGGAGAAGACATACGTGTCTAAGTGTGAGAAGTACACCCATTTTAACTTCAGTCTCGGGGCCAAGAAAGCTCAGAATGCAGGAATATCCCAGGGACACGCAGTGAAGCCCCAGCGTGACTGTCTCACGTTGCTGAGGTTGCAGTTCCCCAAGAGCAGGCATTCCTGTCTCCTTTGTTTAGGGCACTGTCTCCAGAGGCTACAAGAGTGCCTGGCATAAAGCGATATTGATATTTTGGGGTTGACTATGTTGCCCATAGTTTCACCACCTCAGTTCTATCAGGCAAACGGGATGCTGACAAAGAGGATGATGTGACCTTTCCCTCAGGTGACGTTTACAGAAACTCAGTGATATGAGAGGAGGCCACCTTGGGAAAGGCTTAGAGATGGCTGAGTACATGGATGGATGGAGCAGGTAATGTCGGGACATCGTCTCAGGCAGTGACAGAGGGCAGAGCCTCCAACACCGGGCACCCCCCTCTGCCGGCCAGTGTGTCAGATCCACGGGCGGGTGCTGACAGCTCATTAATATTAATGGAAGTTTGCTCAGCAGTTTCTCAATATTCCTGAATTTGAGCTCTGCCTCGACACTTCCTGGGACAAGGAGCCAGGCTGAATTCACATGTAGCCCTTGCAGTTTTAGAAGACATTGCGCTTAATTCTATTATTATTTTAGCCTTCCCACGCAAACCTCAATGTTTACATTTCTATTGAGTTACTCCTGACATGGTTTGGTGGCAATGTCAGGATACGTCCCCAGCACTGAAGTGACCCTCTCACTCCTACTCACACCGGCATCGCTAACATTTGCCAAATCTAATTCCAAGAGGAAGAAATAGCCTGAATCCTGATGGAGAACCAGCCGGTGCTCACTCTGGAGTCACATGGACCAAATCTCAGCTCTGTCGTTTTTGCCCATAAATGCTGCTAATTTAGATAAGTTATTAATACTTGCTTTGTCCAAGTCTCTGTTCAACAAATGTAACGTGAAGGAATTAAAACCTGGTTCAGTTTCCTATTTCCACTGTAATATTGATCACAAACGTGGTGGATTCAGACAACCCAGACTTACTTTCTCCCAGTTCGGGAGGTCTCACTGGGCTGAAGTCTAGGTGTTAGCAGAGTTTTATTCTTTTCTACAGGCTCTGGGAGAAAATGCATGTTCTGGCCTTTGCCAGCTTCCAGAAGTTGCCCACATTCCTAGCCTGGTGGCTTCTTCCTCTACCTTCAAAGCCAGCAGTGGCTGGTCTGGTCTTTCTCACAGGGTATTAAAGACTTGACCACTTGCTGCTTCTATCTATAAGGATCCTAGGGTTTCCACTGGGCCCAAATGGATAATCTAAGACACACTCCCTATTTTAAGATGAACAGATTAGCTGTCTTAATCCCCTTTGCCTTGTAAGGCCACATGATCACAAGTTCCGGGCATGGGGACACAGACATCTCCAGGGGATCGTTTTTCTGCTGACTGCGAGCCTGTCCAAGGTGTGGGGTGAGGCTGACCTGAGGACTGGCAGTGCAGTGCTTGCCATGTGCTGAGTGGATTTCTCTGGAAACTGGATATACAGGGGCACAGGAACACAAGAAGACAGAAGACTCCCACAACCTTGCCTAGTCCTCATCCCAGTAGAGGTTCCCATTCAACTTTGTCCACCCAGCCTGCCAGTCTTAGAGAAAGTAACCATCCGCCATGGTTCAGCCAACCTCCCTTTTGCTTTTGTCCACCTGGAATACAACGATAAATACACTCTATGCCCAAAAGCCCTATTTCATGTTCTGCCTGACACACCAACAGTGATAACACTAGGGTCCCTACTCAATACATGGAACTGCACATCCATGACTTCCCCTCCAACATCTGGGAGCCAAGCCCCAGGATCCCTCCCGGGGCAGATACATCCCGCACATGCCCTTGGAGTAACACAGCCTCACCCTCAGGAGCCAAGGGCATGGCCAGCCTCTTCTTTGACACAGAAGAGACACAGGAAGCCCCATGTGCGTGCAAGACAGCCAGCTTGTACAATAATTCCCAGCTCTCACACTCTCTGAGTCTTTCCTCACCATGGCCATTCCCACAGTCCTCAGGACCCTTTCCTCAAGCCACCCTTGTTCTTTGAAGCCTAAACATTCCTAACAGCACACCTTATTTCCAGGTGGCTTTTCTGCTTAATATATGCACCAGTCACCGTGTTAGTCTGTGTAGACTCCATACAAATTAAAGGTTCTGCTAAAACCCTCCACTGAAGGGCTGTAGAAACAAACTCTTCAGTGTTAATTATCATCAAAACACAATCTGATGGACATAAAAAGAAAGAAGAGGGTTGCTCACGATCACCTTAAATGGCTGACTTTAATTATTTCAGCAGACAGTGTGGCCCTGAGTCTGGACTAAGTTGTTGCTGGGTTTAAGTCACTGTGCTGTCCCTTTAGACCTGGGTGACCTTGAGCTGGTTGGGCTCTCCAAACCTCACTTTCTTCATCTGTAAGTTTCCTGGGAATAACCCAACGTGTGGGCTTCCCTTGTGGCTCAACTGGTAAAGAATCTGCCTGCAATATGGGAGACCTGGGTTCAATACTGGGGTTGGGGAGATCCCCTAGAGAAGGGAAAGGCCACCCACTCCAGTATTCTGGCCTAGAGAATTCCACGGACTGTATAGTCCATGGGACTCGCAAAGAGTTGGACAAGACTGAGCGACTTTCACTTTCACCCAACATGCAGTATTAGAAGAAAAGAGAGAGGACACACCTACCAAAGTTATCACATCTCGCACCATATTCTGTTCTGATTTACCCAGTGTTGCACCTCCAACTCCCCCAAAACATAGCAGATTAAACAGCAGCCATCTTCTTAGAGCTCGCAGATCCTGTGAGTCAGGAATTTGAGTCCGGCTGGGCCAGGAGATTCCCCTGCGCCTCCTGCTGTCAGGTGAAGGCAGGGGTCTCATACTCAGCTAGTGATGACCACCTGGAGGATGCAGGGCAGCCTCACTGAGAAAGAGCCAAGGTCACTCTTCACAGTTTTATGTTTTATAAAACTGAGAGGAGACCAAGGCAATGCTGCTGGGGGCTATTCAGAGTTTGGTCCCAACATTTCTATCTCATGAGCAATAGGTAACCTTGCTTCTTAAGTGCTTCTGTCTAAAGTCACTTTATTTGATCTGTGTTTCTTCAAATAATTAGATTAATTATCATGATAATTTAGCATGTCTTTATTCTAAGGGGCTTTCTAAGTGGCTTGTGGTAAAGAATCTATCTGCAAATGCAGGAGATGCAGGTTCCATCCCTGAGTCAGGAAGATCCCCTGGGAGAGAAAATGGCAACCCACTCCAGTATTCTTGCCTGGAAAATCCCAAGGACAGAGGAACCTGGCAGGCTACAGTCCATGGGGTCGCAAAGAGTCAGACACGACTGAGCGACTGAGCATGCATATGTACACTTTATTTTGCACTGAAACACTAGTTGGGCCAAATTCAGCATCTTCCCACGCTGGGTAACGTGACCTGAATATCCTTTGGCTGCCAGCCTCACCACCAGCGTCCACTACACTGTGTTTATCAGTCATTGTTTTACGAGTGCACAAATCTGGCCACTTTCCCATCATCTCATACCTACTGTAACATGCTACTTTAGCAGTTTCCGGAGCGACCCCCAGACAGCTTGGCAAATGGTCCTCTTCCTCTGCGGAGCTGTAACATATTGTTGCCTCATTAACACTGAACTCACGGCCAACCACTTTAGAGGAAGCTCACCTAATAGGTATTTTCTCCATCAGGCGTATTCCAGCCTTCCCGTGTTTAGGACACAGGACAGTACATCAATGCTAGGCTTGGGAGCTACTTTAAATGACACGATCTCCAACAATAAGCATAAAGGTGCTGAAATCGAAGCACTAGATGGACCGCAAAAAGGACATCTATTTCCGGTATGAGATCAATTCGGCCAAGATGTGCACCTGTGCTGGTGCTCCGGTCACATCCCTTGAATGACCACAAAGGTGCCTCAAGTGTGGATTTGGAGGTTACAAAGACATTCTAGTGAATAGAATAATGCACAAATTTATATTCTGTGAAAAACGAGAATGGACTCTTTCCAGTGTTCTCCTGGAAATGGCTGGAGGGCTACACCCTGCTGGGCCTTATCCACCCAGGCGTCAAGATGGCGGCCTCCCCAACATGGCGGCCGGACATGGTTGGACTAATTATGTGGTGACTGCATGGCTAAGGGCAAGTCCCAAGAGATTGAGAAGGAAGCCGCATGGCCTCTCCTGACCTAGCTTTGGCAGTCATACAGAGTCACTTCCGCCACATTCTGTTGGTTGTGAGGGAGCCCAGATTCAAGTAGGGGAGGTTTGGACTTTACATCTTGTGAGGGTGATGCTGTGAAGGTCGTCTTTGGAAAACACAATCTGGACGGCTGGGGGAAAAAAAGAACAAAACAAAGCAGTTGCTATTATTTGATAGGAAACAACTACAACAAAAGATGTTTCAACCAAACGCCCACAGATGTAGAAGTAATTACTCAGAAAGCTTGCTTTCATCTCCTACCTCAGGAGACTCAGGCAGCTAGCCCCACACTCAGCCCAGCTACATCTTCAAGGGAAAGATAGATGGGAGATTAGGAGAATGGCAAGGGAGCCAGAGAATCCTGTAATGCAGGACTTCAAAAACACCGAGAGTTCTTCAAACCCAATTGGGACATAGTCTGGTCCCAGTCATGTGCCAGGAATTCACATCTGAACCACAATATTATGGAGGGTTGGCTTACTCAGAAACAAACACCCGCAGAGCATGTTTAAATATATATATTTGTTCACTCCTGCCTTAAACATATGAATCCAGAAGTCCATTGTACTATGGACAAGTAACCCTAGTGTAGTCACCCTGCATGTGTGCTCTGTCATGTCCAGCTCTTTGTGACCCCGTGGACTGTAGCCCTTCAGGCTCCTCTGTCCATAGGATTTGCCAGGCAAGAATACCGGAGTGGGTTGCCATGCCCCTCCTCCAGAGGATCTTCCCAACCCAGGGATCGAACCCATGTCTCCTGCATTGATAGGTGGGTTCTTTACCACTGAACCATCAGGGAAGCAGTGCAGACATTAGAGCAGGTATTCTTCTTCAAAGAATTGGATTCAACTGAGTGACTACACTTTTCTTGTCTTCCAACACTTTTAAATAAGCACTCAATTTTACTTCAGTAAAAGAGTCACTGATGTGAGAGGATTTTTGAGGCAGCATGGAACAAGGGAATTAACGCAAGCTTTGAGGTTAACGTGGAGTTTTTCTGTCAGTCTCAGTGCCCAATTTCTGCATTGACTTCATCCAGTCTCTTCAATCATTCCAAGTTTTACAACCAAAGGCACTGGAAACATTCAAACATCAAACAGATAACAGATACTTACAACCCAAATCACAGGCCAAGGTCCAACCTCCCTAATATATATGAACTCCTAGAAATTAATACAACTTAAAAACAAAGCAAAAGGCATGAAGGATGTGAATAGATACTTCATGAAATGAAAACATGAAGGATTGTTGATACAGTGAGAATTACACTGAACATCACTCATAATAAGGAAAGCAAATCAAAACTACACTGGATTTCAAAGGTGTAATAAACTGCTGGCAAGGGTCTCGATTTCATATGCAGCTGACTGGAGTGAAGTGTGCACAGCCCCTTGGGAGAGCAATTTGTCAACATCTGTCGAAATCATAAATCAATTCCCTTTGTCCATCCATTCTACTGGGGAATTCGTCAGAGCTGTCCACAGAGAAAATGAAAGGATACACTGCAGCTTTGTTTGTGATAGCAAAATACTGGAAACAACCCAAACATCTATCAATAGGGGGCTGGTCATATAATGATACATCCATTTTGCCACTCTGTGAAATACTACATAGCTGTAAGAAAAAAGCATGATAAAACTCTCTAGGTGTGACATGGAACTGTCTCCAAGATAAATTGCTAAGTGAAAAAAAGCAAGAACAACATGCATCATGCACCACCACTATGGTAAAAAAAAAACAGAGGATGGAAGACTTCTGTATTTATACTTGCTGGTAGGGTCTCTAAAAAGACCCATGAGATTTGAAAGCAACATTGGAATGCAGTCCGATGGAGGTGGTGGATTGGAGGTAATTTTTATCATGAACCACTTCGGTTTCTGAGCATTAATGTTTGCAAATGCACTGCTCATTTAATTTTTAATTAAATCAAAAGTATTACTTAATAATTAAAATTTTTGAAATTCCAAATTGCAAACAATAGGTGTCTTCTAAGTAGGATAAGAAGCACAATAGGGTGTTCCATAGAGAAGTGTCTTCCTGCTCATTTAAAACATCAACCTGGGAAATGCAGACAGGAGAAGCCTGCTAGAGGGGAAACTAACATAACTATCAGATGCACAGTAAATAATGTTAGCTTCAATTTCTGTTTCTAAGTAAAGTGAAAGTGTTAGTCACTCAGTCATGTCCAAAGGACTATAGCCCACCAGGTTCATCTGTCCATGGAATTCTCCAGGCAAGAATATTGGAGTAGGTTGACATTCCCTTTTCCAGGGGATATTCCTGACCCAGGGATTGAACCCGCATCTCCTGTATTTCAGGGCCTTCCCAGGTAGCACAGTGGTAAAGAATCTGCCTGCCAATGCAGGAGACTTGGGTTCAATCCCTGGGTCAGGAAGATTCCCTGGAGGAGGAAACAGCAAACCACTACAGTATTCTTGCCTGGGAAATCCTATGGACAGAGGCGCCTGGCAGGCCTCAGTCCACGGGGTTGCAAAAGAGTTGGACATGAGTTAGCAACTAAACAAAATCTCCTGCATTGCAGGCTGATTTTTTACAGTCTGAGCCACCAGGCAAGTCCCGTTTCTAAGCAAAATACATTTCACTTCTGATGTTGAGACATAACTGAACCTTATTTTTGTCTTTCTGTATGCTTAAGTGACATCTGTAAGTAATTAATTGTGCTACTGTATATTCATAGAATTCTGTGGCATGTTTACCAGGAAATGTTTACCAAAAAAGGGACCATAATTCCACATAAAATATGTCTTTTTTTCAAATGCTTCTAATTGTACTATGTTTAGAGTACGAGGAATCTGATACAAAAAAAAACGGAATTTATATTTTCGTTGGGTCAAAATTCATTAAAGGGGGCAATTTTTGGATGCTATTATTCTGTATTGGTCCCTTATGAAACTTTCAGGTTTTAAATATTTAGAACATAAGTCCATCACCGAATCATTCCCTTTTATTTACACAAATCTGCATCCTACCTTTAGAAACAGTCTTTCCTACTTAATTAACAAAAGGACCAAATCATTTCTCGCCCACCTGAGACACTTTCTAGAACTAAAAGGGACACTCAATATTTGCATGGGGGCAAAGACGTAAGCCAGGCTACCAAGGCACACAGATGCACCTCATCTGCTGTGACATTCATAATAAATGTGAGCTGCAGAGTATTGATTAGTCTGGTTTGGTTGCCGTGAATTGTGTCTTTCCAGTTATGATACAAATGGCTTCCAGGAAGCACAATTTGAACTCTTTTCTATAAAGACACATTGAACAGACTTGAATTGGTTCACAAACCCCTGCAAATCTGAGAGATCTAGCCACCGAAGCAGTTCACTTTTGTCAAAACTAATGATGTGTCCACCATGATTAACGCCTGCCTGATAAATGGGATGAAACGTTATGAAAGTTACTCTTGCTATAGTTTATTTGAATTTATTGCACCTGATTCATTTCCTAATCTGGAATTCATTGGTGCATTTTTAAAAATTATTGTGCTATATTACTTTCAAGGAGATTATCTTTATATTTTAATTTCACCCCATTCACTACACAACAGATCCTACCCAATATCAAGGCAGTAATAGTTCACATGTCCCATTCTTAGACATAATCTCCCAAAACCGAGTCCATCTGTGTCAGGAAAGATTCAGTTCAGTTTGTGTTACATACAGTAAAGTAATAGTTTAAATTATTTCACAGATTTTATCAGTTCATTCTTTTCGTATAGGTATACCCCTAATCCTTTTGTTATGTTTTAACGTGGAAATAATGGGACTTGCCTGGTGACTCAGTGGATAAGAATCCGCCTGCCAATGGATGCAGGGCACACAAGTTCAGTCCGGGGCCTGGGAAGATCCCACATGTTGGCGACCACCACTACTGAGCCAGTGCCCAGAGTCCACAAGCCACAGCTACTGAGGCCGGGTGCTAGAGCTGCTGAGTCCATGCACCTAGGCCCCATGCTTCGCAGCAAGAGAAGCCATTGTGATGAGAAGCCCACACACCACAGCTAGAGAGGAGCCCGCACAAGCTGCAACCTCTAGAGAAAGCCATCATGCAGCAATGAAGACCCAGCATCGCCAAAAATAATTACTTCTTCAAAAGTGGAAGTGACACAGTTACCGGGGTTCTGTTAGTCTCCCTGACGCGGAGTCTTGGAAGCGCCTCGAGGACACACGTAAATCCCTTGAAATTGTTGGCGGCATGTTTTGTGTTTGTGTGTGTGCGTTTTTGTTTTTTTTCTCACTAAAAATTGATCGTAGCATTCATCACATCCTCAAAGGGGTTATCTGAGGACCCAGGAAGGTTAAAATAGATACTCCTGGGTCAGCAGGGCAGCTTTCCTCTAGGTGTTGTGCCCACCTAAGTGAAAATTTTCTCACTAGGTTTTCTAATACAGAAACGGCCAGGGGTCATAGACTCTCCTGTGTGACCCGGCACCCAGGTCACGCTGCAGCTGCCCTGTCCTGGCCTGCCGCCGTCCTTAGGTTGTTCATATACACCAGGTATGCACGGCTCATTTTCCTCCTTATGTAAACCATTGCATAACTGACCCAGCATGCTATTGCACTCCTGATTCAACTGCTGAGATCAGTAGAGTCAAAATCTCTTTTCAGTGACTTCCTCCTATTTCTCCTTATTTCTCCTGTATCAGAAAAGAAAGTTTTTCCTGTTCACATCCTCCCAATGTATTGCTGATCCATTAAAATCACAGTATTCTGTGTTATAATAAACCTAAGACTTACCTTTCTAAGTCTGATTTGACATGTGATATCTGGTTAAAGAGAGAAGACACTGGCCATTTTATACAAGTCAAAGGAAAACAAAATTTCCAAGAAATTACTCGGGAAATTCATTTCCAAGAAATTACTTGGAAAGAAATACTTTTCAAGATTATGAAATTCTAATCTTTCTTTAAACTTTTCATGGCCTTATGACATGGGAAACAACCTAAAAATCCATTGATAGATGAATGGATAAAGAAGTTGTGAGAGATATATACATATATGCAATGGAGTGTTACTCAGCCATGAAAAAGAATGAAATCATGCCATATGCAGCCACGTGGATGGACCTAGGGAGTATCACGCTAAGAAAAGTAAATCAGAAAGAGAAAGATGAAAACCATATGATATCACTTATACATGGAATCTAAAACATGACACGAACGAATGTATCTATGAAACAGACTCAGGCACATAGAGAACTTATGGTTGCTAAGAGGGAGGGTGTGAGGAGGGATAGACTGGGAATTTGGGATTAGCAGATGCAAACTATTATATGTAAGATCAATAAACAACAAGGTCCTACTATTAATATATAGCACAGGAAACTATATTTAATATCTGAGTCACTTTGCTATATAGCAGAAATTTATACAACATTGTAAATCAACTATACTTCAATAATTTTTTTTTTAAATAAGAAAGCAAGCTTGTGGTGACCAAGGGGGAAAGGGGGTGGGGAGGAATAAATTAGGAGTTTGGGATTAACATACACACACTACTGTACATAAAATGGATAACCAGCAAGGACCTACTGTATAGCACAGGGAACTATACTCAATATTTTGTAATAACCTATAAGGGAAAAGAATCCAAAAAAAAAAGATAAATATGTATGTACAACTGAATCCCTTTGCTGTACACAGCATTGTAAGTCAGCTATATGTCAACAACAATAATAATAACTCTTCCACAGCCTTGGATATAACAAATCTTTATGGGAGGACCTGAGTTAGCTCATTAGATCTGGTCGTGGTGACCGTTGGGGACCTGCTGCCTTGGCTGGAAATCCCAATTAGCACTTTCCCCACTGTTGGCAGGTTCAGAGGGTCTAAACTGTGCTGCTCCTCGGCCTCCTCCTGAATGGACACCAGGAAACATCCCCTCTCAGTTCATTGAGAAGCTCAGATGAAGTCACTCACCTGGGAAGGGCTCCTGGCATGCCAGCCCTCAGGATGACATTCTAAGAAACAGGCTGACGCACGCACTGTCCTTTCGTACCCACTCTTGTTCTGTGTTTTATCATCTTACGGAGAATGTGCCCAGAACAACAAAAGACTGTTTGTCGTGCTAATGGTCTCTGCCTGGCCTGTGACCCTGGAGACAGCACGGTGTTCTCGGCCCGATAAAGCAAGTGCCTTTACATAATGACTCTGACTCTTGCCTCTCTGAATTGCATGGGTTAGGGATCAAATGCTCAGCGAATGATGCCCCTCTTAATCTCAAATTCTCAGGAATTTACCCCATTTTATGTCAATAACTTTACCTTTGCA
Source organism: Cervus canadensis (assembly GCF_019320065.1). Lineage (NCBI taxonomy): Eukaryota > Metazoa > Chordata > Mammalia > Artiodactyla > Cervidae > Cervus > Cervus canadensis. The sequence continues at coordinate 108,932,146 of NC_057387.1, forward strand.
AGCATAACGTTGCCTTCTTTAAGAAACAAACAACAAGAACAATCAAAGCAAGTCTGAGGCACCATGGGGGAGGGCAGGCCGGCTGGTGCCAAAACCCATCTGGGCTTTCGTCAAGGGCCAGCAACGTCTCCATAGGAGTTAGATCAGTAGCTGGCCAGACTTCACTCCAAGGGCACAGTACATGGTGTAAAGCTGTTTTCTCATAGGAGGCTGTGAAGAAATGTCCACTGGCATCTAGACTGAAGCTGCCCTTTTCTTTCCAGTTTAAACTGACCATCTTCTGACTCTGCTGCATGCCGGGAGTCAGAAATCCTTCTTCACCCGCCCTCTTGTTTCTAATTTAGATGGTCACACTTCCATCCCCATTGTATTTCAAAAACTTTCTGCTTCCCTGCCTTTTGAGTGAGTGTTAGTCACTCAGTTGTGTCCAACTCTTTGAGCCCGCCAGGCTCCTCTGTCCACGACACTCCCCAGGCAAGAATACTGGAGTATGTTGCCATTCTCTTCTCCAGGCATCTTCCTGACCTAGGGATCAAACTCGGGTCTCCTGCATTGCAGGCAAATTCTTTACCTGCCTCTCAATTACCATCGAATATGTTGTCATATCAAATATAACTAATTTCTATATCTTCTTTAACTACAAAATGTTTTCTGAATCAATTGCCTAGGTAAACCTCACAATATTTTATATATTTCAAATGGCATAAAAGGCCAGAGCAAGGTTTGCTTGTCCTCTGAATTTGATTACATAAAAATCCCCACTGGGTAATTTTCCACTTTGAGTTACCCAGGACAGTATGTCTCAGAAAACAAAGAAAAAAAAAAAGAATATTTGCCAAGCACACTAAGGTAATTGTTTCTGCCTTACAAATAGCAACATTTTACAAATATATGACATTTTCTCATTAAAGTTGATCTATGTTTAAAAATAGAGGCTAATGTCTCTGGATCCCTGTCTGAATAGCCAAAAGTGAGCTCCTGGTACATGGCAGGGAAAAAAAGAGAAGTGGCATTTGTTGAGTCTCTCCAGTGTTATACTTTCAAACCCATTTAATTCTCACAACAGCCCCAGAACTTGGTATTATTGTTTTTGTAATACAGAAGACTGAGCACTGAAGAACTGATCTTCTCAAAGTGTGGTTCTGGAGAAGACTCTTGAGAGTCCCTTGGGCTGCAAGGAGATCAAACCTGTCAATCCTAAAGGAAATCAACTCTGAATATTCACTGGCAGGGCTGATGCTAAAGCTGAAGCTCTGATACTTTGGCCACCTATTGTGAAGAGCCAACTTATCGGAAAAGATTCTGATGCTGGAAAAGATTGAGGGCAGGAGGAGATGGGGGCAACAGATGATGAGATAGTTGGATGGTATCATCAACTCAATGGATATGAGTCTGAGCAAACTCCAGGAGATAGTGAAGGACAGGGGACCTGGCCTGCCACAGCCCACAGGGTCACAAAGAGTCTCCAGCTCAGAGACTAAACAACAATTGCAGATGAGGAAGCTGAGGTTCAGAGAAGTTCCATGCCTTGTTCAAGGTCATTCTGGCCTGTAGAATCCAGATTTGAACCAGAATTTGCCATGTCCCCAGGTGAGGAATAAAGGACGGTCCCTCAGGATCCATAACCTTGAACAGTAAGTCAGCTTCCTACTAGATAACCCAGCATGTGGCATAGAAATGGAGAACTAAGTAGTCAGAGAGAGAAAGATTCATCCATCAAACAGTGGCAAAGGCTGTCTTCAGATGTGACCAACAGTGGTCCTCAGTGGACATCTGGTGGGTCTTGAGGACCCTGTAGTACAGATAAGACAGCTTGGAAGGTCTGATCAGGAACCACTGGGCCCTCAAGATACATCCTGGGCAGAAAAGAGTCACACTGGAGTAAGGGAGCTATCTCATTTGTGGGCTGATCTGAACTCTGTCCCCAGAGGTGGGACGATCACACTGGATCCAGGGACAGAACACAGCAGGGTGTCTCTCTGGGAAGGTGCAGAGAAAGCAGGACAAGGGGTTGTCAGAGAAGAGTCTGAGACCTGGGGAAAGCCAATGGCATTGGGACAATCAGAGACAAAGCCCAGAGGTGGTCTGGACAGGCCCAGTGGGAGTGGCAGGTGCCTAGCTGCTGGGCTAAGACGGGAAGATGAGTGAGGCTGTGTCCCCAGGGCATCCGCCTGGTCAATCACATTGGCATCTTAGTAGGATAGAACCCCCAGAAAAAAAAAAAAAAGAACCCCCAGGTGTGGCACTTCAGCATGGCAACTGCTCAGCTCTGGGGACACAGAGACACAAGCATCCTCAGGATGAAGGTGGGAAGTCACCGGATGCCTGTTGTCAATTGGGTGGGAAATTAGAAAAGAAATTTCCTGTAACCAAAAAGCAAACTCGGAGTCTGAGAATAAGAGTTGAGGCTTTCCCTTTAGAAAAGGTGTGGCTTTGTTTCCAGTTCAGTTCAGTTCAGTCGCTCAGTCGTGTCTGACTCTGCAGCCCCATGAACCGCAGCATGCCAGGTCTCCCTGTCCATCACCAACTCCCAGAGTCCACCCAAACCCGTGTCCGTTGAGTCAGTGATGCCATCCAACCATCTCATCCTCTGTCGTCCCTTTCTCCTCCTGCCTCAATCTTTCCCAGCATCAGGGTCTTTTCAAATGAGTCAACTCTTCGCATCAGGTGGCCAAAGTATTGGAGCTTCAGCTTCAACATCAGTCCTTCCAATGAACACTCAGGATTGATCTGCTTTAGGATGTACTGGTTGGATCTCCCTGCAGTCCAAGGGACTCTCAAGAGTCTTCTCCAACACCACAGTTCAAAAGCATCAATTCTCTGGTGCTCAGCTTTCTTCACAGTCCAACTCTCACATCCATACATGACTGACTACTGGAAAAACCATAGCCTTGACTAGACGGACCTTTGTGGACAAAGTGATGTCTCTGCTTTTTAATATGCTGTCTAGGTTGGTCATAACTTTCCTTCCAAGGAGTAAGACCAGACCACAGAGGATGCTGCTTCCAGCGTTGGCTCCTCTCCTCGTGGCTACAAAGCACAGCGGATACCTGAAGCTTGGGTTGAATCATGGCACATAAGTGGAGAGGACAGAGTGGATGCATGTGGAAATACAACGAGGCTGCAGCTCTGGAGAGGGGGAGAGAGGTGCACACAGAAAGGGCAGATGAGCAGGGCTGGGACAGGCTTTAAAAACACCATCTTAGCCATCACATCCCTCCTCGGGCTGGGCAGGTGGTTTAATCTGCACGGCTGCAAGGTGAGCCAAAAGGGGTTCTTCTGCCCTCTCTGACAAGGAGACAGCGCCTCCCCAATTAAGCATTTCATCAGCTGAGTCATCAGGTCTGAGCTTCCCTCCTAGCGAAAGGGCAGACGCTGCCCCAGCAACACCTATGTTCCCTGGGAGCTTTGGAAGGCAGGGAGGAGGGGTGCATGGGCTCTTCCTGAGATTCTTCTGGACAGGGTGCAACACCTCAGCAGATCAACATCTGCTGTTGCTTTCAGGGTACAGGCAAGCATGTTTCTGAGATCTTTCCTGGATTGCTTTAAAGGAAAATTATTGACTTTTTCTGCTGTCTGACACAGAAACATTTTTCTCCCCATTTTGCTACATTTTTCTCTTTTCTAGTATTTATGGGAGTTTGGACTAATATTTTTATTTGCTAAAGGTGGTTTTAAATTTGCACGTGTGAAGAAGAGATTAAACAGCTCTTCCCCTCTGCATTTCTGTTCTATTGCCTAACCTGTTCGAATGCATTGACCTTTTCCTCTAGAGAGTTTCTTTCACCTCACAATCATTTTCTCTCAAAATTCTAAGGATATAGCTCCATTGTCTGAAGCCAGGATGATTTTCGGTTCTTTGGAGTTACCTTATTTGTTATTATTGCTGTTGTTTTCTCTGGTTATTATGAGTCCTTTCTTTGTGGCTGAAATTTGAAAGCATCACTACTCTAAGCCTAGGTGCTAGGCCCTTTGATCTAATTTTCACCTTGTTTATGATGAGCCTTTTCAATCTGAAGATCCAACTCCTTTCGTAGCTTGAAAATTTTTTCTATTTGCTTAGCACTTCTTCACCAATTTGCTCTATGCTTTCTGACATATACACAAGATTTGTCTGAACTGTCATCTTTGTCCCCTTTTTTCCCTCCCATTTTCACTTCCTCATCTTTCTCATATCCTTGACTTTCACTTTTAGGTACAGGAGAATTTCATCTTCTTAATCCATCTGATTTTCTGCGGCATTAAATCTGTTACTCAGAGCTTCCATTTAGGGTTTTTTAATTCCACCACTGTGTTCTTCCTCTCCACATATTCTTATCTGATCTCACTGGTCTTTCTCTATGGCTGTCTGCTCACTGTCTCCAGGTACAATATCTTCCTGAAGGTTTTAAAGGATACATAATGGAAAACCTGTACTATTTTCTTACAGATCCTGTGTCACTGGAAAACATCTCTATAATATTCCTATATATCTATTTTTTTCTCTCTGTCAGTTCTTATAAGTGGTAGTCCTTAATTGTTTATTATTGGGGTTCAACAGATTTTGACCCATTTCATCCCTTCCAGATTCTTTAGGCTCAATGAAACTTAAAATTACTTACAGGGATTTAGTTAGCCAAATCAGATACTCAGCATGCTGCAGAGACTACGGAGGGAGCCTGAACCAGTGACTGTGGCAACACGGACCATCACTACATTAACAGAAGGCCTCTTCCCATGTTCCTTCTGACTCTCAGTAACTAATACTAGGGCATAAATCCCAAGATTCATGCTCTCAAAGTATTGTGACTTTTCAAAAAATATCTTGATTCATGAATAGAAATTAAATAGTACAACATTATACCCACTGCATCAACAGCCTAAAGAAAAACCACATATTATGTCAACATGGTGCAGAAAAAGTATTTGACAAAATCTAACACCCATAACACCGGATGGCATCACTGACTCAATGGACATGAGTCTGAGTAAACTCCGGGAGTTGGTGATGGACAGGGAGGCCTGGCGTGCTGCAGTCCACAGGGTTGCAAAAAGTTGGACATGACTGAGCGACTGAACTGAACTGAACTGAACACCCATTCATTATAGGAACTCTCAGTAAACTAGGAATAGATAGGAACTTTCTCAACTTGAAAGACAGTCTACAAAAAACCTACATCTAATAACGTAATCGATGGTGAGAAACTAGAAACTTTCCTAGTAAGACTGAGCACAAGGCAAGGACGTTACTTCTCACTACTCCTTTTCAACACCATTCTGGAAGTCCATGCTAATGCAATAAGGCAAGAAAAGGAATGAAAAAGAATACAGATTGGGAAGGAAGACATGAAACCGTGCTTCTTTGTAGATGTCTCGATCATCTATGTAGAAAATCTGAAAGAACTGACCAAAGAACTCTTGGAACTAATAAATGATTATGGCAAGCCTGGAAAATACAAAGGTTAAGCAACAGTAGCATACAGACATAAAGAGATAGTAGGACTTTCCTGATGGTCCAGTGGTTATGACTGCATGCTTCCACTGCAGAGGGCACAGGTTGGACTCCTGGTCAGGGGAGTTCCACATGCCTGGTGGTATAGCTAAAAAAAAAAGAAAAGAAAAGATAGAGAAAGAAGTAATGCTATACACACTATTTTGTAACTTTTTTACTTAATGGTGTACATTACACATCTTTGAATTTCAGTACATGAGGCCTTTTTTATGGTTATATAGCATCCCATTAGATATTATCAAATGCACTTGCCCAGTCCCATGATGATGGTTAGCTCACTTCAGAATTCATTGGTTGTTGGTTTTTATTTGTAGTTTAATATCATGAATTCCCTGGTGCCCCAGACGGTAAAGAACCCACCTGTAATGCAGGAGATCTGGGTTCGATTCCTGGGTTAGTAAGATCCCTTGGAGATGGGCATGGAAACCCACTCCAGTATTCTTGCCTGGAGAATCCCAAGGACGGAGGAGCCTGGTGGGCTACAGTCCATGGGGTCGCAATGAGTTGGACACGACTGAGCGACTAAGCAGAGCACAATATCATGGACTTCCTTATTATTTCCATATTCCCTTAAATCTTTTGAAACACAAAATAGGGCTTTTACAGAAACTTCTTCAATCTATTCATTTATGTAAACAGAAATGTTCAGAATAATACTGGTGTCAGTGACTACCTCTGAGAAGTGAGACCAGGGGTGAGAAGATGTGATCATGTGATAGGAATGTGCTAATAAATTTCACTTTATCCTTTTCTATTATCAGAGATTTTACAATTAAATGCAATGCTTTTCTAATTTTAATTAAAACATGTAAATAAGTAATGCTGCAATAACTGCACCACAAGCTGTTTTTCTTCTTTAGGGCTACGTGTCAGGGCAGTTATCTAGATGTTAGATTACTGGGTTAAACGGCGTGCTCTAGAAGCTGTGCCAGTTCCTGTGGTCTGGAGGGCTTGCAGCATTCTGCAAGAGGTTCCCATCATCAGGGGAAAAATAGAAGCAAGTGTATACAACTGAGTTTTGCCTATAGTGTAAGTTTCACTCATGCCAAAGACTCAACCGGTGGAAACGCTGGAACGGGCGCGCTATGGTGCAGCTGCATCCTTGCCTATCGGTTGTTCTGGACCAAAACCCCGAGGAGAGAGCCAGTGACCATCCCTTCTGTGCAAGCTCAGAGAGAACGTCCGTGCATTAAAGTGAGCAGAACGGACACGTAACTCAAGGTCCAGTGTAGGCTCTGTTCAAACTGGCTCCCTCTTGTTTCGTGGAGATTCTCTGTTCCATCCTTTTCCGTCCCTGGTTCTGTCTCAAGGCACAAGCCAGGTCCCACAGCAGCCACGGCTTCCGCAGCTCCGCTCACATCCAGGGGGATAAAAACACTTCCCTGAGCTTCCGGCTAATAGGGCCAATCCGTGGCCAGGTGACTGACACCTGCTGATTGACTTTGGCCAGCAGTTGCTCAAACCAATCACAAGGCAGGAGGAGGTAGCTCCAATTGGCTCAAATCAATCAAGACACGCCCCTAGGGCTCTGGAGAGGCCAATCCCAACCAAGCCTGGCTGCGACCCAGTGAAAGAGGTGGCCAGGCATGGCCGCAAAGAAACTCAATCTGTGTGTCACATAGTATTTTCCACAGATGGAAAGGAGAAAATGACTGTCATGTATTGAGCCTATATTGTGCGTAAGGCTTGGAACAAGAGGCTTTTATTTATTTAATTTACTCCTCCCAACAATTCTTTAAGATTTGCATCACTAACCTTTATTTCATAGATAAAGAAAATGTCAGCTCAGGGGGTCTGAGTCATCTGCCTAAGGTTACACAGCTAATATGCATCAAAGCTTGTCTCACCAATTTCATATACTACTTGGCACAGCTTGCTTATGACCCTAAAGTACATTCAAGGTCAACATGATAAAGGCCCTTTATCATAGGCTTTTAAATTGTTTAAAAGTCATATGAATTATTTGGAACATATACATATATAGCTAAGACTAAAGTCAAAAGGAAAAGGAAAAATCCTTTTCATTTTTTTCCAGTTAAGCATCTTCTAGCAGTTGAAGTATTCAGTTTGTCTTATCAGATTCTGGCATAGAACCAGGTCATATCTATGGATCATAGCTGATGTAATGTGCGTCTTAGTAGAACTATTATGTATTTCCCAGGTGCTCACACTTGACGGTCAGAAACCAGATCTCTGCCCAGGTCCCAGGTGAGCAATTATGATGTCATGAAGTGGTACTTGGATACAGTTCAAAGAGCTGAGAACAAGTTATGAGACCAGGGAAAGCAAACAGTGGGATTCCAGAGAGATCACCCAATCTCCCCTGGCCTTGCAGAGCTGCTGATAGTTATTCTCTCTGGAGCCTGGTGGAGAAAACCTGAGTGTAGGTTTGCACTTTTCCCTTGAGAGAAGGGGGGTTGTCGAGAGCTCTGTAACCCCTGGGGTGATGAGTCTTTCTGAAGATCTATTCCCAAGGAGCTCCATGGAAAGACAAATTGCACATCTCCTGCAAGTGTGGGGCTTTCTACTCTGTTACTAGCACTTGAGATTGGACCAAGAGTCCATGATTGAAGTTCTGGCTGGGTGGGAGGCAGGGCGAGTGAAGGTGGACGGGTGGGTGGAGGTGGGCACCTGGGTGAACGCACAAACACACGTACCCTAATGTGGATGGTCATGACTGCCGGGCAGGGGAGCATATTTGTGCAGCAACATGAGGAAAGCAGCCAGAAGGAGGTTTACACATCCTTAGTGATTTGTGTTCGGGAAGTGCTGGAGTTGGAGCCTCCCACTTCTGGAAGAGGAGTGCTATCACAGATCTGCGTACCCAAATAACAGAAGCAAAACGGGGTAGGTGGGGGGGCAGGCGGGGACTGAAGTCCTAAAGTTTCACTGAGATCCAGTTTTCTGCAGAGAGACTACCTGGAAATTCTGTTGTTGGAATAATTAATTGTGCTGAGCATCACTTGAAATGCCTCTTTAAAAATCATTTATTTATTTATTTATGGCCATGCTGGGTCGTCAATGCTGCACATGGGCTTTCTTTAGTTGCAGCAAGCAGGGGCTACTCTCCAGTGAGGCGACAGGCTTCTCATTGCAGTGGCTTCTATTGTTGTGGAACATGAGCTCTAGGGGACTCGGGTTTCAACAACTGCAGCACGGGGCTTCAATAAGTGTGGTTCGTGGGCTCTAGGGTGCGGGCTCAGTGACTCCTCTGCATTGGCAGGCAGTTCTTAACCTCTGAGCTACCAAGGACCTCCCTGAAATGCTTAAATACCTTCAAACCATTTCTTGTGTGTGTGTGCCTTTACCCAAAAAAATCAACTGCATTCTAAGTGAAAGGTATAGTTTATAGTTTAGGCTAATAAAAATGGAGGGAACACCCATTTTAACAGTTTCTCAGAAACAAAGAATAACACTCAAGGTTTATAGGCTGAGACAACATCATACCCCCCAAACATGATATTGTCTTAAAACATAGCAATGTGACAAGTACCCCCACGGATAAAGAGAGGTGAGAGAGAGGTCAAATATTATGGCATTAAAAAATTGCCTTCCATTCTAAGAAAAACTGCCAAGGTTGACCCCAGAAGCAGCTGTGTTTCTGTCCTGTGACCCGTGGCCCACAACCTGAAGAGACCCTGCAATAGCGTTCCCTGCAGGGGCCCCCACTGCAAGATGAATTCCCTTGTTCAAAAAGCAGAGGAAAGGGCCATTAAAGGTAACAAAACATAAAGCTTTTTTCTTTCTTCCATAGTCTCTCAATTTATCCCGATGTTTCTAATTTGCTCTTTAATGAAGTAAAGGAACAAATAAAATTTTTTAAATCTACCATGAATTTTATCATTTCTCTTTATATTGTGCAATTCCTGTTGAAATGCAAATGTAAGCACATTTAATGCAGATGCTGAATAGTCAAAATTATTTAAAAAATTGTATTCTGTAGCTTGTACATGCACAATTCCTTTTTACCAAAACACAGAAAACTGCAAAACATTAGTTCAATGGTTTCTATCTCACTTTTTGATATCCTATATTCTACTAATGCTCTCTGCTTTTGGCTGACTAATGAGTTAGAAAGGATAGAAATTAAGACGAAAAGGCTCCCTTCTTGTGTTCTTTCTTTCTGTGGCATCATTTCCAGCATAGGTTGGCTAATATGGGGAAGTAGCATGAGTAAGAAAGGGTATGATAGGGTTCCTTGGTCTTTTTGTTTGTCACATCAACATCTTTCTGCATTGGAGCAAATGTAACAGGGAAGAGCAAATCTGACTCCACATTAGGTCTGTTTCTTTTACTTAAACCTTTGCTTTTTCTTTGAGTTAAGAATGTTGCCTATAGCCTGACATATACAGGGAAGCCCTGTTACAAGGCTCTGACCTTTAAGAGTATGAGACTTTTCCATTCCTATAGAGATAAAAAGTTGCAGAACAGAATAACATTTGTCCTCTTGGAGTTTACAGGAAATCGTGACCTGACCTACGTGGACAGCTATAAGGACACAGGATTCCTATACCAAGAAGTTTGCAAAAACCAACTGTACCCACTCCTTCATCTTGCCTTTAAAAATGCTTTGGGGGTACAAGCCACCTATTGTCTCTTTGCATGGTCCTGCAACAAAACTTTCTCTGCTCCAACCTCCAATGTTTTGATTTGTTTGACCTTATGGTGCATCAGGTACATGAACTTGCATTTGGTAACACAAGTTCTAGATCTAAAGGAAAGTATGGACTTGGGGAGCCATCTGGGGCTCCCTCCACTTGCTCAGTCATAGAGGCAGCAAGATGAGCACCAGGCCTCACAGTGCCATGGGAATTCTGTGCTCACGGGGCATCACATACTGTGTGTGTCTCCTCTGCTCACACATGCGCCCCGTTCCATTGGGGTTCAATGTCCTCAGCACATTAAGTGACATACTACCTGTTCAAATAGCAAATCCTCTTCTTAGGCAAATGGAGATGAAACTATGACCGTTCTCAGGTTATTGAACCAATATAAATAAATACATATTGGGATATTTTTCCTGAGTTAAAGGAGCAAAGCATTACACAAACCCTAAACGTCCAACAATGTAGATTTGGCCAAATAGATTATATCAGATTTTTTTTTTTCAGGCAGTAAAAAGGTATGTTTTTAAAAGAATATTTAGCAGTGTACATGTCAGGATCATCATAATACAATTGAAAAAGCAAAATACATATGTGTACTTAACATTGCTAATTATATTCGGGAAGTACAAATATTTATTTACTTACTTCTTTTTATGAATAGAACAAATGCCAGAAAGTTGTAAGCTATTTATCTCTGGCTTATAGGATTAAATTTTATTTTCCATTTGAAAATTTTTCCTCTTTCATATATTTTAAGCTTTGATAAAGAATAAATTCCTCAAAAAATCCTATAAATTTCCATCAATATAATTCCACACTCAGAAACTAACCTTTTAATTGTGGTCTGGGGACTTCCCTGGTGGTCTAGTGGTTAAGACTCCGTGTTTCCACTGCAGAAGGGCATGAGTTCCTTAGACGGGAAACAGATCCTGCATGCCACTCAGCACAGCCAAAAGAAAAATATAATCGCGGTCTGACCTTCGGTGAAGTGACATACGGTGATCAAGAGGATGCATTTCTGAAGTCAAACAGCTCTTGCCTCAAAAAGTCTACTGCTTTCTAGCATTTGACCTTGAGCGAGAAATCTCAGTCCACCTGCTTCCTTATCTATAAGATGAGGTTTTTAATAAGGACCCCTTTCAGTTTCCTTCTAAGGATTAGATGAGATGCTTAATTCCCTTCAGTGATTACTGCTCATTGTGTTCATTTTGTATCCAAGTGAGGAGGGTGTGGCCAGCACACAGCAGCTGCGCAACAAATACCGAGTGAGCAAATGGGCACATATGAACATGTGTGTGGCGAATGAGTGACCTTGGAGTCATACCAAAGATCAGGTCAATACAGCTTTATTTTCCTACACCTTGGGGCTGACACTTTGTGTAGCTTGTGATACCTAAACATGACTATCAAATTTAAAACCTCCAACTTCCCTTTATTAAAAATCTTAATGGAGTTTTACATTTTGTCTTTAGGCTTTAATTGTGTTGACAAGCTCAGTTGACATCATAATTGATAATACTTTCATTTTATCAATTTTAAATAAACTTCGGTTATTTGGGATTTAATAAGTAAGCTCTGTACTGGGCTCAAAGATCTGAGCAATTTGAAAGTGATTTAGGGGCAAAATTCTTCCTTTCTCTTCTGTGGCTTTCTCTCGACTTCTATCACTTCCTTCGAAGAGGTAATCACTGTTATCAATCCCTTAGATATTATTCCTGGGATTTTTAAATATATATTTACTGTCAATTAAATTATGTCCAAGTCCTAATGTCCAGTACCTGTGAATGACTTTATTTGGAAATTGGATCTTTGCAGATGTAATCAAATCATAGATCTAAAAATGAGATTATCCTGGCTTTAGAATGACCCTGAAATCCAAAGACAGGTGTCATTTCAAGAGACAGGCAACCTTTGTGTCTTTGAGACACAAAGAAAATATCATGTGAAGATGCACAGAGACTGAAGTGATGGGGCCTTAAGCCGAGGACCACCTGGAGCCCACAGACACTGGGAGAGACAGGAAGGATTCCTTCCTAGAGCCTTCGGATGAAACAAAACATGGTCCTGCTGACATCATCTTGATTTGGAGTCTCTGACCTCCAGAATTGCAGAGGAAAAAATTTATGTTGTTTTCAAGCCATGAGGTTTTTTGGTAATTTGTTAACGGCAGTCCTAGGAAACTAACAAAAACATCTGAGCAGTGTAAAAGTATTCGTGGACTTTCATTTATGATTTAACAGTGCTTCTTAGAGATTTTGATGTTATCTACTCTATTGTCATCAAAGTCAAAACCCTGAGTAGTTTTTAAACCATAGGAAAGTTGGAAGAAAAATATTTTCTACTCTTTGATAATGCTGGGGCTTAATTACACATTTCTTGAACTGCAGCTTTAGGGAATTTCAAAACACATAATTTAGCCTTCCTCTAGAGTATGAACTATTCTATTGGAACAAACAAGAGTTGGGCTATTATAGTCAGTTCATCTTATCCAGAAGGTAGAAGTAGTAATTCATACATTCAGAGAGAGGGAGAGAGAATTTACCTAAAGTGGCCAATTTTAATTTCTGCATTTCCTAGATTTTAACACTGGGTTAAGCTGAAAGGCTGAAAATAAATGTGTCTTGCTTGGAGCCAAAGGCAGAAAATTGCATGTCTCCTGAATAGTGCCAGGCATGAACTCTCTTGTTGCTAGATGGTGGGATGGGGAGGAAGGAATAAACAGGGGCTTGGGTGGTTAGCTGTGAGGAGCCCCTAGGGGTAGGGAGGGAGGGGGCTTGGGAGGGCAGCAGTTTACAAAGTAGGACAGAACTACTTCACTTCAACAACTGGTTCTGCATTCTTATGCCAGTCAGTTGCATGTGATACCAGTGATGTTGGTAGAAACAACACACCCACCAAGTGCTTTCCCACCCATCACCTTGATTCTACAATATCACTTGAGGATAACGTTTCACAGATGTAACCAACCACCAAGGCCCTAAGGTATAAATGACCCTCCCAGGGGTAGCCCCAATAAAAGTTGTGCATGCAGGCCCCAAACTCCTATTTAAGAATTTGAAGTTCAACCTTCTTTTCATTAAACAACCGCTACTGTTTAAATTGGGCTTCCCAAGTGGCGCTAGTGGTAAAGAACCTGTGTCCCAGTGCAGGTGACATACGAGACGTGGGTTTGACCCCTGGGTCAGGAAGGTCCCCTGGAGGAATGTATGGCAAACCCACTCCAGTATTCTTGCCTGGGAAATCCCATGAACAGAGGAGCCTGGTGGGCTACAGTCCATAGGGTCACAGAGTCAGACACGACTGAAGTGACTTAACACACATACACACACTTTTTAAATGGCATCCCAAGTGGCTCAGTGGTTAAAAAAATCCTCTTTCCAATGCAGGAGACCCAGGTTTGATCCCTGGGTGAGGAAGATCCCTTGGAGGAGGAAACAGCAACCCTCTCCAGTATTCTTGCCTGGTGGGTTGCAGTTCGTGGGGTGACAAAGAGTTGGACACGACTTATCAACTAAATAATAACAAGCCAAGAAATCAAACCAGTCAATCCTAAAGGAAATCAGCCCTGAATAGTCATTGGAAGGACTGATGCTGAAGCTGCAACTCCAATACTTTGGCCACCTGATGTGAAGAGCTGACTCATTTGGACCCTGATGCTGGGAAAGATTGAGGGCAGGAGAAGGAGACGACAGAGGATGAGATGGTTAGATGGCATCACCGACTCGATGGACATGAGTTTGAGCAAGCTCCAGGAGTTGGTGATGGACAGGGAAGCCTGGAGTGCTGCAGTTCATGGGATCGCAAAGAGTCGGACATGACTGAGTGGCTGAACTGAACTGAATCTTCCCTCCTGGGGCAGGCAACCAAGCTGGTTTCCGTTTCAGATGAGACAACCAAGAAAGTTCCACTGGAGCCAGAGAAGATACCTGTGTCAAGGCTGCCATGGGAGTTGTGATGAGGGTTGGCTTCTCAGATGAAGAACCCTCGGGGATGTATCATGGACGAATCTGAAGATCATGGTGGGGGTGGAGAAGGCGAGTGTACCTCCTCAGCAAATTACCTAATCAAGGTGGATATCAGAGTCAAAAACCCGTGTTGACTTTATCTAGTACACAGCAGAACGTGATAACCCAAAATGTCAAACACAAAATTCAAGATGACAGCCCAAATACATTACTTTATGGGAGAATAGGATTGAGAAGGGCACATCCTTGCATTTGAAACTGACAACAGAGGACACAGTTTACCTCCTTTTGCTCGTGGGGGGGGCAGGGGGGAGGGGCGGGGACCATGGGGTGGTGTGGCCCGAGAACTCAGGGTGGGGGTCAGGGTGGGGGGAGGAAAGTCTTTTGTTCCTGTGCTACTGGGCACTGGAGAGGGCGTTCTGAAGGTCAGGTCTAAAGACAATCGGCCAGTGCCCTTGTTTCACCTTGTATCAGAGAATGTCCAGGCGGTGGCCGAGGCTTGCAGCTCTTTCTGTAGGTTTGCAGGCAGAGGAAATGAAGTCTCTCTCTCTCTCTAAACCCCCTGTGCATGCCCTTCTGCAGGCTGCATTTGCATCATTTATTCCTGCTTTGAGGCTGAATAATGGATTCCGGTTCTGAGCAGTAGAAACTCTACAAAAAAGATTAGCCAGGCTGCACTGGGTTCTGTGCTCTGGTGAAACTTGTCCCACTTCTGCTGCTGCGGCTCTTGGAGAACAAACCCAAAGCACTCACCTCTGAGGACGGAGACCTAGGGACTCGGAGGAGATGGGGAGAGCCTGGTGCAAACCAGAGGGTGATTCTCCTGCATTGTCGGCGGAAAGGGAAACAGCAGAGGAGGCTGGCATCACTCTCCTAAACCTGAGAGGGAGTTTAGGCCCATGAGGTGCTGGGAAGAACTGCCCATCGGTGTCACGTGACTCTAGGGTTTAGATGACCTGCAAGGGCCACACAGCAAGTGAGAGGTGCAATCATGGGCCTGAGTTAGGAACAAGCTTATTTTTGAACCGAGTATTAAAGCCCTACCTCGTGTTCTATTTCATGTTCAGGACTGCAGGGAGAAAAAGGAAGAGAGTCTCCACCTAAAACAGCAAAGTAGATTAACTCCATGTTGTTAAAACTAGTGACAAATTAGCCTGAAAGAGTCAAGGACGGAAATGGCGTGAAACACAGGATTTGCTTCAAAATACCTGTAGAGGGAGGAGGGGGTTGGGAAGGGCAGAGCGGACGTGAGACCAAGTCCTGAGTTAGTCGTTGTTGCCATTTGGATTGGGGTACAGAAGCATTCTGTATTCCCTCCAGTTGCAAGCACTTTTGAAACTTTCCACTATGAAAGTTTTTTTTAAGTATTCCACTTAGAACAAACACATTAAGTTAAACCTTCCAAGAGATGTGCTGTATCTACATTTTTTAAAAAATCCATAATGCCTATCTAAAAAACCTGAAGCCTCAAATAGAAAAATAGAATATTCCTGGATGGGAATTTTCGTTACCATAATGACATCAATTTTCACCCTAATTAATCTGTAAATTCAATGTCTCCCGATTGACATTCCTGCAGGATTTATGGGAACTTGCTTCTCAACTTCATATAAAAAAGAAAATATGCAAGAATAGCAATGACATTTTAAAAAGAAAAAGAATGAAAAGGAAATTATCTTACCAAGTATCGAAACACATTACAAAGCTATAATTAAAATAGTGTGGTATTGGCATAAAAAAGGACATGTATTAATAGAACAAAATAGAGAATTCAGAAATCGGCACATGTTGATATGAAAATCTGGCTTAATTTAGACATGACATTTCAAATCCTTCCCCCTCCTGATTGGGGACAAATTCAGGTTTTCACTTGGAAAAAAAAAATGTACTTATAAAAATGTATCTATATGTCAATATGCTTATACATTGATTTATCTATGTATACCCTATTTCTATAGTTGTGCAAAATTGCTTTTATCTTAAATATTTATTTTATATTTTATACACTTCTTTTGAAAACTAGTTTATTATATTTGTTATATATTGCAGGTAGATAAATTTTACAAGGAATAAATAAAGGTAACAAAACACTCCCACCCCATGGCACTTATAATTTGCATACATAAATGTAGACTGTGCGTGTGTGCTAAGTCACTTCAGTCATGCCAACTCTTTGCAACTCTGTGGACCGTAGCCTACCAGGCTCCCCTGTCCGTGGGATTCTACAGGCAAGAATACTGGAGTGGGTTGCCATGCCCTCTTCCAGGGGATCTTCCCAACCCAGAGAATGAAGCCTCACCTCTTGCATCTCATGCTTTGTATATATGTGTATGTGTTTGTCCGTGACATACAGGGTGATTCAAGGAGACCTGAAGGTGTGGTGGGGAGGCGAGGAAGACTCCTTGTGGGGAGAACTTGTAGTCAGGAAGAACCTGGTCCAGCCCAGGGAGAACATCCCAGAGAGACCACATGGGAAGCCTGGAGGCTCTCCATGATCGAGATGGGGGAAAAGCACACTGTGATCACAGAAAGGGGTCTATGGAGGGGAGGCGCCAGCAGCAAGGGTGGAAATAACTGGGAGACCCTATCTGGACTGTCAGGAGTGTTAAGACTCATCCTAAACTTGAGAAGGAGCCAGCAAATACCACTGAAATGGGAACAGAGCAAGGACATGACTGCGTGGAGGACAAAGGGAACACGACCAACAGGATGCTAGTAGGAACCTCTGGAGGACAGCTCAGAGACACAGGGACCAGAGGTGAGCAGGTGAGCCTGGCTGTCACTGCAGTGGTCTGATCAAGACCAGAGGCCGGGGGCTTGGAGAGGAGGGACAGAGGCCAATTCTGGCTGCCGACGGGAAGAGGGAGGAGGGAGTCAGGCGCTGGACAGGGTCACAGCCGGGTACCCTTGGCAGTCACTGAGGAGCATCTCTTATCAAACAGTGATGCAGGGTCATTGCTCTTTCTGCAGGAGCTCCGTGGGTGACTCCCTGACATGGCCAGAGCTGAGAACCACCGGGGTTTGGGGCCACAGTGGCTGGAGAGGGTTGTGAACAGAGACAGACAAGGAGGAAGAAGAGGCGATTGGAGGAAGGTAGTTGGCCTGAGTCTGCGGTGCCTGCAGCCCATTCTCCTGGAGAGGCTGGCTCCCTCCTCAGGTGTGGGGAGGCGCCAGGTCACTAGGAGGTGCTTGTCAGGTGAGAGGGCACCTGTCTTAGGACGCTCGGCCACTGTGACAAAATCCCAGAGATGGGGCATCTGACGCAGCAGGCGTCTGCTTCCTCACAGTCCAGGAGGCTGGAAGGTCAAGGTCAAGGTCTGGGCAGAGAGGGTTTCTGGTGAGATTCTCTTCTCTGTTTGCATCTGGGGGAGCCTTCTCTTCATGTTTTCATGCAATCTATCCTTTGTTTACACTTATTCCTGGTGTCTGTTTGTGTCCTAACCTCCTCTTCTTATGAAGTCACCGGTCAGATAAGATTAGGGCTTCATTTTCACTTAATCACCTTGATAAAGACCTTATCTCTAAATACAATCACATTCTGAGATACTGGACACTGAATTTGGGAGGGGCGGGGACGTAACTTGGCCGATAAAAGCATCTTAGCTTTGCCCCTGAGCACTTGGAGGACCAGCTGCCAACAGGTCCATATGATAAGGAGCTGGTGACATTCCAGTTTGGAGGGATGTTTCTTACAGGGTGTGTATACTTAACCTCCCTGAGATCCATCCCCACCAGACTGTGGACTGACGGGGGAGAAGGTCAGATGACTGTGTCTCATCCAGGGAATAAACACACTTTCATGTCCTTAAAGTCAAAACAAGAACAAATGGTTACTGTGTGTCTGATATACCATCTCATTCACCCTCACATCAGCCAAGATGCGACATGTCTACCATCACTATCTTTGTTTCCAAGATGAAAAGCAGGTTTGGCTTGGAAGCGTGACCCACTGGACATCCCTCGACTGCCAGGCCTTGCCCTTGGCCCATCTGACTCTCCAGAGCCCTTGACTTTAACCCCTACACAGTGCTGCTTCTCTCAAGTCATTTCAAACTGTATTTCTTTTGCTTAGAAATGTTTTTAATTCTTTTAGAACTAAAAGTGCTTAAGCAGTGCATGGGTCAAGGATGTGATCTGCCAAAGTTTTCAAATTGCTCCTTCTCCCTGTGACTCTGGGAGGCCTTGAAGGTGTTACTGATATGACAGTGGGGAGCAGTCCCACTTGGTTATTCTCCAGGTGGCCTGCCAGCAAACACACGTGTAGTCGTCTCAGGCAGCCCTGACAGCGAGACAGAGAAGCAGAGGAGAGATCATGGGCCCGGAGGGGGCACAGAAAAGAGCTAGCAATGACCAGAAGGGCATTTTGATTTCTGTCTCCTGGCAACATTCAGGGCGCTGTTCCAGAGAATGAACTGGGTCGAGTTAATTGACGTGGTCCAGGCGCCTCTAAAACGGTCCACGCCTGGTGGTGCCAGAATAAATATCGAGTGGAGTAGGAAAGTCTCCCTGGGCATCATGGCATAAACATGGGGAGAATAGAGCTTCGAGGAACTCAACACAAAGATCTGTGTCTTTGTCCACCATCAACCAGTGACCAGTCACTTTCAAGGAGAGAATTGCCCAGCTTGGTGGGAGGTGGGTGGTTTGCCAACTTCATATAAAAAGCATCACTATCGTTCAATGATGTGCTGTGTGTGTTCAGTCAGTTGTGTCTGACTCTCTGTGACCACATGGACTGTAGCCCGCCAGGCTCCTCTGTCCATGGGATTCTCCAGGCAAGAATACTGGAGCGGGTTGCCATTTCTTCCTCCAGGGGATCTTCCCAACCCAGGAATTGAACCCACGTCTCCTGTGGCTCCTGCATTGCAGGTGCAATTTTTACCTGCTGAGCCTCTGGGGAAGCCCATCATTCAAGGATACTGCCTCCATATTCCACTTGGAAAGAGAAGCATGTAACCAATATATCCCAAAGAGACAAATTACTTGGAGAAGTTGTTTTTAAAAACCAATAAAAATTAGACAGAAATTAGTGCTACCCACATCAGGCCTTGTATTAATAAAGACACATACAGGATTTTAGCTGAGAAGATGGTGTTCCTCCATTACAAGCCCCTGATCTGTGGAGGTAGTCATGCACACAGCCTCTAAAGTTATTTGCTGAGGAAATGTTATGTTAAATATATTTTCTGAATATCCTCTTCTTATCTCCAGTGTGCAGTAAGATGGAAATCATCAAGTATCTTTGGAAATCACCTCCGAGTTGAAAACATCTGGGTATTGCAGGAAATTGAATGAATTCACTGAAGGAAAAAATTACCTTACTTTTCATATGTTGTCCAACCAGGGCAAGTATACTCAGATGAAATAAAATTTCTTTCAGTGGCTGCCACAAGAAACCATTACAGAAAAATGTTGGCACCATCATAGCAGAAACAAGTTTGTTCTTTAAGGGCAAAAAAGTAGGAATTGGAAAGAATAATCTGTATTGCTAAACAGATTTGTTCCTCAGTTCAGTTCAGTTCAGTTCAGTCACTCAGTCGTGTCTGACTCTTCGCGACCGCATGGACTACAGCACGCCAGGCCTCCCTGTCCATCACCAACTCCTGGAGTTTACTCAAACTCATGTCCATTGAGTCGGTGATGCCATCCAACATCTATGTTGCATATATTCCTAGGCCTCCTTTAACTGACATCATTTGCGAGTGTCTTCTCCTCCTGGTGGATTTTCCAAGGCCAAATTATAATTGCCTGAGGACTTTCCCAGGCCAATAGTACCAGTTCAGCTTCCTGTGGGCAGATGGGCATGGCAAGAAGGATCAGAAGGCTGGGATGGCCACTCCCCACTCTGGGCAGGGGGGTGTGACATGGGAGGGGAGGGGAGGCAGGTCCACTCCAAATCACTCTGAGCTCATCTCTTGTTAGATAGCACATGTCTTCCATAACGGAATGGGCAACAAAGACGTGTAGTGATAGATGCTGCAAATATGTATAAGCATCGGTTATCTTGAATTTCAAATATTCATATAGGACAAAAATGGATGTATTTTCCTCATTATTTATTCAAATATATTCTAGTCCATTTGTGTGATAATGAATGTCTTACCCTCTCTGCGCTGACTCATTCTGCTTCCTAGAGTGTTTCCTATTTCTCCTCCTGAAAGGACCCAGGGAGAGCCTGGAATTGAGACAGTGGGAAGGAAGGGTGGCTGTTGAGTTTGGAGATAAATACAAACCACTGTCTTCTTTCCAAGTCACCATGAGGTCTGGGTCTTGAGCCACCAGAGACCCTGGGGACCCAGGGATCATCCATCCTATATCCTGCACCATATTTGTCCTTGTAACACACTGGGAGCCTCATCACTAATATTTGAAAGTTTGAGATCAAGAGATCTCAAACACTCATTAACCCAGACTAAATGCTTGGAGTTTCCCTATAGCTGGAACGACTCAGGTGGAACCCATGAGAGTGGCTATAGGAGAAGGCAGCCCTGGGAAGAATTGAGCTGACATTCACTCCAGACAAACTTGGGGTGGCTAAGGGGTCTCAATGCTCCAGTGCAGAGCTACTGTAAATAACCTGTCTCCCTCATGTCTTACTTTTATCTTCCCCAGGTAATGACACCTACTGTTTCGTCTTGACCATCTGCAGTGTTGACAAAAAGCTCCCCAAAGTGTGTGAGTGTTAAGTGTCAGTCATGTTTGACTCTGCGACCCCATGGGCTGTAGCCCGCCAGACTCCTCGGTCCATGCAATTCTCCAGGTAAGGATACTGGTGCGAGTTGCCATTCCCTTCTCCAGGGGATCTTCCCAACCCAGGGATTGAACCTGGATTTCCTGCATTACAGGCATATTCTTTACCCTTGAGCCACCAGGGGTGGCACTAGAGAACTGATGCTTATTAAATATTTCAATGCGTGACACTATAATAACGTGATAACATTGTTCACTGTCCCCATATGAAAAATGAGAATGAGGTCTGTCACATCTAGGCAGCATTAGGAAAAGCTGGAATGCAGACTCAGCTTTTCTCCACGAAGCACTGGTGGTCCAGCCTGCTCTCCAGAGAAAAGCTTCCCAGAGAATGGGCCACGCTCATGACACTTACTATTCTGTCCACCCCCTTCTCTTGGTAGGTGCTCAATACATGACGCCCAGCAAACTCCAATCAAGATGAATGCAGCACCATGCTTGATCCATGGAGTCACATCCAAGGAAGCAAAGAGGAGAAAGGAATTCAGATCTTTACATCGGGTTCTCCAAAATGCCCCAGGGAAACAGACAACACAGAGAATCCGGCTTTCCTTAATGTCCTTGCCTTTTCTCTGTCATTCTCCTCTTGCTCCACAGCTGACAGCGGCTTCCCCAAATGTCAGTATCCTCCAAAAGACCCCCTCGAAACGTCTTCTCTGCAACTTGGCCACCATGACTCCTGACCTTCTCTTATCCTTGCTATTCCACCAGAACTTGTAAAGTGTCTTCCCAATAGACACACTTTTTCTTTCAAAACACTTCTTTCTCTCTGCTCTAGGCTGTGAACAAACACACACAGACACACACGTACACACGTGCACACACACACACGCTAGTCAAGTCAGAAAAAAGAAAGTGGTAGGTGTAGCAAGAATTCTCCCAGTTTTCCTGTTCAGAATGGTGGGATTTGGAGGATGGACCCTGATATGAAGATATTCTGTGTTTTGCCTTGGGTCAGCTACCACTTCTGCACTCGCTGTCCTGGGGACACCTGCAAGGTTCTCAGCCAGAAGAAACTGCTTTAGGGACTAAGAGGTGCCCATTATTTTATTGGTTTGTCTTGCTCTGGTTTTGTTTTCCAGAAACGTTTAACTTTCACTTCTTGCTTTGCTCACATAAAAGATTTCTGTTTGAGAGCTTCGCAAGTGGTGCTAGTGATTAAGAACAAACCAAGACAAGGTTTCTGTTGGAAATAGAGACACAGATGTACAGAACAAATGCATGGGGGAACGAGAGGGGAGAGGGGTGAAGAGAGGTTGGGATTACACACACACTCTACTGATACTGTGTATGTGGCATCATTGACTCAATGGACACGAGTTTGAGTTGGTGATGGACAGGGAAGCCTGGCGTGCGGCAGTCCATGGAGTTGCAAAGTCGGACACGACTGAGCAGCTGAAATGAACTGAACTGGTCAAATTGATACCTAATGAGAACCTACTGTATAGCTCAGGGACCTCCGCTCAGTGCTCTGTGGTAACCTAAACGAGAAGGAAATTCAAAACAGAGGGGGTATATGTATACGTAAGGCTGATGCTCTCTGCTGTATAGTAGAAACTAACACAACATTATAAAGTGACTGTACTTCAGTAAAAATTAATTTTAAAAGTAAGTAAAAAAGGAAACAATCTCCTGTATAATATCCTGATTTTAAAAGTCTTATATTTGCCTATTGTAGTACAGTCAAAATCTTCTCTGAGGACAACTATGATTCTCCTTGCACAGGGTAAACCCTTGGTGATTAGAATGTGTTGTTTTGGGACATCATACACCATCAAGGTCCTTTTGGGGAAGGAGCCACTTCACGGGCCCTGTGCTCCGGGGGCCTGAGCTGGGTTTAATGTGCTTGAGCTTCTTCGTGTCTGCACTAGGCTCTACATATTATGTAGCTAGTTTTGTTTGGCAAGGCGCCTTTTCTAAAATCCATACCATCATGTATGTCTTTGATCACTGGATGCTGAGAAAATTGCACACCTTTGTGCCCTGTGACAGCAGGTCCACCAGGAAAGGACCATCCCTCTGAGACTTGAGCGGGATATGGCTGAATTTCCCACTTGGTTTCCATGAAAGGAAGCCCAGGAGAGGCTCTGTGATCAGGCTCTTTAAAGCATTCCTAGGCAGCCTGCCTTGAAAGTGGTATGTTTCCAGTAAGACTGGAATGCATCAGTATGCAAAAATATGTTTTTACAAACTCCAGTGCCTGAAAAAAAGAAGACTGAACAAAAAAAGAATTCTATAGTATGTTGATGGGCTGTTGGATGATATTCCAGCTCTTAAAGATCCCCTGGGTCTGCAGATTTGGTAAACTTCAGGCCCCCAGCCGCCCAGCACCCACGTCCCCTGCACACCCTTCATCACAGTACCTCTTCCTTCACTTCTGCCCGCAGACAAATCTCAGTCTCAGCCACAGCCTGTGATCCATCTTGACTTACTTCCTGCCCGAAGTCCCTCCCAGAATCAAGGCCCCTCTTGACCCTCTGGTGAGATCACCCCCTCTCTCCTGTTCTTTCCAGACCTAAAGACACCTCGAAACACAGCTAGAAACCTAGAGACACAGGTCCTTTCTCTAAGTGGATTCTGCACAGAATCTCTTGTTCATCTGCTAGAGCTGTCAGCAAACCCCCTGCTACCTTCTCCCTGGATTTCTCAGCGCTGAGCAAAGCCAGCCTCACCAACTCAGTGGGGCATCCCTCTCTGGACAAGGGTCTTGACCCCGTCACATATT
This sequence comes from Cervus canadensis, assembly GCF_019320065.1. Taxonomy (NCBI): domain Eukaryota; kingdom Metazoa; phylum Chordata; class Mammalia; order Artiodactyla; family Cervidae; genus Cervus; species Cervus canadensis. The sequence continues at coordinate 108,955,684 of NC_057387.1, forward strand.
CCCAGCGTGCCCAGGAAGTGCAAAAAGCAAAGCAAAGCACAACTTGTCAGTGTGCAAAATGTGTTTGCATCGTCCCCAAAGTCTGAGAGAAAATATTTTTTTAAGCAACACTGTAAGAGCCACCGAACTAATTTTCTTTCTCTTTCATACCCAAAATTTCATAAATAGTTTGTTCTTGTTTTAACAGAGAAGAAAAGTATAGTTCACGTGCCAGATATTGTAAAGCTCATCTGGGAAATAAATTCTTAAGACTATCTAACACATTTTTTAAAAATAAGGGTGGTGAGGTAAGACATACCCTAAAGAATATTTAAGGCAAAGCAAGTACAACAGAAAATTAAAACAGTACGATGGTGGCCCAGGAAAAATTAAACAACACAGAAGAACAAAAATACATGCTATAAAGAAGTGTAGAATAGGACAAAGATAAAATTGCAAATTGGTAATGAAATGAAGGATTTTTTGATCAAAATCACATTTGTACAATTGGTTACAAATTTGGGAGATATGATTAAGCCCTTACTTTTCATCTTAAACCAAAATAAATCCTCAGATGAAGGATTTATATCCTTAAAAATTTATCCAAAATTCATCCGAAGCCATAAAAATAAGAGAAAAATACTGGCGAAAGATTCATATTACATGAAAGTGAAATGGAGACTTAGAAACTCAACACCCAAGACAGACAAGTCTTGGATGGCTTCCACCAGGACTGCCAGACAATTATGAGATCTGAAACACAGGGTACATTTGTTGGCCCACGTCTCACATGCATAAATATCCACAAGTTACAAATCAGGTTAGCGTATTGTTAAAGTAAACCTGATGCATCCTTCTAACTTGACAAATATGCTATCACAACAAACAACAAAAGCAAAACAATTTTTCATAAAGCCATGATATTTATATGAATGGAAGTTGGCAAGATATCAAAAACCAAAGTCAACCATTATTATGTTGTGTCTGGATGTTCTGTCACTAGGCCAGCAATATTGGGGAAGTCATATAACAAATGTGTGCATAATTAGCATGTTATATTTATTCAATAAAATTATTTTCTTGTTTTCACTTCAGCAAAAATCACTATATTGTTTTTTCGTCATAATTTGCACTCCATTGACACTAATTATTTAAAGGATTAAAGAGTTAAATTTAATTGCATTTCAAATATGCAAAATTTGAATTATTTTCTTCAAAAATAGACGTTGAATGAAGATAAAAACCTCTATAATTATTTCCATGAGTTTTCAAAGAATATCTTTCTTCTAAAATATTCAAGACTTTGGTATGTCCCTGGTGGTCCAGTGGTTAAGACCCTGCCTTTCAACTGCGAAGCACAGGTTCAATCTCTGGTCCAGGAACTAAGATCCTGCATTACATGCAGTATGAGAAAAATAAAATATTCAAGCTTTTAATTAAAATTAAAAGACTAAATTTTAATTCATGGCTTTGAAATTTTTAATCACAGTTATCTTCAAATTTATTTTTATTACATCTTACTTAATATTTTAATAAGAAACAAACATTTGCAAGTCCAACATTCACTGTCGTTGTTGCCAATAGAAAGAAACAGAATCAGGCTTCACACTCATTGTGTTTACAAATATATATGTGTGTGTGTGTGTACGCTATTAATCTTTACAGAGAGAGTGCGATGTGTGTACATGTATAGAGAGACAGAGATGCTATGAACTATTCAGTAGTTCTTTCCCTACCATGTGCAACTGTGAATGGAAAGACCTCCAGATTCAAGAATTTGCACTTGCAAAGAGACAAGAAAATGGACGCTCAATCCAACCAAGAGTATTGTAATATGCAAGACTGTATGTATCTCACACTCTCTAAGAGGCATGGTCTGACCAATCTGTCCTTTTTCTGCCCAAAGCCCTTGAGTCACCCAGTTCTCCCCACTCAGGAACAGCAGCTCTTCCCAGCTTTAGCCTCACACGATACACACGCCATCCTAGGGGGAGACACTGTTCCCTTTTTTTGTGAGAATGTCGGTAAGAGGTGAGGAAGTTTTCTAGAAGCTGAATGACATTAGTCAAAACAGCTGTTATTTAGGGCATGGACACCACTGTGCCCATGCTGGATACACCCAATCCCTAAGAGGCATTGACTTTGATAACACTGAAAAATCACTTTCTCATAAAACAAACTAGAACCTATGAATAAAATGTAAAATGAACTAGCAAGCTGGAATATACGTTATCACATACACAATAAAATAGGGTTTAAGTGTTACTATTAAAAAAAAAAACTCACACAAGGGTTTTTATAAGTGCTCTTAAAGGAAGATATGTAAGGAAAATGAGACCAAATAATTCACTAAAGAAAAACTATGGGTGACTATATATGGCAATATATGGAAAGACCTCCAGATTCAATAATTTGCACACACAAAGAAGCAAGTAAGGGGACACTCAATCCAACCAAGAAGCTGTATCTCAACATGCAAGACTGTATTTCTTTCACACTTTCCAAGAGGTGCAGTTTGACCCATCTGCCTTTCTCTCCCCAAAGCAATTAATCATAAACAAAAAAAATTGATTTTATAAATATATACATAGAATATGTATTATATAAGTATATTTTTAAAGATACAATATATAGATAGATAGAATTCAAACTTAACAATAGGCCTTCCCTTCCTAGTAAAGGAGCCATAATGGTTCCTAGGCAACCTCAAGGCTGCTATTTACAGGTTTAAGAGAAGACCTGCCTTTTGAGAGCCACCTCCACGGTGGCTCAGATGGTAAAGTGTCTGCCTAAGATGTGGGAGACCCGAGTTCAATCCCTGAGTCGGGAAGATCTTCTGGAGAAAAAAGTGGCAACCCACTCAGTATTCTTGCCTGGAAAATCCCATGGATGGAAAAACCTGGTAGGCTACAGTCCATGGGATCGCAAAGAGTCGGACTTGACTGAGCAACTTCACTTTCACTTTTGAGAGAAGCAAGAATGGGACTCCACAGGAAGGGAGGCTGGGAGAGCCGTAAGGCCATCAAGGATGCAGTTTCAGGAAGCCTAGTGGTGGTGATCGAAGGCCATTGAGTGAGGGGAAGTTCCTCCTTACTTCACCTATAGAGTCCAGAGAGGCAGGAAAAGGCAGGCTGCCCTGTGGTCTGCTGTCACCAAGGAGACAGAGAGTAAGAATCACCAGCGTGGCTCTGAGCGCCCATGAGGTGTGAAGAGTTGTGCCAGACGCTTTCAGGGGGCACCTGTTAGAAATCTGACAGCCTTTGAGAAAAAAATAGTCCATGGCTCTCAGGAAGTCACCAGGCACCTCTGAAAAGAGATGAGTCAGTGAACTGATGGCTTTGCAAAAACAGACTTGCAAATCCAGGACCCAGTGCTATTTTCAGTAGCCACAGCCTCTACCAGAATAGAAATCAAAATCACCAGCTTTTTCTTAGAGTTATTGGACTTGATCTACAACATCACTTCTTCTTTCATAAAACATGTAACTAAGAATTTTCTGCTGTTATTATTAATTTATGGTGGTGCTAGTTGTAAAGAACCCGCCAGCAATGCAGGAGACTTAAGAGATATAGGTTCAGTCCCTGGGTTGGGAAGATCCCCTGGAGAAGGGCATGGGAACCCATTCCATTGTTATTGCCTAGAGAATCCCATAGACAGAGGAGACTGGCTAGCAATGGTCCATAGGGTCGCAGAGTCGGACACAACTAAAGTGACTTAGCACACACAACATTATTAATTTAAACTATCAATAAACATTTAACCAGAATTTTAGAACAATAAGACTAAAAATCATTTTTTTTATTTGCCATTAACTGCTAAACAAAGGATTTTATAAGTCATTTCTGTCTAACAAAAGACTTTATGAGTCATTATTAAAAAAAATATTATAAGAGCCAAGGCTTGGAAACCACTCCTATTTGCCACCATATCATAGATTTATGTATTAAATAACAGAGACCCAGATAGAATTATGACACACCTTTTTCTAAGTCATCCTTTTAATAGCCACATTCTCACTGGAATACTATGCTAAAGAAAGTGGTACTAATTTTATCCTACATTTAACTAAACTGAGATAATTACAACCCTAAATTTTAGTTTTAAAAAAATAGCTCTTTTCTATTGATCCAGTAGATTCTTGCCTTTGGCTCCTCTCCTGGGCCTCCCAGGGCAGATTGCCATCTCTACTCCATAAAGTTCTCCCCAGAAATAGCACTTGATCCTGGAAATAACAAAAAAATTGCAAACAAAGGGTTAATTGCTTGCCACCTTCAAAGGTGGTCTCTAAAGCAGAATTTTGGATTACATGTGAAATTGTTTTTGCTAAATAAGCACCATCTAGAAAAACAAGGAAGAGTGTAAATGTATACCCTTCTTGAATCTGATCTAGCAGGATGTGGAGGGCATTTGCTGAGAGCAACTAGCTCTGGCCAAGGGCATTGTCTTCTGCCTCCCCAAAGCTCTGGTGCCGGAGGTCAATGTCCCCTCCTAAGCCACGCAGATTCCAAGGCTTCAGAAGCCCTGCCTCTCTCCTCTACTCTTCACCAGCGACTCCTCTAAGTTTTTATTACTTATATTGTTATTGTTATTATTTGCACCATGCTGTTCTGCCATGGAGCTAGAGAGATTGAAGAGTTTTCATAAAAAGCGCTGATATGATAAAGGCATAACCAAACTTCCAATGCATGTAGATCAGTGTGTAATGTTAATTACATGGGTCTCACTGAAGTTACACAAGCAACATTTCTGAGACGCTGTCTCCCCATCACACTGCTTGTGTTCATGTATGGCTGGATGTCAGCAGCAGGTCTGAATTCACATCACACTCAGCACCTCTGTTTTCTGATAAGCCCTAGAGTGCAGGCACATAGAAGGTGTTTGTTAAGTGTTTGTTTAATGAGCATGCACAGTCTGTGAGACCTTGAACTGCTCACTTCTCATGGCCAGTTCTGTAGGAGAGAAGCCCTTGGCTTGGACACTAGGCTTCCCTGGGGCAGGGTGGATGCTGGGAGGGCTTCCAGAGAGGCTCCATCCAGAGAGAACCACCAGGCAGAAGGAATGCAAAGCTATCCAGACATGGCTCAGGAAATCTACAGCAAGATCATAGCAGGAGGTTTGTTGATTGGGATGGAAGATGGTCAGACATCAGGCAGGAAGTAACACTGGTCTGTAGAGCGAGGGTAGTACAGGAAAGTGTTAGATTTCAGTCCCTGTGATGAACACGCCAAAACTCTGCAGGGCGGGGACCCAAGTAGAAGTGAGACAAATACCAGACCCATCACAGGAGGGAAAAGAAGGACCCAAACCAAGGTCCAGATGGAATTACTCTGATGGATCTGTAGTAAGTCCAGCATCTTGGAGCTCAAGAACCATGGAGGATTCATTTATAGCTGCTGCCTAGTCAGAGAGAGGCTAGTTGAAAAGGGGAAATCTTGCTAAGCCTCTCAGGCTTGGTCTGGACAAGTTTAAATATCTGTCCAGGAAGGAAAAGGGAAGGATGGAATGTCCCTATAACCACCAGATAAAGAAAGATGAGGGACTTTGAGGCTGGGCTATGGAAAAAGTAGGAACTGCCCTAGAAAATATGATTAAACAGAAGTCATTCCACCAAGGCCATAAAATCATTTCATTTGACCCAGTGATTATAAAACCCTTATTGTAAAAATGGGGCGGAAGGGGAGGAGACAATAATTAGGATGTGTTCCCAAACTTAATTGCTTTAAAAAAAAAATCAGATTTCTGTTCCATAAGGAAACAGTACGTATACCAAGAGAAGAAAATCACAAAGTAGCTTTTATTTAAATCCTACTACTATAGACTCTGAGTTCTTAGATCACACCTATTAGTTCCTACTATTGTTAGGAAAACTGTAAAAGTGTTTGTGTGTGCTCAAGTTGCTCAGTTGTGTCTGACTCTTTATGAACCTATGGACTGTAGCCTGCCAGACTCCTCTGTCCATGAAATTCTCCAGGTAAGAACACTGGAGTGTGTTGCCATTTCCTTTTCCGGGTTATCTTCCCAACCTGGGGAATGAACCTGAGTGTCCTGCATCCCTGCATTGGCAGGCAGATTCTTTACCACCGAACCACCTGGGAAGCCCATAAAAGAGTTTATGGTGGGGAAAAAAATTCCTGGGTGTCTTGTCTAGCACGCCTTTAAAGCCACAGTCCCTGTTCAGTGTCTTTGAATTATCTTACAACTTTGTAAAGTTTTAGAAAATTGACATTAATATGAATTAATTTTGCCCATAAAAATACAAATTATTTGTTTTGGTGGAACGCAACTGATTACTGATCCATTTGCATCTGTTTATAGGATCATTTCTGCATCTCTTATCTGCTGTTGCATGTGTAGTATTCAGAATTCTCCTTTGAACAGGCTGTAACATCTTACTGGCTCCCTCATCTATTAATGACTTAAAATATATGGCATGTGTTCCCCCTAAACCAGTATGAGTCATGTTTATATCTCTCTTAAAGAGTCTCTGTTAATACTACAAAATGGTTGAGGATACTCAGATGGGAAGATTAGAACACAAATGAATAAGTTTAAAAAAAAAAAAAAAAACAGCATTTGTGACAGCAGAACTGTGAACTGATCATTGGAAGACCTGAGCTCCAGTCCTAGGGCTGGTGTTGACCATAAGTCCCAGGGCAAGGTCGAGTAAAGGGCACGATGGGACTCGGTTTCCCCCAGGGGCAGTGAAGGTAAGCTACCCTGGCTCCAGTCTCTGTGATCCCATACCATCAAATGCAGCTCAATTTGTCCCCGAACATGTGGCTTATAATCAAAGACAAGGTAAAATCCTTTCCTATCCTAATGTATGTGGGGGGCGGCGGGGGCGGGTGGGGGTGGGGGGGCTTCCCTGGTGGCTCAGACAGGAAAGAATCTGCCTGTAATGTAGCAGACTACAAAGGCAAAATCCTTTCATATCCTAATGCATGGCTCTAAATCATCACATATTGGGTTGAAATATAGTCTTCTCAACAGAAAGTAAAAGCCTCTGTTTATCCATCATTAACCAGGAGTGCTGTCAGCACCAGTCTCCAGCCTGGACACGCCTGAGGAAGAGCTGCCAGGATGATCAACAGGGCTCTGATCACTTAACAGGGCACCTGGGAAGGAGGGGCATGACTAATGGACCCCACAGGCTGAGCCCACAGCCCAAGGTTTAATGACCAGCAGTGACCCCGTCCAGAAGAGAGACGTCAATGCAATTATCCTACAGTAGAAAGAGCAGCCATTCTGACCCACAAACGATCATTGGTCAATGGATATGTGACAGCCTTTGCAAATTTCAATTTTGAAATAAAGAAATAATAAAGGTAAAACCGAACTGACAAATTGAAGGCCATTACCTCTGAATACATTTGTATATATGAGTGTATGTTGTTGTTGTTGTCTAGTCCCTAACTCATGTCTAACTCTTTTGCAACCCCATGGACTGTAGTCCGCCAGGCCGCTCTGTCCAGGAGATTTCCTAGGCAAGAATACTGGAGTAGGTGGCTGTTTCCATCTCTAGGGGATCTTCCTGACCCAGGGATCAAACCCACATCTCTTGCATTGCAAGTGAATTCTTTACCACTGAGCCACCTGGGAAGTCCATGAGTGTATACATATTGAGAATATACATTTTTGTTGTTGTGTATATTTTTCTGGGCTCCAAAATCACTGCAGATGGTGATTGCAGCCATGAGGTTAAAAGACGCTTTCTCCTTGGAAGGAAAGTTATGACTAACCTAGACAGCATATTGAAAAGCAGAGACATTACTTTCCCAACAAAGGTCCATCTAGTCAAGGCTATGGTTTTTCTAGTGGTTATGTATGGATGTAAGAGTTGGACTATAAAGAAAGCTTAGCACCAAAGAATTGATGGTTTTGAACTATGGTGTTGGAGAAGACTCTTGAGAGTCCCTTGGACTGCGAGGAGATCCAACCAGTCCATCCTAAAGGAGATCAGTCCTGGGCGTTCATTGGAAGGACTGATGTTGAATGAAGCTGAAACTTCAATAGTTTGGCCACCTGATGTGAAGAGCTGACTCATTTGAAAAGACCCTGATGCTGGGAAAGATTGAGGGCAGGAGGAGAAGGGGACGATGGAGGATGAGATGGTTGGATGGCATCACCGACTCGATGGACATGGGTTTGAGTAAACTCCGGGAGTTGGTGACGGACAGGGAGGCCTGGCGTGCTGCGATTCATGGGGTCTCAAAGAGTCGGACACGACTGAGTGACTGAACTGAACTGAGTCACTAAGTCATGTCCAACTTTCACCCACATACCTTCATATATATATATTCAGAACAGCTAATGGTGAAATGTTCCAAATATCTGTGAAATTTTCTTTAATTATTTATTTGCAAATCTTTATTGAATACTTAGAGGCCCAGATTTAACTTGGCAAGGAAGAGGGGAGAAAGATTCTGTTACCAGCTGGCTGCCACTTTAGAACAAGCTGACCAAGTGTCTCTCAGGACGGCTTGAGAGAGACTCTTGTGAGTGACTGTGAATCTGAACTGTCCATCCAGAGAGAGGAGGGAAGAAAAATGGACCCTCCAGCCTCTACCCCAGGCTGGTCAAAGCAACCTTGTTCATCAGAGCATCAGGGCCCTGAATTTCTGGACTGGGGCTGGCATTACCCTGGTGATCGCCCAGTGGTCCATCCTCAGTGACAACAGGGATGCCCAGAAGCAGGAGATGAGACAGCGGGTGTGAGAAGGGGCACTGTCAGATCCTACCCTAGGGCCATGCAAGGGACCGGGGCAGGCACCTCGGTGGTCCCTAAGGTGATGTTGGCCTGGACCTCCTCATTGGCCGCATACAGATGTGGGCCGTGCACAGAACTGCATCCCAGACACAGAGCAAAGTTCTCAGGGTCTGTATAAATAATTCTAACTTGGCTTCATTTACTATCTTCCTTTTATTTTTCTTGAGAAGAATATCCAATCACTTCTGTGTTCACGTTTCAAATGAGCAGCCTCCATCTTTGTATTCTTTTCCCTTTGTCTCATGAATCAGCACGAAACACATTTTAAAACAACCCTTTAGGGAGAATCACATTTTCAGCATGTTCACTAACCTAGGGGGAAAAAAATCACATTTTAAAGATGAAAGTTCACTGTCCTAAGTTTAAATTGCCCCTAGAGCCCATAAAATCCTGGTCCTAGAACCTGTGCATATTTTATGACTGGCTTCTTGTTAGCAGGCCCTAAATCTTCCATAAGGAAGGAGTCATTAAGCAGAGAAATGCTAACCAGCAGATGGGCCTCATTTTCTGATGTCTGGTGGAGTGCATATTTCTACCTGGATTGATGGCGGTCCCTCTAACCCAGAGCTCTCTTTCCGAGTCCCATTTGACATACGTCTACAGTCATACCCAGCAGAAGCCTCGGCCTCTGGTTCTTCCCCTTCAGCAATGTTTTTCTGCTTCTTCTGCTGTTGCTCTTGATCTCTAATTATAGGTGTTACACTTAGTGTACCCTTTGCTGACGCAAACACGTGCTGAAGAACAAATAAGAGCTTCTGGCATGTGTCCACGGCGGTGTGGCAAATGACTCAGCATCACAAAAAGAAGAGCTCCATAGGTGAGTGGTCCAGACAGCCCCAGCCTGCAGAGAAGGTTCCGATCCCAATAGTGACCATTCCCAGACTCTGTCATTGTTCTCGATACCATCTGCTATGTCAACTCCCAGCCCACCTCACTCCCAGTCATTGCTAGAACACCCCAGGGAATCATCGTAGAGACCACACACACCATCTGGTCTCTGCGGTGATGTGCAGCTAAGTGTCCAGTCATGGGTGGACAAGGTTCACATTCAAGTCAAGGTTCCAGGGTTCCCCTTCCTAAATAAAAGTGTGTTGTCCTTTGCCAATTTTTGTTTCCTTGCCCAAGGATGCTTTTTTCTTGGAAAGATGAGATAAGGAGCTATAATGGCTCTCGATAGCCCTGCTGCTCCAAGGTTGCCCAACTCTTCAACAAGGTTTGGCTGGGGACTTCCCCGGTGGTCCAGGGGTTAAGAATCCACCTTTCCAATGCAGGGGACTCAGGTTCAATCCCCACTCAGGAGACTAGGATCCCACATACCACAGGGCAACTAAGCCCACTCATGCTGTGGAACACCCACGCCACACCAAAGATCTCGAGTGCTGCAACTAAGACCCAATGCAGCCAATAAATGAATAAATATTTTTTTAAAAGAAAACAAAGTTTGGCTGAGCAGGGGACTCCCTTAAGAGACGTCACTGGGGCCTCATGAGGCCTCTTGCATCAGCCACAAAAATTTGACTCCTTGTCACAGGGCTCAGCTCCACCCAGTAGCAAAGAACCACAAGCATGGAGTGTCCTGAGTCACAGCTGGGTGGTCAACAGGTCCAAGGATCCCTGGGGGAGGACGCCTGGGGGGACAAGAAGGTGCGGCCCATTGCCTGAATCTGCTCTGAGTGACCAACTTGTCCTGATTTGCCTAAAACAGAGACTTAGTCTTGGGCAAACAAGACGATTAGTCACCTACCTGCATTTTGTGAGTCCTTCCCTGCTTTAGAGAGCTTGGGCTGATGGTCGGAGGCCCTTCCTACCTACTTTCTCAAAGGGGCTTCTCCAGTGGCTCAGCAGTAAAGAATGTGCTTGCAATGCAGCAGATTCGGGTTCTATCCCTGGGTCAGGAAGATCCCCTGGAGGAGGAAATGGCAACCCACTCCAGTATTCTTGCCCAGGAAAATCCCATGGACAAAGGAGCCTGGCGGGCTACAGTCCAAGGGGTCTCAAGGAGTCGGACATGATTGAGGGACTGAGCATTCCTGCAATTAAATGAACTTTTCCCAAAGGCATCAGAGTATTCCAAATAGAAAGCATCTCCTTAGGGAACAGCACCATCCCCCACTCTAAATCGGTGTGTATGCCCCCCTTTCCATGAGAACTCCGTCCTCATCTCCTCTTGCAACTTCTAACAAGACACAGAAGTTTCCCTCTTCTGGTGGTGTTGCAATAACCAAACTATAAATCCCCTTGGTTTGAACCACATTTAATGTAGGAAAATGATCTCTGCCCCCAGTGCCCATGTCCAAGTAAAGGTCAGAGGGAAGGGGGGTTTCTGTGCCAGCACCATAAGACATTGCAAATGCATGACACGTCTCCTGCTTCCTCCACTTCGAGCAAGCTGCCACCTCAGGCTCTTTGCACTTGCTATTCTTTCTGAAATAGTCTCTCCTGGCTTTAAATGGCTCACTTTCAGACCTCCTAAGAGGGGTCTTCCACAGTTCCGTTCAGTCGCTCAGTCGTGTCTGACTCTTTGCAACCCCACGAACCACAGCACGCCAGGCCTCCCTGTCTATCACCAACTACCGGAGTCCACCCAAACCCATGTCCATTGAGTCAGTGATGCCACCCAACCATCTCATCCTCTGCCGCCCCCTTCTCCTCCTGCCCTCAATCTTTCCCAGCATCAGGGTCTTTTCAAATGAGTCAGCTCTCCGCATCAGGTGGCTGAACTGCATGTCTAAAGTATGTCCCCAATATTCCCCATAATCGTATTCTGCTTCATTTGCCTTCACAGCTTTATTATCACATGTGCCTCATACGTCTATTTGCCTAATAGATAGTTTCTCCACAAAAATGTAATCTGTATTAGGAAAGGGACTAACTACTCTCTTCACTACTGTGACTCAACTCCTAGAACAGTATTTGCAATGTAGTAAGTGCTCAATTAAAAAATACTGGTTTAGGGACTTCCTGGTGGTCTGGTGGCTGAGACTCCATGCTCCCAAGGCGAGGAGCCCGGGTTTCACCCCCAGTCAGGAAGCCAGATCCCACATGCCGCAACAAAGATCCTGCAAGCCGCAACTAACACCTGGTGCAGCCAAATGAATAGATAAATATATAAAATAAAATAAAATTACAGGTTCTTATTTTTGAATCCAAATAGAGGAACACAATTGCAAAAAAAAAAGTAGCAACACTGGTTTAACATATAGAAGTTAGTATCATTCAGTCAGAGTTGCTTTAAACCACATCCTTATATTATATAGTAGTCCAGTGACCGCTCCCCTCTCCAAGCCTTCTCCAAGTTTTCTAGCGAGGTCTAGATGTTTTGTGGATACTTCTGGTTCTTACCATCTGGGATTTTCAATACAGTTTCATTTAGGTGCCTTATCTCCACGCTTCTTGGGCTGTCTCTCTTCCAGTAGTGTTGAAATCGGCTTTTTTAATTGGTTTAGTTCATGAAAACTTCAGAAAAGACATTTGCGTTGAAAAAGATGGAAATAGTTATACTGTGACAATGTTAGCAACTTAAAAGTTAATACTGATAGAACATAGATAGAAAATCAGTAAAGATAAAGGAAACCAAACAACATATCGATGGAAAACCAAAGTAAACCAATGTATTGATAGAAAACTCCACCCAAAAAATGCAGTTCTTTACATTTGCTATTTTTTTTTTTCTGGATATGCCTTGCAGCTTGTGTAATCTTAGTTCCCTGACCAGGTATTGAACCTGGGCCACAGTAAAGTGCCAACTCTTAACCTCTGGACCACCAGGGAATTTCTGGGTTCTTTACATTCTTTTTAATTCTTTATGAACATTCTTTGCAAATGCATACAGACCATTCACTGAGTAAAACCATGTGCTATCCATAAATCAAGCCTTAATAAATATAGAAGGACTGAAATCAGAGAGATGTGTTCTCTAAGCAAAATGGAATTAAGTGACAAACCTGGACAATTCCCAGACATGTAGAAGTTCAGTTCAGTTCAGTCGCTCAGTCGTGTCTGACTCTTTGCAACCCCGTGAACCGCAGCACGCCATGCCTCCCTGTCCATCACCAACTCCCGGAGTTCACCCAAACCCTTGTCCATTGAGTCGGTGATGCCATCCAACCATCTCATTCTCTGACATCCCCTTCTCCTCCTGCTCTCAATCTTTCCCAACATCAGGGTCTTTTCAAATGAGTCAGCCCTTTGCATCAGGTGGCCAAAGTATTGGAGTTTCAGCTTCAGCATCAGTCCTTCCAATGAACACCCAGGACTGATCTCCTTTAGGATGGACTGGTTGGATCTCCTTGCAGTCCAAGGGACTCTCAAGAGTCTTCTCCAACACCACAGTTCAAAAGCATCAATTCTTCGGCGCTTAGCTTTCTTTATAGTCCAACTCTCACATCCATACATGACCACTGGAAAAACCATAGCCTTGACTAGATGGACCTTTGTTGACAAAGTAATGTCTCTGCTTTTCAATATGCTGTCTAGGTTGGTCAGAACTTTCCTTTCAAGGAGTAAGTGTCTTTTAATTTCATGGCTGCAATCACCATCTGCAGTGATTTTGGAGCCCAGAAAAATAAAGTCAGCCACTGTTGCCACTGTTTCCCCATCTATTTCCCATGAAGTGATGGGACCGGATGCCATGATCTTGGTTTTCTGAATGTTGAGCTTTAAGCCAACTTTTTCACTCTCCTCTTTCATCAAAAGGCTCTTTAGTAGAAGTTAAATAACACATTTTAAAACAACCCATGCATTTAAGAAAAAAGAAGAGATACAAGAAAATATTTTAAAAGAATGAAAATAAAAGCACAATATGTCAAAATTGCACTGAAAAAGGAATTTGTAGCTGAAATTCTTATATTAGAAAAGTTTAAGTACAATTTGTGTTATGTTAGTCACTCAGTTGTGTGACTCTTTGTGACCCCATGGACTATAGCCTCTGCAGTTATTTAATCATCCAACTTAAGGTAAGACTTAAGAGCATTAGAACCAAAGTAAGTAAAAGGAAGTACAAAAGTATGTGTAAAGAGCCTTTGTCAGTGGTTAAGAATCTATCTTCCAATGCAGTAGACACAGGTTGGATCCCTGGATTCCACATACAGGGGGGTAACTTGAGCGCTGCAACTACTGAGCCAGCAGTCTAAAGCCCACATGCCACAACTAAGAGCTAACACAGCCAAATAAATAAATAAATGCATCTTAAAAGTAAAATGCAGAAAGCTATGGGTGAAAATAAATAAAATTGCAAGCAGATAAATAACAGGGACTATTGATAAAATGAATAGCTGGTTTTTAAAAAAGAATTATTCCCCCCACCCCCCGCCCGCAGAAAAAAAAAGAAAAAAAAAAAAAGAATTATTAAAATCAATAAACCTTTAGCTAAAATCATTAAGAAAACAAAAGCATACAAATCACTAATGTCAGAAATAACAAAGAGGACATTGCTACCGATATTAGAGCTACTAAAAGCATAATAAGGTAATATTATGAACAATTTCGAGAAGGCCATGGCAACCCACTCCAGTACTGTTGCCTGGAAGTTCCCATGGATGGAGGAGCCTGGTAGGCTGCAGTCCATGGGGTCGCTAAGAGTCAGACACGACTGAGCGCCTTCCCTTTCACTTTTCACTTTCATGCATTGGAGAAGGAAATGGCAGTCATCTCCAGTGTTCTTGCCTGGAGAATCCCAGGGACGGGGGAGCCTGGTGGGCTGCCATCTATAGGGTCACACAGAGTCGGACACGACTGAAGTGACTTAGCAGCAGCAGCATGAACAATTTCATGCCAATAACAACTTACGTAAATTCCTTGAAAGATAAAAATAGCCAAAACTGACCAAGGAAAACATATAAAATCTGGGTAGCTTTATATCTGTTAAAAAATAATAAAAAATTATTTGCATTAAGAAAGCAGCAGACAGATGGCTTTATTGTGAATGCTAGCCAAACTGTAGGAAAGAAATAAGACTAAATTCTACATTTCTTTGGAAATTGAAAAACAGTAAATATTCCCCAATTGACTTTGTGAGCCCTGTGTTCATGCTCGGCCACTCAATCCTGTCTGGCTCTTTGTGACCCCATGAATTGTATCCTGCCGGACTCCTCTGTCCATGGAATTCTAGAGGCAAAAATCCTGGAGTGGGTTGCCATGGCCTCCTCCAGGGAATCTTCCTGACCCACCGTTGCAGCCTGTGTCTCTTATGTCTCCTGCATTGGCAGGTGGATTCTTTACAACTAGTGCCACCTGGGAAGCCCCAAGGCCAGTGTTATCCTCATACCAAGCAAAGATGTTACAATCAATGAAAATTATAGACATATATCCTTTAGGAACATAGATAACAATAGCCTTTGTTAGCAAACTGAACCCAGTAACAAGGGACCTGGGCTTCCCCTGGTGGTTCAGTGGGTAAAGAATCTACCTGCAATGCAGGAGATGCTGGGGACTCAGGTTGGATCCCTGAATCTCAAAGAATCCCTGGCAGAGGGCATGGCAACCCACTCCAGTATTCTTGCCTGGAGAATTCCATGGACAAAGGAGCCTGGTGAGCTACAGTCCAAGGGTTGCAAAGAGTCAGACGCTAATGAAGCAACTGAGTATGTATGCACACACACACACAACAAGGAAACTACATCATGATCAGTTGAGTTTACCCTAAGAATGAAAGGTTGAATTAACATTTAAAAATCAATCAACATAATTCACGAACAGAATAAATTACTTTGAATAAATTCAGAATAAATTGAAGAAATGCAAAAAATAGAAAGAATTTAACAAAATTCAATACTCATTCATGATTTTTAAAATACATTCTCAACACGCTGAGAATAGAAATGTCCCTTCCCAAGGTACATTTGTTCCCAAGGTACAAGATAAAAGACATCTATGAAGAAACTGTACCTGACATTGTATATAATGGTGAGAGACCAGACGCCTACCCCTTATACTGGGAGCAAGGCAAGTGTTTACACAATCACCAGCCTTGCTCAGTTTTGTCCTTGAGTTTCCAGGCAGTGAAACAAGAAAATAAAATGCATATAACAGCATAAAATCGGAAAAGAAGAAGTAAAACTTTTGTTTGCAGATCATTCATAGGGAAAATCCAAAGGACCGGATGATAACAGAGTGAGGGAGGCTCAAGAGAGAGGGAATATATGTATACATGTAGCTGACTCACGCCGTTGTATAGCAGAAACTAACACGACATTGTAAAGCAATCACACTCCAACAAAAAAAACTAAGACAAGGATTTAGCAAGACCTCAGGATAAAATAACAATCCATATATGAGAAGCAATTGTACTTCTGTATACCAGCAACAAATAGTTGGAAAATATAATGTGAAACAAAAACAACAGCACTAACAGCATTAAAAAATTCTGAAATATTGAGGGGAAAATTTAGCAAACTACCTTCACGCTGGAAATCACAAAGTGTTGCTTCAAGTAATTAAAAAAGACTGAAATAAATAAAGAGATATATCAAATTAATGAATTGGATAATTCAGTATTACCCAAATGTCAAATGTCTCGGAAGTGATCTATAGACTTAATGCAGCTCCAACCAAAATCTTAGCAAGCATTTTGTTAGTGATTTAGAAGCCAACTCTACAATTTATTTGGAAATGCAACAATATTGAAAAAGGGGAAAGAAATGGAGAGCTAACACTATCTGATTTCAAGACTTACTATAAAGATTTTGTGTGTGTGTGTTATATTCTTATAATACTAAATCAAATTTTAAAATATAATGACCAATGTGCAGATTCTTAGAAGTCCTTTATTTTCATAACTTAAGATTCTAGCATCATTGCCTATATCTCTCATTTCCCCTTACTCCTCTCATCCATTTTTTTCTCATAAATTGCTTTAAAATGAACCAGAGTAGCTATAGTTTTGTCTCTGTACTTTACCATCCAATACCCTTTGGGTTTTAGATTTTCATCAAGTGGATTATCACAATGTTTTCTTCAAAAGACAGCTCCTAACCTAAGAATAGTTCTAGTTATAATCATTAAGCTAATAAAATTTACATCTTCCTAAAGCAATGGAGGATGATGATGGACTGATAGATATAAATATAGACTTTCCTTAATAATACTGCATTTTCAAGATTTCAAGATAATATGATGCTAATTATTTCACTCTCTGCTAGAAGCTTCCAGTTTCTATGGTGATATGGTATCTCCAGCCATACCTGCCTGTTTGAGATCTGTTATAATTGGAGTAAGACATTTTATATCAAGTCCTTGATACACAGTTGAGTGAACAGTACATCATTTTGACAATGCATTTTTTGCAGTGAAAGGCAAATAGCTATGCATTCAGATGGTAGAGCAAACACATTTCTGAGGTGTTAAATATTCAGAAAATAGGAGTGCACTGTTAGCACTCTTCAGAGCTCACTCTGAGCCATTTACAGTAGAATAGGGTGGGTATAAACAGCCTCCATCTCCAAGTCCATCTTAGAGGGCAAATTCCTGGAAATACCAGGGGAGACATATTGAAACTTGCTTCTCAACATAATCCTGCATCATAAATTCTGTTACTGAACAGCCAGATTCCAACATACATCGTTTGATATTCGGTCTATTTTAGGAAACAAAATAGGAAGAATCAGGAGCATTTGGTGATTTGTTCCTGATTTGCTTTCCATTTTTCTAGAAAATGCATTCATCTCTGAATTTCTGTCTTTGGGGGGTTAAAAAGGAGACAAGAAAGTAGATCTCAGGCATCCACAGGCAGTCCCTGGAGTTCTCCAGCTAGTTCTCCACCACTGAGCTGGGCGAGCTGGGAAACCTGTTTGAGTCCCAGGCCAGCTTCAGGGGGCCATGCTGATGCAAAAGACTTGCTCCATGAGATGTGCAGGAAAACCTATGAATCCCAGGGAACACTCGGGGAGCCAGGTCTTCCATCACTGAGAGATGCCTGTCTGTCTGGTCTGCCCTTATCAGATCCTGGATATACAGCTAGGTGAAGAAAGCATCGGGCTTCCCTGGTGTAAAGAATCTGTAAAGAATCTGCCTGCAATACAGGACACCCAGGTTCAATCCCTGCTTCCAGAAGATCTTCTGGAGTAGGGCATGGCAACCCACTCCAATATTCTTGTCTGGAGAATTCCATGAACAGAGGAGCCTGGTGGGCTATAGTCCATGGGGTCTCAGAGTTGGATATGACAAGTGACTTAACACAAAGCTCATTGCAGCAAAGTATTTACAGTAAGTCCCTTACATACGGACCTTCAAGTTGCAACCTTTCGAACATGTGAACGTGCGTTCTCATGTCCAACCACGTAAGTTAGTTCACGTGTCTAGTGTACAGGGTCACGTCCGTGCATCCTCTGCTACTGGCTGTGCTTTTGGGTACTGTATAAAGGACAGTAGTACAGTATCTTTATTTCAAGTCCAGGATATCCAGAGCAAAGTGTAAAAGCAACAGTGATGTAGTTGGTACTGCTAAGAAGAGTCAGCTGGTGTACTGTACCACTGTGCTTTCCAAGGTACTATGCATGTTATGTGCTCAGTCACTTCAGTCATGTCGAACTCTGCGACACCAAGGACTATAGCCTGTCAGGTCCCTCTCTCCATGGGATACTCCAGGCAAGAATCCTGGAGTGGGTTGCCATACCCTCCTCCAAGGGATCTTCCCCACCCAGGGGTGGAACCCTCATCTCTTAAGTCTCCAGCATTGGCAGGTGGGTTCTTTACCACTAGCACTATAAGGTACTATACAGTAGGATTAAAAAATGTTTTCTTTATTCTTTGTGTCTGTTTATTTTTCATGTATTATTTGCATGAAAAGCATTGTAAATCTATTACAATACAGTATTATGTAGCCAATGGTGTTAGTTGGGTACCTAGGCTAACTCTGTTGGACTTACAAACAAACTGAACTTATGAACGCACTCTCAGAACAGATCTCATTTGTACGTAGGGGACTCACTGTCCAGTGAAACTCCACGGCTCACCGTTTAGAGACAAAAGCAGCAAAGAAAGGGAACTGAGCTGCCGTGGGGTGCCCACAAGGAGCCTGGCTCTGGAGCCCAGTGATGGCGAGCAGCATGAGATGTTCCACACCCACAGGGCTGCAAGTCACCCAGGTTTCTTGGCAACATCCTCAAAGTGGCTGAAGCTGAAAACCACAGCAGCAGCAACCCAGCTTCATGAACCCAGCACCCGAGGTGATACTTATCTGAACCCAGGTCTGGGGTGAGTTCGGCCCATGTAAAGAGATGGTATTTAATGTTCTCTGTGAACACGTGACCTTGAAATCTATCTACTGCTCTGAGAGGAAAGAAGCAAATCAAATGAAAACTGGCTGCAACTTTACCCCACGTAGACATTGTTCTTGGCACTTCAGAGGGTTCCAGTTACTAAAACAAACACCAATATTGAACAGATGAAAAGAAAAGCTGAAAAACTAAAATTCTAAATAGCAGCTAAAGGTAACAACTGGGTGGATACCATGTGGCAGTTGAGGAATAACTGCTAGGTGAATTTGAATAATAAAAGTGCTATTTGAAGAATCCTGAACTTTAGACATACTCTCATAGACATCTAGAACACATATTTTTCAGCAGAATGAGTAATATAGACCAATTTGCTAATCGTCAGTTTCACTAGATCTTGATGACGTCACTCATCATTAGAACATTGGTAAATTGTCACATTTCCGTTTACTTGAACATAGTGCTAATTTGTTTGTTTTTCTAATTGAAGTACAGTTGATTTACAATGTGTTAATTTTAAGTGTACAGTAAAGTGATTCAGTTTCATATATATATTCTTTGGTAGATTCTTTTCCATTATAGGCTGTTACAAGACATTGCAGATAGTTCCATGTGCTATACAATAAGTCCTTGTTGTTTATTTAATCATAGTAGTCTGTATCTATTAATCCCAAACTCCTAATTTATCCCTCCCACCCCCTCTCCCCCATCTGTTTGTTTTTAACCAACACTTATCTAAGGGAGTGCGGAGTATCCAATTTGTGGATTCCTACGATCAGTACTAACTTCCAAGTGTCCTCCTATAGCCATTTTGGAGCCATTTCCTGTGACCGACCACAGCTTGCTCACCACAAATGGGAACGCCTCTCAGTGCAGCACTGACTTGAGAAAATAGATCTGGTCATGACAACTGGTTGAAGACATACTCTAAAATAAAAATAAAAACCATTAACTTTTGTGCCCGATTTGCATTGTCTTCTTATTACCTCCTCCATTAGCACAAATAATTCAGTTATATAAAGTACATCAAAACTATTATGAACCTTATAACAAACCTTAGCTCTGCTTAAAGTTTTCCATTTCCACTAAGGCACCCAGTGCCTTTTGCAGAACTGCCTTCTTCACCTCTGAGAGAAAGAGAAGAGTGTTTTTGGAAAACAAGTGACCTAACACAGGTGTTCTCAAGCTTGAGTCCCCCCAGCTACACAGACCAGATGATGCGCACAGGCGCGACAGAGATCCTGCTCGCTGGCTGTGTCATTCCAGCCCTTCTTGCCTTCCAATAAAGCAAAACAGATGTGAGTCAGGCAGGATCACATCCTGGAAGCAGCAGCTCTCATTTATTGTAACGTAAACCATTCACCAACCTGAGTCCTCTACACACGGCCAGCAACGGATGGCTTAGAGTATCCCAAGCGTGTGAGCTATCCCCACGTGCTGCAATAGCCTGGATGGAAAGAGCTCATGTAGAGTATAAAACAATCCCAACATCTTAAGTGACACACATCCCCCCCAAAAGAATGGCATTTATTTTGCAAGCAACCAAATACGTAAAATGGCAACCCACTCCAGTATTCTGGCCTGGAGAATTCCATGGACAGAGGAGCCTGGTGGGCGACAGTCCATGGGGTTGAAGAGTTGGACACGACTGAGCGGCTAGCACTAAATTTGTAAAATCTAAGCCCAAAGTCTCCTGGGAAGCTGGCTGCAGGCACACTGAAGAATATCCTTTCTCTTTTACCAACCACAAAAATGTTGCCTTACGTATTTACACCTCTCATACCAAGAGTGAGCATATGCAGCTTTCTTTGATTAGACGCTGCATCTGAGGACTCTGACCATATGTTATCAGTAATATCAGTTCAGTCACTCGGTTGTGTCCGACTCTTTGTGACCCCATGGACAGCAGCACACCAGGCCTCTCTTTCCATCACCAACTCCCGGAGCTTGCTCAAACTCATGTCCATTGAGTCGGTGATGCCATCCAGCCATCTCATCCTCTGTCGTCAGTATGTTACGTGACAGGCTAAAGCAAAATCAAACAAACAAAAAATCTGTGAATTTACTTTAATTTGAAACTGTATATGGTATTATATATTTGTTAGGAATTTGATATATGGAGAGAAGAAAATACAGTCGGCCCTACATATCTGCATATCCATGGATTCAACTGAAGGATGGAAAATATTTGAAAAAAAAATTCCATGAAATTCCAAAAAGACAAAACTTGAATTTGCCACTCATCTTCAACTATTTATATAGCACTTACATTATATTTGGATTTCCCTGGTGACTCAGATAGTGGAGAATCTTCCTGCAGTGCAAGAGAGCCAGGTTCAATCCCTGGGTCTGGAAGATCCCCTGAAGAAGGGAATGGCTACCTATTCCAGTATTCTTGCCTGGAGAATTCCATGGACAGAGGAGCTTGGCAGGCTGCAGTCCACAGGGTCTCAAGGAGTCAGACACGACTGAGGGACTAATACAACTACACTACTTTACCAACGAAAGTACTGAAAGTCACCCAGCTATGGGAGGATCACATTTTCCAAGCCCCAGATTGGAACAAATCTGCTACAGGTGGTCAAAACAAAACAAAACAAAAAAACCAACAGATTAAATGTTTAAATTCAAGATGGTCCCATAAAATCTGAGATGTCATGAAGTCAGGTGAGGGAAGCAGGGAGAATGCTCAGCCAAAGTGCAGGCAGAGGTGAACTATTAGGAATGGAAGAAGACCCAGCAGGCAGAGAGGAATGGGGACCATTACTGATCCATGCAGCATGAGGTGTGCGTGGTGGGTGTCCTTGGGTCTGGTGAGGCAACACTGGCTGTGTCCACCAGCCTGCACTGCTGTGAACCAAAACTCCGAGTCCCCAGCCCTGCCTCTCACATTTCACTGTCCTCTTTGGGACCTAGAGGAGAGCCCCTTCAGAAAATCTGCATGCATCTATTCTTGGATAGGGCTTCCCTGGTGGCTCAGATGGTAAAAAATCTGCCTGCAAATGCAGGAGATCCCAGTTCAACCCCTGGGTTGGGAAGATCCCCTGGAGAAGGGAATGGCAGCCCACTCTACTATGCTTGTCTGGAGAATTCCACGGACAGAGGAGCCTGGGAGGTTACAGTCTATGGGGTTGCAAGAGTTGGACACGACTGAGCGACTAACACTTTCATTCTTGGAAAAGTCTTTCTAAACATCAGAACCACTGTATAGAACATGACAGCAGCAAACCTACTCAGAGAACAGCCGCAAAGCCGACAACCAAACATTCTTTCTCCTCTGTTGTCAAAGTCACTCTAGTCCTGTGAGGCAGAGCTCTTCTCGCCTGCTCCGAGTGCTTTTCTAAACAGAGCATCATGGGAGGATTCCTAAGAAGTAAATATTTATAAGGCATGGTGGCTGATCAAAATATCTCTTTAATAAATATTTAGGGAAGTGAAAGTGTTTCTGTAAATAATACCAAGATGAACAATCCTTAACATCAAGAGGAAAATCTTTGGTTGGTAATAAGTGGGGAGTCTATTTTAATTCTTGATTTTGGGGATCCAAACGTACTTAGCAAAGTGGAAGAAACTCCAAAATATTAGGAAACTGAAATGCCTGCAGAAGTTAAGCTTTGGGGAAGCACCACAAAGAGATGCAGAAAACTGAGTGACAATGGGTGGGTTTAGAGGTTATGGGGTGTTCCAGAATGATCTCTGTAAGAGAAAGCGGCCAAGTGCAACACACACACACACTCATGTATATACAGTTATGCTTTATCATTTTGTGCCTTTTTGAATATTGTATTTAAATGAACAGATTATTTGGAAGTTGCCTTGCATGTTCTGATGCTGTTATATAGCAAAAGAAGATTCCAGACTATTATGTTGCCACGGTTCAGTCGCCAAGTCGTGCCCGACTCTTTGTGACCCCATGGACTGCAGCACATGCCAGGCTCCTCTCTCCTCCCCTGTCTCCTGGAGTTTGCTCAAATTCATGTTCTTTGAGTTGGTGATGCTATCTCACCATCTCATCCTCTGCCACCCCTTTCTCCTTCTCCTGACTATTACACCATCTTTCATTTATTCTCTCATTCAGCCAGGAATGATTGAGTGTCAGACCCTATGAGAGAGGGCAGAAGACAAAGGAGCTTTTCCCTCCTGTGCTTGGAGGCTAAGGAAACAGAAACAAGCCTGGAATTAAAGCAATTTGTGGTGAGCATCCCCAAGGAAAGTGGCACGATATCTCCCTTCTCTGTGCAGAGGGACTCAGGCTGACTGACCACCCTGGTTTGCCTGGGACTGTCTCAGTTTAGTGGCAAAATTCCCTGGAAACCCACTCAGTCCTGGGCAAACTGGAAATTGATTAGTCACTTAGCAGGTAGGAGTGGCCCCTGCTGGGAAGGGGTGATGAGCAGACAATTGTGTGAAGTTGATTATCCAATCTGGGCTTGAGGTGTAAATTGGAATGGCTACCATATGGCTGATGATGAACTGAGTGCCTCTCCCCCAGGGAGAGAGGGTGAGACCTTTGTCACCAAAGTGAACTGAGCTCCACTTTCCTGGGAAGGCTTCTCACTTTGAATCTGCTGACAGATACTAACAAATCCTCCCTCACTTCCTTTTTAGTTCTCATTTACCTGATATGTGTTGGCCTCAATTTATCTCTTCTTTCATCATCATGTTTTAAGCCTGACTTTTGTAAGGAGTTGGGTTTGGGGGATTTTCCATTCTTAAATTTTCTCCTTTAACTTAGAGTAATAACCCATTTATACTCATTGTCATCATTTATATTCAGTTTTGCTTCTGTCATCTTTTTTAATGTCTTTTTTTTTCTTTGTTTTCTAATTGCTTGCTTTCTAGTCTGTTTTGTTCAGATAGGTTTTTGTTTCTCTGTTTTTTCTTTTATGATGCTAGACTTCATTGTGATCTGTAGGGCAAACAGCATTTTAATTCTGCTAATTGCTACATCATAGATTTTTTAAATGCATTTAAAATGTATTCTTCACCTGAAGGGAAACCAGTCATCAGAGTCATCAGGAAAGTAGACTTTGTAATATCCTTTGAGGAAGACGGTGGGTTTGTTCTAAAAATTGCTACCTCAATTTCAATATTTAACTCTGCACATCCCCTGCTCTTCCCAGGTACGATTTCCTCAATTTCGAGTTCTGTTTTAGGGGTCATGTGTATTTTATTCCACTGTTTTTTAAGATTTCTTTAATTCCATTATTTCTTTAATTATCAGTTTTGCCCTCATCTCCACCCTGTACTCTGAAATGCTATTATCTGTAATCCTTAGACCTGTCCTTCACATACTTTTTCTTTCTGTCTTGATGTAGCCAGTTCCGGCTGCTCTGACAAATACCACGGGCAAGGTGGCTGAAACAATAGACATGTATGTCTTACAGGTCTGGGGGCTGGAAGTCTGTGATCAGGGAGCCAATTCAGCTGGGCTGGGTGAGAACCCTCTTCCTGGGTCTATCTTATCGGGGCTTCCCTGGAGGCTCAGATGGTAAAGAATCTGCCGGCAATGCAGGAGATGGGGGTTTGATCCCTGGGTGGGGAAGATCCCCTGGAGAAGAGAATGGCAACTCACTCCAGTATTCTTGCCTGGAGAATCCCATGGCCAGAGGAGTCTGGCGGGCTGCAGTCCATGGGGTTATAGAGTGAGACATGACTAAACACTCAGTCCCACAGTGAGGGCTCCACCCTCATGACCTAATGATCTCCTGAAGACCTCATCTTTAAACGCCATCACTTCTTGGATTAGTTTCAAGATATGAATCTGGGGGTGGATCACAAACATACACTTACATACCCCTCTATAACACCATGGGCTGTGATTCTTCTATTTGCTTCTAGCAGCAGTCTCCCCGGCAGAAAACAAATATTTACTGAAACCAATTTTGTCAGGATACCACATAAAAGGAAATCAAGAGCAGCAGAAGGGATGAGGCAGCAGGAGAATCTAATCCTGACATGGCCTTAGTCAGGTGGATATTGAAGAAAGGAGATGCAGGGCCCCGGGGTCCCTCCCATCACCCACATTTGTGACTGCTGCCCCAAATGCTCAGAAACGCTGTTCCCCAGACTCCACTCAGACTGCACCCTCTCACCTGTCTGGCCGCTGCCCCTAAAACCAACAAGCAGCAAGTTGGGGGAAAAAAAGCTGGTCACCCTCTAGTTATCATCCTCCTTGTCCTCATACACTCAGTCCAAATTTCTTGAGAAAGTCCTAAGCACTGGTCATCCATCTTCACCTCCAGTGTCTGCCCAATCTCTTGCAGTCTGCCCTCTGCCCCATGCCCCTCTGCCATCGCTAAAGTGACCCACTATCTCCCCATGGCCAAGCCAATGGATGCTTCCTGGCCTTCCTTTTTTTAGTCATCATGCTGACACCCAACACTACTGATCGCTTTACTCTTACTAGAAATATTTTCAACCCTATCTACCGTGACTTCCTTTCTAAGTCTTACCCCTTCTTAAGTGAAAGTGAAGTCGCTCAGTCATATCCGACTCTTTGTGACCCCATGGACTGTAGCCTACCAGGCTACTCTGTCCATGGGATTCTCCAGGCAAGAATACTAGAGTGGGTTACCATTTCCTTCTCCATAGCTTTCCTCAACTCCTCTTTGATACTCATTCATTCATTCAACAAGCATTTGTGGAGCACCAACTATTTGCCAGTAGATACAGCAGTGATAGTAATCTCTCATTTTATGGAACTTACAATCCAACACAGATGGAGGGAGGGAGAGCAAGGAGTGAACAATAAATGAATAAATGAAGAAGCATGTCAGACGATGTCAAAGGGTCGTAAGTCCTGGGCAGCGAAATAAAGCAAGGCAAAGCTGATAGAGAGTGACAGTGAGGTGGGGAGTCTCACTGGATGAAGGTGATCAGAAAACAGCTCTCTGAGAAGGAGACAGTACATCAGAGCTGGAACAATGTGAGAGAGGGACGGATGTGGAGAGCTGGGGGAGCGTGTGTGTGGAAAACGGAACAGCAGGTCCAAAGAAGCCGAAGTAGGTGGCTAATAGGTGTGTTCCAAGAATAACCAGGGGAATGTGGTGGGAGAGGGGAAGGGAGAGGGAAAGTGAAAGCCAAAGTGGCTGGGGCAAGTGACAAAGGTCTCTGTACACCGAGGAGGAGGAGGCCACTGTTCTCCAGGCAGTGACCTTAGTCTTCTTTCTCTGTATATTTTCAGAGCAGTACCCCATCCAAGCCCAGAGCCTCCATGACCACCTTCATCCCCATGAAGCCAAGTCTACTTCAGCTCAAACTTCTCAGTTAAGCACCGGGTCCTAGGGCTTTCCTGGTGGCTCAATAGGAAAGAGTCCGCCTGTTAAAACAGGGGACATGGGTTCAGTCCCCGATCCAGGAATATCCTACATGCCAGGGAGCAGCTAAGCCCACATGCCACAACTACTGAGCCCATGTGCTGCAACTACCAAAGCCCATGCGCCCAGGAGTCCGCGCTCCACGAGAGGAACCACCACAAAGAGAAGCCAGTACTTTGCAACTAGAGTGGCTCCCGCTCGCCACAGCTACAGAAAAGCCCACCCAGCCACAGAGGCCCAGCCTGGCCAAAAATAAATAAATAAATAATATTGTTTTTTTTTCTTTAAAAAAAAAAAAGAAAGAAACGTGAGTGACTTCAAGCCTGTCTATATTTAAGAGCAACAGGTACTAGGGAAGGAAATGGCAACCCACTCCAGTACTCTTGCCTGGAGAATTCCATGGACGGAGGAGCCTGCTGGACTGTGGTCCATGGGGTCGCAAGAGTCGGACACGACTGAGCGACTATCACACACACTCTACTCACGTGTCCCAAATGCATCTCAGACTCAACGTGTCCAAACCTGATCACGTCATTTCCTCTGGAACGTCTCACCATCTGGGATTTGCCTAGCAGAGTCATGGTCCACTGAGGTCACCAGGCTGAACTCTTTCAGGGGCATCTTTCAAGACCCCTTCCCCCTCATCATCCCCGACACAGCCACCAAACTACAGTTTCTGCTCCTTAGTATCTTCTCTCTCTGCCCTCGGCTTTTGTTATATTTTCACTGTCCTGGTCAGATTCTCAGCACTTCTTGCCACAAATGTAACAACTAATTAACTGTTCTCTGTGACCTAAGTCTGATCCTCTTTGGGTCCATCCTGCATATTCCTAACAGAGGGGACATTTGAAGAGTGGATATCACTATGTTCCTACCTTGTTTCAAGTCTAGAGTTCTCAGTTCAAATCCCTTGGAAAGGTGATCTGTCCATAATTTAACTGTTTTTTTTTTTTTTTTAATTTATGTATTTATTTTGGGGGGGGGGGTGTACTGGGTCTTAGTTATGGCATAAGAGATCTTTAGTTGCAGCATGTGAAATCTAGTTCCCTGACCAAGGATCGAACCAGGGGTCTCCTGCACTGGAAGCAGGGGCCTTAGCCTCTGAATCACCAGGGAAGTCCCTCATCCTTAAATGCATTCCTTCCCAACACACACACACACACACACTCCCATCCCACCCCTCAGTCATCAGCTAGACCTGGCAATGTCTCTGGCTGTTCTGTACCTCCATGCCTTCCTTCCTGCTTGCTCCTCTGCTTACATGCCTAGAACCTCTTCAATTAATTTATGCCTATCATTCTTCAAAATACAACCCCAGTAAATGCTGGCACATCCATAGAGAGAAATACTATATTTATTAAAAAGAAACAGGCAGAGCTCTGTGAATGTCTTCAGAAGCATCTGTAAGATATTTCTATTTACACAAAAAATAAGCTGCAGAATACTGTGCATGGGATGCTATTATTTGAGGGGGAATAAGATTATTAGAAATTTAATAGCAGACATAAAGATAATTTGGTAGAATATTTTGAAAATCAAAATGGTAGTGATATCTTTTAAAAACAGAGCAAAAGGATAAAGGGATAGCAAGTAGGTGGGGGAAAAAATATAAGAAAAATAGAGCATCAATCCAGGATGTCAAACAACTGAATAATAGGAGCCCCAGAAAGAGAAAATAGAGTGACCATTTCTTTCTAGGCTTATTATAGAAAAAAAATGAGGAAAATTTCTCACAATTTAAAGATATGTGCTTTCAGATTGAATGGGTTGTTAAATCATCCATCGTAAATCATAATAGATGAAAAATAGCAAGAGAGAGCTCAAGAACTTTCACAAGCTGGAAACAGAAGTACTTAGAGAAGCTTCTAAGTACATGAGAGAGAGAAAAATATATATCCATAAGATATTACATCTCTGCACGTTCGATGTAAAAAAATAAAATTGGCTTCCCCGGATGATGTGATAAAGTTCGTGTTAATAAATAACTCACTTTTTCATTATTTCCTGTGTTTTCCCTCCTCTTTGGTTGCCATGTGGACCCATAACCCCATAAGCCTTCTTTCCAAGTGTGTCTAGACAGAGAGTCTGGTTGCCTCTTCATGGTGGTTCTCTGAACATATCTGGCTATCTGGAAAGAGGGCAGGTTGACCGCCGCCTGCTCTCTTCCCTACCCAAACCCTCATTTGGCCTTATCTTGGGGACAGTGGCTGGAGCCCCTTAGGCTGATACACTGAACAATCAGCTCAAAGGGAGGCACTGGAGAGGGGTTGCCCCAGGGCCAAGGTCAGAGCAGGCCACCTCCCAATATGGTCCCTTTCCCCCATGTAGTGGTTCCAAGCATGCTTGTGTCTGCTGACCAGAGGCAAGGTCAGCCTGGCAGCTTCCAGATTCATCTCTAGGACTTTCAGATAAGCCATGAAATCTCTTGGTGGCTGGGAAGAATGAATCACGAGGTCAAGACTGAGACTGTCATGGAGGTCCAAAGAGCATGACCACCTCTGAATGCCAAGTGGCCTGGCAAAATAGATCCTGTCCACTGCTCAGTGGCTGGAGGTCGGATTTTGGAGCAGGGTAGACCCAGACAGAAATTTTATCTTGATTCTAGCTGTGATCTTTGCTGAGTCATTCTCTGAGCGTCTGTTTCTGTATTGACCACATCTTATATTTCATGGTGAATTGACACCTGTGTCCAATTCCTAAATATAGTAAACAACTTGCGCTCAAGCTTGTTTTTCAATTGCAAAGCAACCAATCCAGGGTTTACACCCAACCACTTCCCTTATTGGGCCCCACACTCCAGGCCGCTATCCACCTGCCCTAATTACACTGGAGCCTGCTAGCAGACAGCTAGGGACAGAGAATCAGACATCATTGAAGTGATTTATGCCCCAGAACCTGCTGCAATTATTCAAAACAGCCAGTCCCAAGCTGCTTACCAAGCCATGCCCATTACTTTCCTTGGAATCCACAGTACAGGTTTCTTACCCTCATGCCCTGGCTGCCTCTGCCTCCCACAGAACCCTGCTGCCTCTCCAAGTGGCCCAGTGTGCCTCCTGTTTCTAGGAAACTGTGATTATGATATATATATAATTAGTCACTCAATCTTGTCTGACTCTGCAATCTCATGGACTACAGCCCACCAGGCTCCTCTGTCCATGGAATTCTCCAAGCAAGAATACTAGAGTGGGTTGCCATTCCCTTCTCCAGGGAATCTTCCTGACCCACGGATCAAACCCAGGTCTCCTGTTTGGCAGGCAGATTCTTTACTGTCTGAGGCACCAGAGAAGCCCAATTTAAACCCATATTTAAGCCCGATTTAAACCCATGTTGATGTGATGGATAGTAACTGACTTTTTCGGGAAAAAAAAAAAGAAAGAAAGCTTCATGCTCCTGGCCACATGGCAAGTGGTATGCACACAATAGGAACAAGTACAGACAAATCTTAGAGCTCTGGGTAGACTTTTCCGCTCCTTCTGTTGCTTCCTAAGCGCCAGTTGCAAAAGTGTCACCTCACCCTTAAATTCCCAAACTGACCAAGTTTTATTAAATTCTCACAGTTTGACACTGAAATAGTCACTGTGATGAGGCCCAGCCTTATGAAGGTGGGGTTCTGTGCTGTGCCCGGAAACACCCCAGGTTGCAGCTAATCTAGTCTGTCCAGCCACATCATCCCTAGGTTCACACATGCCACCCGGCACCACACACAGCGAGCAGCTTGCTCCTTCCCAGAGCAGGCTCAGCCTGGGACATCGCCCCTCTTCCCTGCTTCTAACCTCGGACAAATTATACCCGGCTTTTGCCATCCAGCCTTGAGGATGCCCACCCACCACCTGGATGCAGGCTGGGCCAGGTGGCTGTCTTGTGTGTGCCCTGATACTCAACTGACTACTTAACACCTTACAGAGTAATTGTTTATTCCCACAGCCGTC
The DNA here is from genome assembly GCF_019320065.1 of Cervus canadensis. Taxonomy (NCBI): domain Eukaryota; kingdom Metazoa; phylum Chordata; class Mammalia; order Artiodactyla; family Cervidae; genus Cervus; species Cervus canadensis. Next base: position 108,985,889 of record NC_057387.1, read on the forward strand.
TGATTCTTAGATAGAATGATGTAGGATATACTTAGGGCTTCCCTGGTGGCTCAGATAGTACAGAACCCACCTGCAATGCAGGAACCCTGGGTTCAATCGCTGGATTGGGAAGATCCCCGGAGGAGGCCATGGCAACCCACTGCAGTATTGCACTCCAGTATGCAGCCCCACAGACAGCAGCCCACCAGGCTCCCCGTCCCTGGGATTCTCCAGGCAAGAACACTGGAGTGGGTTGCCATTTCCTTCTCCAGTGCATGAAAGTGAAAAGTGAAAGTGAAGTCACTCAGTCGTGTCCAACTCTTTGTGACCCATGGACTGTGGCCTATCTGGCTCCTCCGTCCATGGGATTTTTCCAGGCAAGAGTACTGGAGTGGGGTGCCATTGCCTTCTCTGGGCTTATATGAGCATTCTAGATATATTTGTTAAATGAATAACTGAATACTTGAAGAAAGAAATGAATATTTATTTAGAAGTATTTCTAGAAGTTTCCTGAGAGCCGCAGAACTCCTTTCAGCTGAATTTTTTTTAATCTGTCTTCCTTCTGGATTCTGCACGTGCACCTGTGACATGCACATGTGACATCCTAGCCACGCCCCTGTGTGTATGAATGAACTAAGGACACCCAGCAGGATGGAGGGCTCAGAGTCACAGCAGTGTAGGGTGGGAAGGACAGAGCCTTCCACAAACAGCAAACAGGTTGCCCAACATTTTCTCATGAAACAGGGACTCTCTTACAGCTCATGTTGAATTACTGGCAGAGCAAGTTTTTCTGATCTGCAGCGGTAGGTGAGTGGGTGGCGGGTGGGAGAAGAGCATCTGATTCCCCACATCCCCCTGCACAGTCAGCGGATATGGGGACCCAGCCCCTGCGAACCTCTCCACCCTCACCTCTCTGCATTCTCCTCACACTTTCACTCCAGCCACACTGGCGTCATGTCAGCTCCAGAAGGGCACGAAGCTTCCTCCAGCCTCTGAGAACTAGATATTGCTGCCATACCAGTAAACAGTCTGTCTGACAGTCTGACAGACTTTATCCTGGGGGGCTCCAAAATCACTGCAGATGGTGACTGCAGCCATGAAATTAAAAGACGCTTACTCCTTGGAAGAAAAGCTATGACCAACCTAGACAGTATATTAACAAGCAGAGACATTACTTTGCCAACAAAAGTCCGTCTAGTCAAAGGTATGGTTTTTCCTGTAGTCATGTATGGATGTGAGAGTTGGACTATAAAGAAAGCTGAGCGCCGAAGAATTGGTGCTTTTGAATTATGGTGTTGAAGAAGACTCCTGAGAGTCTCTTGGACTGCAAGAAGATCCAGTAAGTCCTAAAGGAAATCACTCCTGATTATTCACTGGAAGGACTGATGCTGAAGCTGAAATTCCAATACTTTGGCCACCTGATGAGAAGAACTGACTCATTAGAAAAGGCTGATTATGGGAAAGATTGAAGGCAGGAGAAGGGGACGACAGAGGATAAGATGGTTGGATGGCATTACCAACTCACTGGACATGAGTTTGAGCAAGCTCTGGGAGTTGGTGATGGACAGGTAAGCCTGGCATGCTGTGGTCCATGGGGTCGCAAAGAGTCAGACACGACCAATCAACTGAACTGAAGTGAACTGAACCAGTAAACAAAGGGTGTTGCAGACATCCAGCCGTCACATCACAGTGGCCCCTAGAGTGAGCTCCAAGGGAACTCTGAGTGGAGGCTAGATGCTCCCCCTCTTTGAATCATCAGACTGCAGCCACCCACCCCAGCCACCCACCGTGCACCCTGAGGAGACTCAGGATGAGAAAGCACAGGAAACTGGCCCCAGAGAGCTGAGCTGCATATCAAAGGAATGATTTCAGTGAGCCTAGACTCTTGAATCTTCCCGTGCACAGGCAAACACTACACTCCTTAACTTGAGACATCTGGTTTTCTTTTATTAACAGTAATCTTTTGATGTTCTGACAAGGCCTTTTGTTGCAAAAACTCTCCTCTATATCCTGGCTGCCCTCACCCTCGCCTCTTCAGAGCAGTTTCTCGGTGTCATCTGAGAGGCTTGCTGTCTGTGTCCCAGGCTTCACAGCCTCAGAATGTCCGCCGAAGCAAACACAACTCTCAACTTTTCAGTGCGCCCTTTTCTTTTCCAGTCGACTCCGCAAAGACTTGGCATATGCTGTGCTGTCTGCCTGGCATGCCCCTCCCTGGTTCCTTTCTCTTTGGCATGGATGTCTCCTCCCCCGATGGCCCTCTCTAGTTGGCCTACCTAAGTCGGGGAGTCTCTTGTTTTCTCCTGGTTTGGGTGATTTCCTTTATAGCTCGTACCACCCATGAGCTTGTCCCCTTCTTTCTGTTTCAAGTCATCGCTGGACCCTCAGCACCAGGAAGGCAGAGCTGATGCTGTCTCACCCAGCCTCAATTCTCAGGGCTGAGCCCAGGGCCTGGCATACACGTGTTCAATGTGTATGTCCGAATTGCACAACTGCCACTCTCCAGGCTTGTGACTCATGTCAGGAGCATCTTCTCCCTCGGTTGAAATCCACCGAGGGTACTCAGCCAGGCGAGGGTTTTCCCAGCAGCCCCCTCTTCACACTGTGTGTTAGAGACAGCAAGTTTGAAATTCTGTTCAACCACACTGATGATACAATTGCTATTTTATAGATTCCATTGGATAAATACCTTAATGCCTTGTCTTAAACCCTTGTCTTTTTATTCTCTTTTTGTATTTTTAAATTCTATTTTCCCCTTGACATGGGCATTTTTATCATAACTGATCTCACTTCTCCAAAAGAACATTATTATTTTTATTTCCTTGTAGAGAATGCCCTTGTTCCTAGAAAGAGACTTTCATGATAAGCCCACTTACAATTTCTGAGAAATTACTCCCTAACGTGAAGTGTATTTTACAAGTGGCCAGAATGCCACAACATTAGCAAGCTTTGGTAGAGCTCAGGGCAGTACTTATTACTTATTCTTGCTTGAACTGCTGTTTCTAGCAGTGCTGCATGTACTTTAAGAAGCTACTAGAATGAATGATAGGTGGTGGTGGTTGGTGTGGATTAAGCTCATGCTATTGCTGGTTTAAATAACAGTGATGCCATATTGATGGTCCAAATCCATGCCAGCCTCCTCTAACTTCCTGGGCATTTTACTTTCTGACACACAGGAGACTTCCTAAGATGGCATTTTTCCCCTTAATACACTGAGAGCATGTCATTATAAAGGAGCCTACACTCAGAGAAATTTGGCATGTAAAACCCTTTTGTGAAGTCTGAAGGTCACTTTCTTGGATTCTCTCATCAACGCTTTTCTGCCAGGGCAATGTGGTCAGCTCCTTGAACTACAGTGGCTTGCAAAAAGGTATTTCTACGTACAGCTGGTATAAAACCAGGAATGAAAGATTAACTTGTAAGTCTGTGTGTGTATACAAAATAATGACGGTAGTTTATATTTATAAACACTGTAAGCTCGACACTGAGCAATCTGCACACATTATTTCATTTAATCCTTGCAAATATTATGCCCAGCTCCAGATGAGAAAACACCTAGCTGTTAAGTGATGGGACTGGCATTTAACCACAGGCAGCCTGATTTCAGTACCAAATGTGCACACTTGTATACACACACACACACACAGTCCTACAACACACACATGTATCATATATACATTCATACACTCTAACATATTGTAAATGCTTAAGAAAAGGTTTCTGGATGGACATGTGACAATACTTTGTTAACCACAGGATCTTGGCAGAGGGTGTGAAATTGTGGTCAATGCCTACTTGTTACTCTTGTTCACTGTTCAGTTGCTAAGTCATGTCTGACTCTTTGTGACCCCAAGGACTGCAGCACGCCAGGCTTCCCTATTCTTCAATATCTCCCAGAGTCTGCTCAGACTTATGTCCATTGTGTTGATAATGCCATCCAACCATCTCATCCTCTGTCTCCCCCTTCTCTTCTTGCCCTCAATCTTTCCCAGCATTGGGGGCTTTTCCAATGAGTTTGGCTTTTCATATTAGGGAGCCAAAGTATTGGAGTTTAGCTTCAGCATCAGTCCTTCCAGTGAATATTCAGGGTTGATTTCCTTTAGGATTGATGGGTCTGAGCTCCTTGCTGTCCAAGAAACTCTCAAGAGACTTCTCCAGCATCAAAATTCAAAAGCATCAATTCTTCAACCCTCAACCTTCTTAATGGTCTGACTCTCACATCCATACATGACTACTGGAGAAACCATAGCTTTTACTATATGGACCTTTGTCAGCAAAGTGATGTTTCTGCTTTTTAATATGCTGTCTAGGTTGGTCATAGCTTTTCTTCTAAGGAGCAAGCATCTTTTAGTTTTATGGCTGCAGTCACCACAGTGATTTTTGGACCCACTCTTCTAATCCTTTGAAACAAACAAGTATTACTCTTGTACTTAAAAAAACTTATTGAATTTGCTGAATGTGTTTCCACAAGAAATGCTTATTGAGTCATTGAATGTTATGAGTAGCTCATTTTTTTCTTTTGCCTTTGGAAGGAGAACTAGGAAAACTGGGTGGAGTGAAAAAGCATACAGTTAACAGGGAACAACATCTTAAGACCTTCTTGCTTTTCAGTACTTCAAAGACAGAAAAATCCACAGACAACTTACACCCGCCCAAGAGTCACTGTATCTCTCAGCTCATTCCTGCGTCAAACCCATGAACTACAGGAGTACAAGAGAATCTGTTCATGGGTTTTTTCTTTTTTGTTCAATTTTCTTTAAACATTCTGACCTCCATAAATGCCTCTTCTTTGATGCAGGCTGCTTTGAAGATGCTTATGGCACCACGATACGATACCAAGTACTGGGCTGGTATAGCCGTGGACACCTTGAGGCAAGCTCTTCACCCCCGAAGGTGAACGCAGCAGGCATTCTGCGATCAGCGCTGTATCTTGCATTTCCATATCACTTTGCGGTTTGTGCATTTTAATGCTTCTTCTTCCCTCACTGCTTAGTGAACTCAGCTTTTCCCAGACTGGACCTTGGCTTTCTTATTTGATTGTTTTTGTGCTCTGCCCTAGCTCTGTTCCTTGGTGTGGCCGCTGAGCCTTTCTTCGTGTTTGGCCATTTGTGTGCTTCTGGGAATTGTCTTTTCATAGCTTTTGTCCATTTTCCACTGGCTTGTCTTGTTCAATGCTTTATAGGCATTTTTACACAGTAAGGATATTAGTCATTGGGAATAGCAGTAATAATAGTAGATAAAGCAAACTGAATGCTACTCTGTGCCAGGCTCTTTACTAAGCACCTTAGACGCTGCACTGAATTTTCATTCTCATTTAGGAAACCGAGTCACAGAGAGGCAAGCCTAGCAGGCTGGCTTCTAGGCCAGTGCTCCAAACGTGTTCTTATATTACTAAGGACCCCCTAGGCCTCCCACATGCCTTTTATACCCTTTTTCTGAGGTTTTTTCAGGGTGACAGCTTCCTTTTGAAATCCACAGCATACTTTTTAAGGCTAATTGTATCTATTTTCAGGAATTCAATTGTCCTAACACATAGATGACAGGCTTCCCGGGTGGCTCAGTGGTAAAGAATCCCCTTCCAATGCAGACACTGCAGAAGACACGGGATTGATCCCTGGGACAGGAAGATCCCCTGGAGGAGGATATGGCAACCCACTCCAGTATTCTTGCCTGGAGAATTCCATGGACAGAGAAGCCTGGCGGGCTACAGTCCATGGATCACAAAGAGTCAGACACGACTGAGTGACTGACACATAGATGATACCCAAATCAGAACACCATTGTTCACCCTTCTAGGTCCATGTATCTGTCTTCCTATGTCTCCTTCCAAAAATTCATCGGGAACTTCAAATTGAAGTGGCAGTAAATCAGATCCCTAAATTAAAGGGAGGTCTCAAAGGTTGCAAGGGCTTGGGATCCAGAAAACCCAAGATTTGAATTCAGATTCATGCCCCAAGGGCTCATGATAGCAGTACCTAAGGTCTAAAGTCATCTACACAATGAGAATAGTAATAATATCGACTTTGCTAGGTAATGGTGAGGAATGACTCAAGGAGTGATTATTTCTGGGCACAGAATAACAAATGTTAGCTTTTTTCCCCCTAAAGACCTGTTCTTCCTCCTGGTTTCTGGATTGCATGGGGCACCCAGTCCTTCAGTATGGTAACTAGTGGTCCTCGAAATGATTAGAGCCCAACCTTCCTAGTGGCTTCAGGTCAAATTCTGGCTCTACCAGTTTCCTGCTGTCAAATTAATTCTCCAAGGTTCAGTGTACTCAGGCGTGAAATGGACTAATGAGGGTAGCCAAGTGTGGGATTTTGGGGAGATTAAATGTTCCAGTCCATGGAAAGTGCTTGCCACACAGTATGTGGTGCGTTCACTCACTGAGCATTTATTGAGTACCTACTACGTGCCAGGCATATTCTGGCACTGGTGACCCAGCGGTGTACCAGCCAGAAAACGTGTACACGGCCACATGCTGTGTATTCCACTTGTGATCTGCTCACCAGGAAATTCTTTGTAATTTTCCACGTGACTGCCTTTTTCTTGTTCTTACTTTTTAAACTTTGCGCTGGTACCCATGTGCTTTTTTTTTTTTTTTTCTCCACGGCCCTAGACGAGTGTAAGAAAGGTTTTGAGAATCAGGTGCCCCTGTCCGCAATCTAGCTGACGCCGGCCAGCCTGCGGATCCGAACATCACCCGGGGGTCTCTGCTTGGGATTCCTAGAGAAGGGGTGGGCGGAGGAAGATGCCAGGAGCTTGCGAGCGCGGCCAAAACGTCTTGAGACGACCGCCACCTTTAGATCTGCTCGGTACCAACCAACACGATTCCGGAGGGGCCTGCCCTCCTGGACCTCGATCCCGGGCCCCAGCCTAAAGGAGGAAGAGGAGGAGACGCCAAGACAGGATCCTCGCCGGGGCCCCAGGAGACGAGGCGCCACACCCCGGCCTGCGAGCGCTCCCCCTCCTGGCCTCTTGGCGCTCCGGCTCGGCCCCGCCCCTCCGCCCACACCCCGCCCCCGCCTCCCGGCCCCCGCGGCCCGCCCCTCCTCCAGCCTCCTGGACACAGCGGTTCGGCCCCGCCCCGCAATGGTTTGGCCCCGCCCCTGCTTTTCCCACCCTACTCAGACCCCGCCCTCCGACATGACCACGCCCACTAATCTTTCCTGCCCCGCCTCCGCCTTTTGGCCGCTTTCCAGGCCACGCCCCTCCGAGCTTGCCCCGCCCCCTGCCTGTCCGCACCCCGCCCAGCCTCGCGGGCCCCGCCGCTCGCCCCTCCTCCAGGCCCCAAGCTACAACGGCTCGGCCCCACCCTCTGCTTCTTCCAGCCCCACGCCCTCCTCTCCGCCTCCCCAGGCAGGTCCCGCCCTCCGCCATGACCACGCCCACCACTCATTCCCACCCCGCCCCCGCCATTTGGCCGCTTTCTGGGCCACTCCCCCTCCGAGCTCTCCCCGCCCCCTGCCCGCCCGCGCTCCGCCCCTGGCTCCGGGAGGCCCAGGCTAGGACCCGGTCGCCTACTAGTCCTGGGAGTCGTCCCACCCCTGTCTCCCCAGGGCTCTCGGCTCCGACTCTGTCCCCTACCGCCCAAGGCGCCCCACTCCGGCGCAGGACCACCTCTTCCCCGCGATCCCGCCCCGAGACCCCGCCCTCTTGAGCCCGCCCTGGCCAAGAGTCACCCCCGCCCCACCACTGCTGCCCTCTCCCTGGTCCCCGCCTCCCGCGCTCCGCCTCGCGCGCCCCGCCCCGGCGCGGGGACCACCCTCAGCCCTCCCAGGCGGGGGCTGAGCGCTCCCGGCACTCTCGGCGGTCCCGGCAACTCGCTTCCGCCGCGCGGTGGTTCCCGCGGATCGGCGCACGGTGCCGGCTCGGGCGCGCTCCCAGACCGCGGGGAGAACCGCAGGAGCCCGCCGGACGCAATGCGAGCCAGGTAGGCAGGCTGCGCGCCCGGGCCGGCCCCTGCGGGCCGCTCCAGCCCCGCGCCCGGCCGCGCTCCCGCGGCGCCTTCTGGGGCTCCGCGGCTTTGCACGCCTCGCGGGCGCCGATCGTTTCTCCACCGCCCGAGTTCGGGGTTCCGGGGGTGCCCGGGCGCGGCTGGCGCCGGACGGCTTCGGGAAGCCTTGCGCGCCCCTCGTGCTCCCCGGGGACTCCGTCACCTCGGTGCAGGCTGGCCTGGCTCGGGGTTCCGGGAGCCGAGCCGCACTTACGGCCCCCGCGTGAGCCCGGCAGATCCCCCTTCCCTGGTCCTAGCGAGGTGACCCTCCTCGGCGACTGTTCGCGTCCTCGGGGCCCTCGGCTCGGGGGGCCGTGGGTGCTCCGAGGGCTGGAGGCGCCGGGGCTTTCTCTGGCGCGGGTCCCGGGCGAAGGGAAGGGCGCGCGGTCCGGGGTTAAACTTAGTGACAATGCGTGTTTCAACTTCTTCGGGGACCCCCTCATTTTAGGATGGAAATGAGAACCCTGATTTCTGGCTTGGCCGTCCGGTGACCCACAGCCGCGAGGTGACAGTGGCGGCGGCGGCGGCGGCGGGCGGGCGGGGACGACTGGCGGAGACGCACGTTGTTAAGTGGTGTTTCGCGGGAAGGCGGCTCCGCGGTGCGGGTTGGTGGTCTGTAGGACCCCAACCCTGGAGGTCGGTGGCTCCCACCCCGGGCCGGCCGGGTAGCTGGGGGGACCAGGCCGCTCTGGCCCTTCTCCCGGGGGTGTCGGGCGGCCCCCGGTGCCGCCAGAGGGACGGCGGCCGGGCTTCCTGCGTGCGGAGAGGCCGGTGGAGCCTTACCGTTCAATGCGATTCAAAAAGGGAACCCGGGCAGGATGTTATCCGCGCTTTTCTTTCCAAGTTAGTGCCGCTAGATCGGTACCGTGTGTTTTATCAGTAGTAAGAAGTTCACACAGAACTTTTGTTCGGATCACAGCAACACTGTATTTTCTGGGTGGAAAGCATAGAAATATAGACAGTAAAACAGAAACCATCATTGATCCCACAGTTCTACCGGCTTCAGTATTTACCTTCTTTGATATTCATATTGCACCCGCTTGCTGATCTAACCGGTAAGTTTAGACGTGGAACCTCTCTTGACTAAATGGAAGCAATCCCTTTGTGAAGCTCTCCGCCTCCCCCCTTCTAAACCTGATTGTCTCTGAGCATCAAAGTTTGGGTGTCTGGGCCTGGCTGCCTTCTCAGGCCCCATGGGTCCCCTTTGCAGTGGGTGGTGTTTTCCATGCCTTCTGCAGGCCCGAGATGGAGAGAGAAGCTGGCAGTCAGCTAGACCAGTGGCTCAGAGGGGATTGGCTTTGGTTTGGGTTCCTTGCCTTGTAAAACTGAAGGTAATGATTCTCAATCTGCTTCTCAGGGCACCATAAAAATTAATGGGTGGTTTGCAAAGCGTTTCGACATCCTTGCATGGACAGCGGCTGTACTTTGAGGGGCTAGGAAGCATTTCATTCGTGTCCTTTGCTTTCGTCATCAAATAAAAGTCTACCTCCCACCTGGTCATCCCGTCTAGGAAATGGGAGTGTCCAGTGGAGTCTGGAGAAGGTTCCCGGCTCCCTGCTCAGCACAGTCTGCCCAGGCCAAGTCCCTCAGGAAATGGTGGGGTGGGGGGCTTGGAAGGAGACAGAACCCCCTCATCCATCTCCCCCATCTGCTTTCTGCACATGGACCAAGAGTGTAAGGGGGCTTTGACATTAAGGCCCCAGGGTTCATAGGCCTGATGTTGAGGCCATGCTGATCCAAGAAGAAACAGTTAGTTCTGGGAGGACTCAGACAGTGAACAACCCTGGCTTCCTAGGCATTTGTTTTACGGCACTCTTGTTTACCAAATGAACAATGACCCGCTCAGGTCTGCGGTGCCTGAGAAGCTTCTGTGAGCTTTATTTTTTTTCCTGTTGTCCCAAGACTCTGGCACCACGCTTTAAGGGGCTTTTTAAAGCAATTGGGAGGGACTCGGATCATTTGTTAATTTTGGATACTGAAAGCTGGAGCCGTCAGAGGTGCCACACAGGTTGCCTTTTGTTCCCCTGGCAAAGCAGCCGTGACGGAAGCGCCTCTTTCTGTAGCAGGTCTGGAGGGTTCCAGTTTGTCATTTGATAGTCTCATTTTTTTTTTTTTAATTGTCACTCCCACCAGCACTTTGTTCTGCCCAAGAGCTAGGAGCTGAGCACAGACCAGACACAGGGGGCTTTCCAGAAGGACCCAGAAAGTGGGCTGGATGAGTTACTGATAAGTATCCTTCCAGGCTCCTGGGCTCTTAGTGTTGTGCCTGGAATGTTCTCTGAGTTGGGAGGAAGGGGGAGTCCTGGATTTTCTCCTCTGCTGTTTGCTAACTCAATTTCTAGTCACCCTGCAGCCTTGAATTGTTTCCCTGCAGGCTGCTTCAACAGACTTTTTTCTTATTCTAATGGTACTGGTGTGATAATAAGATATGCTAATAGGAACGAGGTTGACCCCTGGGTCCTTGGAGGCTGCTCCTGTGTTTAAACCCTGGCTTGCTTCCGGGCCGGTTTAGTGTGGGAAGGATGTGTGCACTTCCTTCTTGCAAGACAGGAGCCCACCTGGCTTCCCTCTGCTTCTTAGGGGAGCCCTTGGCCCGAACAAGGTTAGAAGCCACTTCACTGGGCCCTGGCAGACCTTACCGCAGCTGGGGGCAAACCACTGTGGCTCCCTGTTTGAGGAACCAGGCTTGTGTGTGACTTGTGGGCTCGGGGCCAGCCACGTGGGTTTTCCTTAGCTTGGTTAGTTTTAAATTTGACACCTGAATTGGGCCACGTTGCAATTTTTCTTCTGAGAATTGGAGTCAGTCCCCTGGGATGTGTTTCCTAAGGCCCTGGAGATGGGCACTGGAACTGCTTTGTCCTGAGGGCACCGCCTGACAGCCGGGAACTGGGGCGGGTCACTGAGCAGCTAAATAGCCTTTACCGTGACCTCAGGGCCAGGAGGGGAGCCCGGGGCAGTCCACTGTCGACACTCAGCTTCCGGCAAGCTGGATCCTGCCTCCCCACTGCTTGCACAATAGAAGCCCCACATTCTGCCTTCACTCTCCAGAGAGTGACAGAAAAAATAATTCAGCAAGCCCCTAAACACCCAACTACTTACCAGGGTCTTCCAGGGAGTCTGAGCCTGCTTCTCCGTGGGCTCTGCGGGCGTCGTGTGTTACTGGACAGCATCTGATGCATTCAGGACCGGAGTCTGGGGGAAGGATGTTGACAAAAGAGTGTGTGATGTGATTCTAGGAAGGGTGAAATTCTTTGTAGTTCATCACCGCCTCCCATCCGCCAAGTGTACAAAATATCTTCCCAAACCACTGGTAAGCAAATATGGACTTGTAAGTTAAGATTTGGAGTGTTGTAATAAGGATCCCTTGGGCTTCCCAGATGGCACAGTGGTAAAGAATCTGCCTGCAGGAGTCATGGGTTCAATCTCTGGGTGCCATCTCTGGATCAGGAAGATCCCCTGAAGGAGGAAACGGTAACCCACTCCAATATTCTCGCCTGGGAGACTGCGTGGACAGAGAAGGCTGGCCAGCTACAGTGCATGGGGTCACAAAGAGTTGGCCACATCTGAGCACAAAACAGGGATTGTGTGATGGACCTGATCCAGCATGCAGACTTTAAAATCCTCACAAAAACCGTGAGGGTTTCCCTTTTACAGGAAGACCACCGGCATTGAAGTCGCTCTACCAGCCTCATTGTCCAGTAAGTGCTCAAGCTGGGGTTTAAGCCTGGACCTGCCTGAGCCCAGAGCTCTTCATCACATCTCCCCGTGTGCCGAAGTGGAAGAAACAAGTCACACCTTCGGGAGCGTGAAGACACAGGCATGGAAATAGCAGAGTGCCTACCTCCTTTACACAGTGATAACACAAAGGTGGTGAAATCTTCAAAACCTGAGAAGTCTTTGCAGCCTAGATGGAAGGCAGTCTGTTTGCACCTTTGTCCCCCAGGGGGCCGTGCCCTTGCACCCTATCTACAAGGTAAAGTTTGATGTATTTGGAAGATGGTGATTTTGAAGTTGAGGACAGCTCAGAATCTGCCCTGAAGTTTGTCCTTGTACCATGAAAAGAGGGTATTCTGGGCAGATGAGGTCACTAGAATAAGATTAAGATTATAGGAAGGCTGTTAAGTAAATGTAAGATAAGGTCCACCTTCCACTGTACAATCAAATAAAGGACATACTAATGAGATTATTCTTATCTGCTCCATGAAGCCTCGTCTTCAGGGAACTCTGAGCTGATGCCTGGTAGCCCAGCTCTTCTGAACCAATTGAAAAGAATCCTTTCCATGAAAGAGTTTTTGTGGTTCCAAATTCTTATTAAATCACCCTCTTCTCTCTCCCCCCTTCCCTGTTCTCCCAGCCTGCTTCACTGAGGAAAATGCTGCCCCATTCTCATGAAACAGGGAAGCCTGCTAAGGTCTGCAGGCATAAAAGGAATTTAAAGGTTTCCTTGGTCTCTGAGCCCGAAGTGTGCTGGTCAACCTGCTCTCAGGGAAAAAACAAAGTGCCTTGATGATTGATCAGCCAACTGCCCTGGTGTACATCCTGCCCCCATGGCTGAGCTCTAGCTGCCAGTTGGGTCTGGCAATATTATTACCAAGTATCTGAGACTCTGTGTAGCCAGTAAGAGTGGGCTCCAGCTTGCCTTTCATTGCACTGAGCTCACCGGCCCAGCCCCCTTGTGGAATGGGTGAAATGGTTGCCTGGCTTCTACTTGGACCATGGCTGCCCGGGAGCTGTATGTTCTGAAAGGATTTGGGTGTCGCTGAGTAGCCTAATTTGGCCAGCAAGAGTTGGGTGCTTCAAAACTCAAGGCTCCTATGTGTGTATGCGTGTGCGCTCAGTCATGTCCTCGTGGTCTGTAGCCCACCAGGGTCCTCTGTCCATGGCAGTTTTCCAGGCAAGAATACTGGAGTGGGTTGCTGTTTGCAGGGGATCTTCCTGACCCAGGGATCAAACCCACATCTCCTCCATTGGCAGGCGGGTTCTTTACCTCTAGCGCCACCTGGGAAACTTTAAAAGCTCCCCAGAGGAATCAGCACTCTGATGTGTGTCCAGGGTTGAACTCCACCGAGGTAGGGAATTTGTGTAAGAAGGAAACTCGGGACTAGGCGTGGTCAACTCTGCTTTTGAAACCAAGGAGTTGAACCTTTCCCGTGTGGAGTGAGGGAGACAGAGCCGGCATCCACAGGGGCTTCCTAGGATCGTACAAGGGGAGAAGGGAGAAACTCGGTGGCTGAGGGCTCTTTAAGAGTCTGAGCTTGGTTGCACATAAGCTGATTACTTTTTCTCTATCATAATTAGCAGTCAAATTTATTTAAAATGTAAGTGCTTCCTTGAGAGGCAGCAAGTGCGTGGGAAGGAGATGGGCTGAGCCAGGCTTGTGAGCTGCTCGGGACCAGGAAGGGACCACCAGGCCTGGGACGCAGGCTCAAGGAGGCATCTGTCTCGTGAGATACACACTCAGGGTCAGGGGGCGGCTGTGGAGAGGGGGCTAGCTGGGGGCTCACTTCCTTGGAGTCGAACCCATCACCCCGGAAGAGCTCCCTGCAGGCTTGAGTGAGGAATCAGGCCTGGGAGCACCCGTCTCAGTCCCTCCGTGGTGACAAGGCGGGAAGGCCAGGGGGCAGAAGGCCAAAGAGGCAGCTGGAGGTGGGAGAATGTGTGCCCTTTGACCCCAAGCCCAGGAGGAGGTTGGGGTGTGGAGGAAGGGGTCTGGGAGCCCCATGCAAGCAGGACAATTCTGGGTCATGAATGATCAGAGAAGTAACACGTGGAAGGGGGCCCCTGGGTTTGGTTTGTTAGGGCTGTGTGATTGTGCTCCTGGGGAAGCGCCTAGAAAACCAAGGACGAGACACGTAGCCCTCTGAGACACGTGTTAGTGTCATTTGAGGATGTCAAGGCAGGATGGAGCTGGAAATATGTCAGAGGGGCTGGGATGCTGGGGCTCTGGAGGCCTGGTGGGGGGTTGAAGGGAGGGGGCGTAGGACCAGCACAGAGTGATGGAGGTCCAGTGAGGGGTGAGTGGCCCCAGGGACTGTGAGGGCAAGAGGTGGGTGTGAGAGGTTGTCATGGGGACTGACTCTTTAAAAAAAACCCTCACCACCGCCCCTACCCCCCATGCCTTTTCATGTTGTACATCTGCAGCTTGTTTTTACCAGCCTTTTCCGGGGTGAGGGGGGCCATCCTCATTTGTCCCCAAGACCCAGCTCCCTGAGTCTCCTCAGGGAAGCCTTCCCTGACTGCTGAGGTCAGGAGCTGACTGCTGCTTCCTTGCTGTCATCCCCCTGGGCAGGGCTCTGCTGGTCAAGGGGCTGCCCTTTCTTTTTCTCCGCATCCTTGCTATACAAACAGCGCATCCTGTGAACCAGGAGGGAGCAGGGTGGGGACCAGGGCAGTGACTGCCCTGTAACCATGAAGCAGCGATGCTGATGGTCTCTTCTTATCTTCATAGCTAAAAATTACGCCAGAGGAGGAAAGCAATTCCATGAATAATAATCAACTGACTTGTAAATGCTGCCCAGCGGTCCCCTTGCAGCTCTGCCCTTTGCCTTCTCATTCACCCCAACTTCCTGCCTTTGTTTACCTGTTCGTGCTATCACCCTTTTGGAAAGGATTTTAATTTTTATAACTTTAGGATACAGAAAAGTACAGCTCTTCCTTGACATCAAATGGAGTTATGTACTGATAAATCCATTGTATGCTGAACATATTGAAAATGCATTTAATACATCTAAGCTCCCCAGCGTCATAGCTTAGCCTTCCCTAACTTCAGCGTGCTCTGAACCCTGTTAGCCCACAGCTGGCCAGAGTCATCGAACACAAAGCCTGTTGGGTAATGAAGTGTTGAATAGCTCACATAATTGATTAAATATTGTACTGAAAGTGAAAGACAGAATGAGTGTCTGGGCGCAGAATAGTTTTGTGTCTGTTCTTGGCCCCAGCGGTCACTCCCTGCCCTGCCCAGCATCACGGAAGAGCGTGGGACACATGTCCGCTAGCCTCGGAAAAGAGCGGAGTTCAAAATCTGAAGTCCTGTTTTTACTGAGTGTATGTTGCTTTCAGTCTGGTAAAGTCAAGAGATGTAAGTCAGTTGTGCGTGCCTGTGCTTAGTCGCATCAGACTCTTTGGGATCCCATAAACTGTAGCCCGCCAGGCTCTTCTGTCCATGGGATTTCCCAGGCAAAAGAATACTGGAGGGGGTTGCCATTCCCTTCTCCAGGGCATCTTCCCAACCCAGGGATCGACTCCCGTCTCCTCCGTCTCCTGCACTGGTAGGCGGGTTCTTTACCACTGAGCCAGCTTGTTGTTCAGTCGCTAAGTCGTGTCTGACTCTTTGCAACCCCATGGAAGGCAGCCTGCCCGGCTGCCCTGTCCTTCACTGCCTCCTGGAGTTTGCTCACACTTATGTCCAGTGAGTCAGTAATAACATCCAATAAGTCAGGGACCATCTGTAAATGGCACATGTGAAAAATGCAGCTTCGTTTAAACATTTCAAAATTACCCTAAGAATCGTCGTTTTGACAAGTGGTGTCAGATGTTTGTGTGTGTCCCTTAGAGAAGTGGAAAATAAAGCCTCATGTTTGAAGTTAACTGGGGATGATGGCTGGAGCCACTGTTCTGCATATAGTAATTCATGTCAAGCTCTGGGCTTGGCCTGTGACCCAGGGCCTCTCACAGTAGCTGGTGGTGGTGATGGCAATGGTAGTAGAAGCAGTCAGCTGCCAGGGTCTGCTCTCACTTTCCCTCCCTGTCATCCTGGCCCAAATATCCTCTGGCAGAAGGTGTGTTTTTTTTTCCCCCTTGTGGCTTCGGAAATCAGTGTTTATGACATCTTAAGGAGGGAAACTTTATTCTGGTTTTGTGCTGGTCCACAGCCATTTGGCTATTTCACCTTTCTGTCCTGCATGAGGAGACCAAAGTTTCAAATTTTGATCACATGTTTCTTTTCGGTCAGCCAAATATGAAACAGTCTGATTTGCACAACTGAAAGTCATCAGAGGACATTCAAAAATTAAGTGACTGACCATCCATCATGTTCTTCTAAGCACTGATTTTTGTACCCGAGGCCATTGTCAGGGCAAACTGGAACGTGACAAGTTCCTTTTCTCAGGGATGTCTCCAGTGGTCTTTGTTGAGATCTGTTTTATTTTGGGTGATGTCATGGGCTTCCAAATCCCACATACCTGTCTGTGTTTGCATCTTTGGCTTCTGTTTGCTTCTGGCTTTGACCTTGGACACATTTTTGGACTTTTTTGAAGCTGGGCTTTCTTACCTGTAAAGCGGTGTTGGTGGGACTGAACTTGCCTGGTGGGAGATTTTCATGTGGAGAAATGGACCCTACTGCATCACCCTCTCTTGTGAGCCCCGTACCTGTCCTGGGGAGGTTTTCATGATTCTGGCCTTTTGGAATCTTGTGCACACTTGTAGATTTTTAAAAAATGTTAAGTAGAGATTTTGTGTGATGCCTCACCATCTGAATTAAACAGGAGTGCAGGGGGTTGATATTATTTAGGTATTCAATCTGACGTTTAAAGAATGTAAGTGTTGACATTTAAAGATGATGGTAAGTGTCTAAGGATTAGAATCTCCAGTCTTTGCCCTGTCTCTGAAATTCCTGGTGCAGAAAGAGCGGTGAGGGATGGGGTTGGCAAGTTTCACTCCAGTCTGAGACCTGGGGTGGGGAATGGTCCTGGCTTGTAGGCGGGCGGGGGGGCGGGGGGGCGCCAGCTGTCAGCGGCTGCTCTGTGCCTCTTGCAAGAAGGCCTGACGTGTTCTCGCTACCTTGGGGGGTCGGGGAAGAAGATGAAGCATCTAGTGTTCAACAGACATCTTTTCTAGATATATGAATTGTTTTGGGAAGAGTTCCTTGTGATTTTTCATTCTTAAAAAAACCGTGTCCACTTAAGTTTTTTTCCATCCCTCAAGTAATTATGTGTTCATTTTACAACCGTGGTGTGTGTGTGTGTGTGTGTGTGTGTGTGTGTGTGTGTGTGTACGTGTATGTTTTAGTCACTCAGTTGTGTCCAACCCTTTTTGACTCCATACACTATACCCCAGCAGGCTCCTCTGACCATGGGATTTCCCAGGTAAGAATTCTGGAGTGAATTGCCATTCTGTTTTCCAAGGGATTTTGCTGGCCCAGAGATCTAACCTGGGTCCCCTGCATTGCAGACAGATTCTTTACCATCTGAGCCATCAGGGAAGCCCCTTTAGAAAGATTAGAAAATGCAAAAAAAGAAAAAAGTTCACAGTGGAATTCTGCCACTCAGGGTAACTGCTCTGGGCATTTTTGTGTCTTTTAGATAATTTCACATGTAAATCTAGATCCTTCCAAAAGGAACAAGATGGTGGAGTAGGAACTTGGTTTTTTTGTTTCCTAGATGCCTGATGCATAGTTATCCTTCAATCAGTCCTTCCCTGTTGAATGAATACTATGCTTTTTACCAAAAAATTGTTGATATACCTTCAGATCAATAAGTACAGATTTGCATCCTCAGTTTTACTGTCGATCTCTTCAGGGATGCATCCTCTTAATTTAACAAGTCCTTGTTCATAGACAGTTTCCAGTGACTTTGAAATTATAAACAGTACTGCAGTGAACATCTTTCAATACATGTAAGTTTTTTCTTCCAATGATTTTCTTTTCTTTTATTCTTAACATCTATAAAGAACTTCTAACTTTATTAATGATAGGGTGAATGTATAATTGGAGGAGGAAATGGCGACCCACTCCAGTATTCTTGCCTGGAGAATCCCATGGACAGAGGGGTCTGGTGGGCTACAGTTTATGGGGTCACAGAGTCGGACACAACTTAGCGACTCAGCACACACACATGAGGAACTGTAACAACGTGGCCCTCAGGAGACCTGCAGATCTTTTTGACATGAGTCCCGTGTGCGGTCAGGTGTTACAGTGGAAGCCCACCAGTCACTTACAACCCTCCTGTATTTGTAAACTGCAGTCCTCCTAAATGCTTTCATGTACTGTCTGCCTTTGCTCTCAGAAATATTTATTAATTTTCAGTCAAAAATACTGAGGCTATTACTCACCCATCCGTGTATTAAATCAGCATTTATTGAGCATTTACTTGTGCTTACAGCGAACATAAGAGAGAAAACAGACACAGGAAGCAAAGGAAAAGCACAGATATTTACAAAAAAGAATTGGCAGTGTTGAAAAAATGATTCCTCAGTGATCACAGACACTGAGTTTCCGGGGCTAGTGAGCTGGCCTCCAGGCTGCAGAGCTGGCCTTACAAGCAGGTGCCCCTGGGGGCTTGGACCTTGGTGAATTCTCTGTACTTGGCTTCCAGTTCTTGTTTCCAGAACCTGATTTAGTTACTGCCCTGACAGACCCAAGTTAACTAGACTCACAGTGACTGATGTATAAACCCAGTGCTGCTATATCTGTCAATCAGGGGAGATGTGATTACTGAAAGGATGATGTGTCTCAGCTTATGGGGTTGGTTCTTCTGCAGGCTGGTCACAAGGGCATCTGGATGACAGATGCGGCTCTGTCCAGAACAGAATTGAAACAAGACCGGTGTGGGGATGTGGAAGCTCTCTCACCCCCTCCTAGCTAGAGATCCAAGAATGATTAGGCAAGCTTCCCTCACCCCTGTCACGCCCTGGCGTGGCTCAGATGGTAAAGAATCTGCCTGCAACGCAAGAGACCTGGGTTTGGTCCCTGGGTCAGGAAGATCCCCTGGAGGAGGGCATGGCAACCCACTCCAGTATTCTTGCCTGGAGAATCCCATGGACAGAGGAGGTTGGCAGGCTACAGTTTATGGGATCACAAAGAATCAGACACAACTTAGCGACTGAGCACACACAAATATATAATCGCTGCTCAGAAAAGCAAGTCCAAAGGGAGTAACATTTGGGAGAGTTCCTCTATCTGTTGAGTGAAACTTGGTGAACTTTGAGATCAGTCTCAGCTTCTCTGGCACTCCTTTGCAGGGAATTGATTTTTTTTTAGTTAATCAATTAATGTATTTATTTATTTGGCTGCACCCAGTCTTAGTTGCAGTACTCAGGATCTTGAGTTTCAGCATGTGGGACCTAGTTCCCTGACCAGGGATTGAACCCCGGTCCTCTGCATCGGGAGCCCAGATTCTTAGCCGCCAGAGCACTGGGGAAATCCTGGGGAGTTGATTTCTGACCATCCAGGGGCTAATGTGCTCTAACTTGTGAGTTTTGGTAGGCGGGGGCTGGAGGTGCTCATCACGGTTTTAGGGAATGTACACACATGCCGGTTTCAGAAACAGTACCGTATGGGGCCGTCGTGTGTCCTGTAGCCTGGGAGATGTTTCTGTTGGACATCCTCGGGGCCCTCCCCCTGCTGGAAAGGGAAGCGGCTGACGTCCATGCATTCGGCTTCAAGAACTGCCACTTGGAGCTCTCCAGGCTCCTGTTGCTATGGGCGTCAAGAGTGATCCATGGGGCTGTCCATGTCCCTTGGGGAGCTGCGACCTGACGGACTGCACTTTGATCTGGCACACGGTGATGGCGCAGACTTGATTTCTGAGACCTGTGGGTTATTAAGGGCAGAAAGTACTTAATACCTTCCACTGATGGTAAGGCTGTAATTTTGATTTCTAGCTGTGGTCTGGCGTCACAGGACTTCTTCCTTCTGGCAGGAGGGGAAAGCTGAGTTATGGGCGGAATGTTGGTTGGCCTGTGTCTTGAGCGTGGTTTGCAGGAGACCTGACTGCCTCCTCTGTCTTGGCACCCGGGTTCCTGTGAGTCATCGTCCACCTAGTGTAGGATGAGGCAGCACTTTTCGGGCTGCCCAGAAGGCAGGAGGACTGCTCTTTCGTCCTGGTTATTTGTCCTGGCTGCCAGGCCCACCTCATGGAGTTCAAGGGGGTGGGGAGCCCCTAGATCAAGCTTGAGAGCCAGGCCCTCTTGTAACTCTCCCCCCTGGCGCCTTCCCCTCCTCGTTAGGGAAGGGGAAGGCGTGTTTCACTTGGACTCATGCATTTGCTTCCTCACTGTGAGCCAGATTGGGATTAGGGGGTGGGGAGGGAGGGGGTGGAGAGGCTACCAGGGACAGCCTCTGTGCTGGGAATCGGCCGCCAGTGTCCCAGGAGAAGAGGTCAGAGCTCCCCAGGTGTGCTGGAGGGCAGGACTGGCTCCCCAGAGAAGCCCTGCTAAGTGGGGGGCCCCGAAGGAATTGAGTGGAAGCCCAAGGGATACTTAGGCATGGCGGGCGGTTGGGTGAATGCCAGGAACTAATAGATGTGCTAGTTTTCTGGGAGCACATGGAAGGGATGGGAAACGCGGGTGGCAGGTGTCTAGATGGAAGGGTGGGTCCTTCTGGTCGTCAATCAGTTTTAACTTTTATCTCAGGCCCCTGGGAAGATGATGACAAGGAACCTGACTCGCAAGGGGTCCAGAAGTTGAGCAGATGACCATGCCTCCCTGCTCATATCCGTGATCCCCCGCAGCTACCTTGGGGTCCCCTCCTGTTGCCCCACTCTGCAACCCACATGGGGAGCCACACCCTTCTGACCTACTGTGAGAGTATCATAGAATCATCCGAATGTTTAAACGACCACCCTGGACAGTTTTAAGAGTGACCTTCATTGCCCAAATGACACTCAGCAACTGGGCCAGCTGTCGGATTATTGAGTCATAGCATCTCATATTCCAGAAAGGAGGAGGTGTGGATCAAGATGCAGAGGCTTCCCAGATAAAACGACGTTGGAGGGACTTAGTGAGATAGATCCGAGCGCCTCGCCCTGGTCAGTGGAGTCCCTGGCCGTCTCTGAGCACGGCCGTCCCCCCCCCCGAGCCTGGCGCTCAGGGCCGCAGGCAGGATGAGTCCTGATTTTCCTTGTCAGGTTCTCACTGGGCCTGGCAGTCATCCCCCTCCCACGGCCCCCTTCGCCGCCCTCCTTGAGTTGGTAGCCTCAAAGTTGCGGCTTTCCTGGCTTGCAGAAGGTTTCTGTGTCTAGCGCACATTCACCTGGCTAATCCTGTGTCTACTTCTGGGGAAAACCTCCAGTCCCACCTTCTGTGCTAGTCGGACAACCCGCTGTTCTCCACGCTCTCGGAGTAAAGCCGTTCCTTTATCAAGGTTGAAAGGGACAGAACTAAAAGCTGGACAATGATGTCATAAATACCGCATTTTTTTTTTTTTTTTTGTCATTAGTGAAATTGTCAAGAAATTGGCCGCTTGCTAAATGGAGGGTCTGATGATTATTCTGGGAAGAAGCAGGGCTATTTTGTTGAGCAGGAATGTGCAGAGCAGAGGGTGACTCCCGTGGGGACTGGGTGTTGGAAGGCTGTGAGTAACAGGTGAGCAAGGCCTTCAGGACAAAGTGCCGATTCACGGCTTAGCAGACCACTGTAAATTAGGCGTTGTGGGAAGATCTTGCGCGAGTGTAACTTTGAATATGTCAGGCTGCTTGCGGTTGTCCTTTGCCTTCAGGTTTTACTGCTGGGAATTGCAAATAGGCAGCTCCCTAGAGCTCACGCACCAGGCTGGCGGGAGTGTACAGAAGTGGTTTGGGTGTGAAAACTGATGGGCCAGTCTGGGGTGGTCATCTCCCCATTCACCTAAAACCCCCTCCGTTGTCTTTAACAAAACAAAGTAAACTGTAAATTTAACATGTTCGGGGGAGAAAGAGGAGAAAATGTAGCTAATATTTGTCAAACAGCTACAGGCGGTCAGTATAACAGGTGCTCTCACTTTTATTATAGAAGATCCTTCTAAAAGCCAGCGGGCTTCCCTGGTGGCTCAGATGGTAAAGCGTCTGTCTGAAATGTGAGAGATCCGGGTTTGATCCCTGGGTTGGGAAGATCCCCTGGAGAAGGGAATGGCAACCCACTCCAGTACTCTTGCTTGGAAAATCCCATGGACGGAGGAGCCTGGTGGGCTACAGTCCATGGGGTCACAAAGAGTCAGACAAGACTGAGCGGCTTCACTTTTTCTAAAAGCCAGCAGGGTAGGTGGCTTTGCTCACATCTTCCAATGATGAAACTGGAGCCAAAGAGGGTAATTATTGTGTCCCTGGACACAGGGAGTATCCCAAAACCCCAGGGAGTAAGCTGTTATGTGTGGTCCTTATGCCTGGATATTAACTGAGAGGGTTATTTACCCAAAGCATGAATGCCAGGCTCTGCGTGCAGCTGTTCCATTGTGGAAGCGTACACTGTTACAGTGGGAGGATTAAGTGCATTGAAAATGACCCCAAACCAGACATTGCCCGGGAGGACATTCATTCACCGGCACCTGTCAGATCAGAGCCGCGGTGGCGTTCTCACCTTGACCCCCATGTGGCATGCCGCTCGCTTCCCGCCGCCATGAACTCGTCTTAGACCCTGGCATCGTGTTTTAATGTTATAGTGACTCTTTCCTCACATCCTGCATTTGAGGATGCCTGTGCCTTGAACCCCCTTAGCTTCCTTTGAATTACAAGAATACTCAGAAACTTCAGAAATAGTTCTTTTCATCAGTGGCAAGCAGTGCTGGAAATCCCATGCACAGAGGAGCCCTGGCCTGCTGCAGTCCCTGGGGTTGAAGAGTCCGACGCGACTTAGCAGCTGAATCCGAGAATCTGATTAGCCCTTATATGTTCAGCTAAGTGCAGTATGGGAAGCTCTCACTTACGGGCTTAGTGCCCTTGGCTTACCTGCCTGCCACCCACGGAGGAGCCCCACCAGAGTTCCCTCCATCAGGTGAGGGCACCACCTGGTCCCCTGTGATCCATCCAAGCACAGCTGATGGGAGAGAAGCGGGCTGAGGTCCACCAGCAGGTCCGGGACTCTGGTTATCTTGGTGATGACTAATGGAACATCCCAGGTCTTGCCTTTTTGAGTGCTTGATCTCAAGAGGGAATTTTTGAAAGTAGCAACATCAGGAGTACCGTGGGTGGTGGTGGGGTTACAGTTGTGTTTCTGGCGTAGGACATCCCAAGGAGCCACCCAAGTGCCTCGAGCCAGGTGACCCCGATGCCATCCTTGTTGTTTTTTCCTAAGGCATCTCTTCTTTTTATTTTAATATCCTCTTTAACCCAAGAGCTCTTAACATTTAGTATTTTCCCTTGTCTCTTTCCTCCTCTTCCTTCCTCTTACTTTCTACTCAACCGGAGTCAGCGATGCCCTGGCAGTTTTCTTCTGTAGAGGGTGTTGGGATTTCCAGGTTGCTTCTCATGTTTGCGAACGCGCCTTGCATACTCGGTCGGCAGTTGCACTTTCTCCAGGACATGCAAGTGGATGTGGATCAATTAAATTATGTTCACTGATTACATGACGTGTCACGTGCTGACAGAAGGCGCTCGGTTTGCTGTGCTGTCAGATTCGAGGGTCGGGCTCCCATTTCCCGACAGGACTGTGGTTTTGTCGTGTTCCCTGGATCAACTCTGACAGCTTCTCCGTATATATGAGCTGTTCTGGCAGCTTATTGGATCTTTAGATTGATTCACCGTTTTGTCAATCAGAAAACCCTCTCCCGTGTGTATTCAGTGTTTGGGGCCTCAGTTGTACCTTTCTCATCGTGCTTTACCATCTTCCTTCCTGGGTCATTTTCAGATATGTGTCACGTGGAGTCTCAGCTTTTCTTCTTCCTGGGCCAGTGCTCCTTCCTGGACGTCATATGTTGGTAAAAATCATACTCTTGGTTCCATCACTGCCTCTCCCATGAAGGCTTTGCTTCTTTTCTCCTCCTGCTGAGCGTGGTTTGGAAGTTAAACGACCCGAGACCGTGGCTGTAGTTGCCTTCATTGAAAAGGAGGGCATTTTGACGAAAGGCGCTTGGTGTGTATCCAGAGCCGTGTCGGGACTCGGGTCTGCTGCTCCTCGGGCAGAGCGAATGTTTCAGCCTGGATTCCTCCCCAGGTTCCCTCTTCCCAGGGTCCAGGGGCGCTGTGTTCCCCCAGTGATATGGCTTCTCTGATGCTGCAGTGTTCTCTGGGGCAAGGGTTCTGTCATCAGTCGGGGTTTGCAGCCTTGAGTGATGTTGTGTGCCTTGACACTTCAGGACTTTGGGGGTCCCCCTCCCCAGCGTGCAGTCCCGTCTGTGTGCCTGGGCGGTGGTGTGTTGTCACGTGGACTGAGGGTTTCGGTGGGACCCTGCAGTCACGTGACACAGGGCACTGGCCTCAGCTGGGCCTTGCGTGGCTCTGTGACCGGCCTCTGCCTGGGAGGCCGACCCCACTCCTGTTCTTCCCGCTCACCTGCTCATCAGTGCCCTAGCAGACACGCCGGGGGGCTTCAGTGCGCTAGACACGGTTCAGCGGTGACCTTTGCCGAGAACTGAGAGCAGGAGCTGATCGTGTTTATTCTAGGCCTGCACACTTCTGAGGCCTTCCTGGTTTCACAGAGCAATTCTGGCCTTTTCAGCCCGGCCCTGGGTCTGGCAGGCTGTTCTTGAGCTTTCTGTCTCCAGCCTGCCCTTCTCTGCACCGGCCCGCTGGTCCCTGAGATGCCGCTTTGTTCCCAGTGTGATGTGTATGGACCCTTCTCCATAGGCTTCGAGGATAAATGTCTCACACAGACACTCACACACAGTAGCCCTGAATGTCTTCCTGTTTTAGTTCCAGCTACATTGGTTAGATATAATGGTTATCTGAAACTTAAAATACAAACATTCAAAAAATTAAGATCATGGCTTAAAACTCAAGATGCAAAAAAACTAGGATCATGGCATCTGGTCCCATCATTTCATGGCAAATAGATGGAGAAACAATGGAAACGGTAACTTTATTTTCTTGGGCTCCAAAATCACTGCAGATGCTGACTGCAGCCATGAACTTGCTCCTTGGAAGAAAAGCTATGACAAACCTAGACAGCTTATTAAAAAGCAGAGACTTTGCCGACAAAGGTCCATCTAGTCAAGGCTTTGGTTTATCCAGTGATCATGTATGGATGTGAGAGTTGGACGTAAAGAAAGCTGAGCACTGAAGAATTGATGCTTTTGAACTGTGGTGTTGGAGAAGACTCTTGAGAGTCCTTGGACTGCAAGGAGATCCAACCAGCCATTCTAAAGGAGATCAGTCCTGGGTGTTCATTGGAAGGACTGATGCTGAAGCTGAAACTCCAGTACTTTGGCCACCTGATGCGAAGAGCTGTCTCATTGGAAAAGACCCTGATGCTGGGAGGGACTGGCAGCAGGAGGAGAAGGGGATGACAGAGGATGAGATGGTTGGATGGCATCACTGACTTGATGGACATGAATTTGAGCAAGCTCCGGGAGACAGTGAAGGACAGGGAAGCCTGGGGTGCTGCAGTCCATGGGATCACAAAGAGTCGGACACGGCTGAGTGACTGAACTGAACAGTGGTCAGAACCGTCACCATCACTGGTACCTTGGACTGGCCCGGACAGCATCCTTCCTTTGCTGCTGGACTTAAGGGTGGTCTTGGTGAGTCTGTGTGCCTGGGCTGGGCCTCTCTCCTTCTCTGAGCATCAGACTCACCATGAGGGCTGCAGTCTTGCTCAGGGCTCTCCCTTAGTGTCAGTCGGCCTCAGGCTGAGCCCCCTGCACCCTTAATTATAGAGGCATCCTAAATGACCCTCTGCCCAGCTTCAAGTGACCCCTTTGGAACCCACTTATTGAACAGTATTGTTCCCCAGATGATGGTTTTTCAAAAACGTCAGTGTGGTTATTACATTGTTTTGTTGTAAGAAAAGTACGTGCTTTTGTAATCATTCCAAATATTACCGACACCTGGAGACTGAAAAGTGAGTCATTCTCTCCCACTGGGGCTGGCTGTATGTCTGCTTCTGACAACTTTCCTGGGGCGAATTCCATCAGGTTGTGGAGTTTTCTGCCGACCTGTATTGCTCAGGGTTCCGCTTCTGTATCCCCAAGTGGGGTTTAGGTATAATTTCCCTTTTTGTTTATCAGCTTGGGGATCAAGATCACTTTTTGCCTCGTAAAGCAACTGGCAAGGGGACTTTTTAAAAAGAAACTGCTTTAGACTTATCCTGAGGGGAATCAGCTGGAAATGGCAAGGACTTGGATTGTGTGCTGCTGCAGGGTGCTGCCAGACACCAATTTCAGAAACTCTATGAACAAAACAAAATAGGCCACTGTATAGGACCTCCCTCTCTTATTAGAAATTTATTTGTCTTTGAATTGTGGTTTTTTATAAAAACAACACATAGTGTAAAACTTACCATCTTGACAGTTTTTAAAAGCATACAGTTGAACAGTGTAAAGTGTGTTCACATGGTGTGTTCACAGCTGGTCTTCAAAACTTTTTCAGTTCCCCGAACTGAAACTTACCCATTAAACCTTTCCCCATTTTCCCTTCTCCTCTAGCACCAGCTGAGACCTCACCATCATTCTACTTTCTGTTTCTGTGAATTTGACTCTTTCACATAGCCCATATAAGTGGAATCATATAGTACTTGTCTTTTTTTGTGACTGGTATTTATCTTACTTAGAATATTCCTCAGGTTTCATCCGGGTTGTAGCATGTGACAGAACTCCTTCCTTTTTAAGGCTGAAGGATGTTCCATTTTATGGATGGACCACATTTTGTTACCCATCCACCCATTCTCGGACCTTTGGTTTGCACCTCTTGGCAATTGTGAATGATGCTGCTGTGAACATAGGTGGGCAAATATCTCTTTGAGAAGCTGCTTTCACTTTTGGATAGATACCCAGAGGTGGGATTACCTTTATCATAGGGTAATTTTGTTTTTAATTTTTTGAGAACCCTCCATACGATGTTCCACAGCGGTGGTACCAGTTTATCTCCCCACCAACTCCGCACAGGGGTTCCAGCCTCTGCGTCCTAGTCCACACTTGTGACTTTCTGATTTTTAACCACAGCCATCCTAAAGGGTGTGAGGTGACATCTCCTAGTTTTGACTTGCATTCCCTTCTGATTAGCGGTATTGAGCATCTTTTCATATGCTTATTGGCTAGCCTGCCCTTTTTAAATGGCATTCATTTACTTAGATTTTTCTGTAAAGTGTTTCTGAGGTGGCTTTCTCTTCATACTCCTGGTAAAATGAAAACTCAAGTGAATTGATGCAGATTTCATGCTTGGTCCCATGCAGGTGTGCTGGGGAACTTATTTCTGAATCGACCATTTAGAAGGAGGAGGTCCTTGTGGAAAGTGGAGCACCTCCTCCACTGTCCCCTGTCCCCTGCCTTCAGCCCAGAAAGCCACTTTCCCTTTTGCAGGCTGTTTAAAGCGTTCAAGTGCGTTCTGATGAATGATGCTGTAGAACACGATTGTCACCCTGTCGATCTGAAGTGTAAGAACTGAAGCCACCCAGTGTCTCTCACTAGGGCTCCCTTCTGGCTCAGGCAGTGAAGAATCTGCCTGCAATGTGGGAGACCCGGCTTCCATCCCTGAGTTGGGAACATCCTCTGGAGAAAGGAATGGCTACCCACTCCAGTATCCTTGCCTGGGAAATCCCATGGACAGAGGAGCCTGGCAGGCTACAATCCTTGGGGTCGAAAAGAGTCAGACACAAGTGAGCGACTAACATAAGATAGTAGTGCCTCTAAGCAGTGGAGGTCAGTTGTCTTTTCTGTTTGTTTCTAAGTGAAAAGTGAACGTGTTAGTCACTCAGTCGTGTCTGATTCTTTGTGACCCCATGGACTCACTTGGCTCCTCTGTCTTTGGAATTCTCCAGGCAAGAATACTGAAATGGGTAACCATTCCCTTCTCCAGGGGATCTTCCCAACCCAGGGATCACACCCAGGTCTCCTGCATTGCAGGCAGAATCTTTACCATCTGAGCCACCAGGGAAACCCACCCACAAAGAGTATGAGCCGTTCTCAGTGTTTTCCCCGTCTGGTTTGATAGGTGTGCTTTGGAAAGTTAGACTGATCCTTGCGGAGGACATATTTACACTTATCTCAGTGGATCAGCTCCTCACCTGCCTGAGGGAGGGCCCTTTAGAAATTCAGGAAAGTCCTGAACTTGACTCCACTTTGCTGTCCTTTATCTTTTTGAGCTCCAAAACCACTGCAGATGGTGGCTGCAGCCATGAAATTAAAAGACGCTTGCTCCTTGGAAGAAGAGTTATGACCAACCTAGACAGCATATTAAAAAGCAGAGACATTATTTTGCCAACAGACATCCATCTAGTCAAAGCTAGACCTTCCAGTGGTCATGTGTGGATGTGAGAGTTGGACTATAAAGAAAGCTGAGAGTCGAAGAATTGATGCTTTTGAACTATGGTGTTGGAGAAGACTCTTGAGAGTCCCCTGGACTGCAAGGAGATCCAACCAGTCCATCCTAAAGGAGATCAGCCCTGGGTGTTCATTGGAAGGACTGATGTTGAAGCTGAAACTCCAGTACTTTGGCCACCTGATGCGCAGAGCTGACTCATTGGAAAAGACCCTGATGCTGGGAAAGATTGAAGGTGGGAGGAGAAAGGGATGACAGAGGATGAGCTGGTTGGATGGCATCACTGAGTCAATGGATGTGAGTTTGAATAAGCTCCGGGAGTTGGTGATGGACAGGGAGGCCTGGTGTGCTGCAGTCCATGGGGTCGCAAAGAGTCACGCACAGTGTATGGGGCAGGTGGAGTGGGTGGGCCTGTGGACACACACCCTTGACTGACAGTTATCCTGAAATGCAACTCCAGGTTTGCCAGTCCCCCTGGGAGCCCAGAAGCTCCTGGAATCTTTAGCTGGACTTGGCCCTGAGGCTCCAGCTTTGAGGGGCAGGCCCTTCAGCTGTTCTGGGGGGCGGGAGCTCTCTTCCCACGCTGCAAGGTCCAGCCTCCTTAGCTCAGAAAGGGCGAGGGGTTCGAGCCCATCCCAGCCACTCTGGCTTCTCTCTGCCCCTCACCTTCCCTGTTCACTGGCAGGTGTTGGGGTCCCTTTTGGCTGCTGGGGGGGAGGAGGGGCAGGAATTAGGTGGCTTTGAGCCAGTCTCTGCACCCACCCTGGGAAAGTAGTTCATCCTCAACTGTGCAGGCCTGCCACCCGCAACACGTGGCAATTTGTGATGGGGATAATTGTATAACTTGCCTGATTAGAGGCGCGTGTGGAGCTTGCCTGACTCACGGCTCAGCCCTGCCCGGGGAGCAGTTGAGCTGGCCCAGCCGGCAGCTGCCTGCAGCCCGAGGGGTCAGGGATGGGGCAGGCAGTGACGGGCGTGGTGGATCTCTCCAGATCGGCGTGACGCAGAGTTGGACTCCCTGGTGGCATCCAGCAGCTCTGTGCTGGAATGCTCTTCCCAGGGAAAGGAGTTTGGTTTGGGTTGAGTTGTTTTCCCCTAAACCTAGTCCTTCCAGCCTGTGAGCGCTAGGGCAGCGCCGTGCCGGGCCCCTCTGCCCATGGCTGCCGCCCCTTCTCACTTTCACAGATGGAGAAGCTTCCTCCAGGGAAGCTGAGCCACATCCCAGGGCCCCCTGTGGCCGCCTTCCTCCCAAACGTGGCCTGCCCCCGAGCCTGGGGCCCCTTTCCATCAGGCCTGAATTCCATCCTGGAGCAGCTGTCACCTGCCCTTGCCTGGAGACTCATGCCTGCCTCTAGAATCCTACCTGTGAAGCAGGCACTGTGAGTGTCTTCACTCAGCGTTAGGGCAAACCCGGGGGCATGAAGCAGATCCCTTGCACTCTGAGGGTCAGAAATCAAACAAATGTGGTTTGACTTGGAGCACCCTGCTTCCCCCGGCCACCTCTGCGCCTCTCTTCTTAAACAGAGCTGAAAGGGGACGAGTTTCTTTCCTCCTGTGTGATCCTCGGGTGCCCTCCAGCCCAGCATTTCCAAGTCCTGTGCAGACGGCGATCAATTCTCCGAATTGATTGATGACCCCAGAGTGCAGGAGTCCAGGGCCGAGCTTGGCGTCAGGGACGCCGCGTGTCCTCCATACGGGCTGGCGTCTCCGAGGCTGGGGGCTGAGCTCTCACCCAGGGACCCCTCTGAGGGATGCCTGCAGACCTGGGGGACCTCCTCAGGTAACCCATCCATCCCTGCACGGGGACCCCTCTGCTCACCTGGCCATGTATTGCATAAAGGCCCGAGCAGAGCAATTGGTGTCTGGGCCCTTCTAGAAATTGCTTTTTTTATAAATACAGGCCAGGTTATCACCTCTGTTTATCCAGCCTCTCAGGTTGTAACTTCCTATTGATGTTCTAGTCAATGGACAGTTCTGAGACTAACCTGAGTCCTTAGGAGGGTGGAGGGCAGTGTGTGTGTGACTGAGCCACTTTTACATACAGCTGCCTGCAGCCATGTCATGCTCTTTGACTGTTGCTTGTTTTGTAATAAATAGAGGAGCTTGTATTTATGCCCCTCCCACTGGCAGGCATGGGAGGGGGTGTGTGTTTCAGCAAAGAGGGAGGGAGTGGCCTGGAGAAGGGGGTTAAGAGGCCAGGCCAGGTGACCAAGGTCAGCATCAACAGTGGCAAGTCCTGTTGACAGTATATGCCCTTGGGCAGGGTGAAGAGGGCACCTCCCCTGCCGCCTTCCTCCCTTGGACCCACAGCCCCAGTCTCAGGCTGAAAAGAAGCAGACACACCCCAGCTGAAGGGCAGTTACCCAGTACCTGCCTGGTCTTGCTCAGAGCCGTCAAGGTCACTGAAGACAGAGAGTGCCTATGGAATTGTCACGGTCCAGGGGAGCCTCAGGAGACAGGGCTGAATGCCGTGTGATACTGGCAGGGATCCTGGGGTGGGGAAAGGACGTGAAAGAGAAACTCAGGGAATCTCAGGGCTTCCTTCCCTGGTGCCTCGGCAGTAACGAATCCGCCTGCAATGCAGGAGACAAGGGTTCGATCCCTGGGTCTGGAAGATCCCCTGGAGAAGGAAGTGACAACCCACTCCACTATTCTTGCCTGCGAAACCCCATGGACAGAGGAGCCTGGCGGGCTACAGTCTCCGGTGTAGTCAAGAGTTGGACATGACTGAACCACTAAACAACAAAAAGGGTATCTGAATATAGAGTGGACTTTAGTTCATATAACATGCCGTCATCATTCGTTGACAAATGGGCCATCCTAATGGGAGATTTTAATAATAGGGAAGGCAGGTATTGGTTGGCATATGGGAGTACCTTGTGTTATCTTGACAACTTTTCTATACATCCAAATCCACCTTAAAAGGAAGTTTGTTTTAGAAAAGAGACAGCACGGTGGCAGGGAGGGCCTGTGGGAGGAGGGGTGCCAGGGCATGGCTCACAGACCCTTGACTCTGGTTGGTATCTGCCATAGGCGGTAACCATGGCTGGAGTCCAGAGGGTGCCCTGCAGTGCGGGCCAGTGTTTCCGGGCGCCCCTTGCCAGGGAGGAATCCAGGCCTCCTCACCTTCTGCCAGGCATGGTGCCCACCCCCTCCAGGTCAGGCGCTGGCCTGTCTCTTCCAGTCAGCAGGTTCTCTGTTCTCTTCTCGGCTGGACTTTTAGCAGTGAACTGCTCTCCCGGTCAGCGAGGAAGCCAGCTTCCAAACACAAAGCGCAGGTCAGCTCGGCCAGGTGAACTTGAACTTGAGACAGGCAGCAGAGCAGCGGGAACAGTGGGCCTGTGTACAAACTGCCCTGCAATTCCGAGTCTGGAGCACTAGGCTGGTGGGGAGGGGTGGTCGGGGTGGCCGAGGGCCCCGCTAATCCTGTTAGCGGCTCAGGGGGTGATGCGTGGAAGAGGGGATGAGTCGGTGAGGTTGTCTCTCCTCCAAAGATGGCTGATAGCAGCATGCACGGCTGCATCGAGGCATCTGCTCCTTCAGGCATTTTCTGCCGATGCCCTGAGTCAGGGCTCAGGGTGCAGGTGCTGTGACGCGCCCAGCACCAGGAACGTCTGAGCGCACACACATGCACACACAGGCATGGGGGCTCGGGCCCCTGCACTTGAGCTTGTAATCTTCTTAGGCCAGAAGGCTTTCTTAGGGGACCCGGCTCCGGGCCAGCATGGGGACAAATGTCTGTCTCCAGCTGGACCTGCCATCCTCTGGCCAGTCTTCTGTGCCCAGGGGTTGCCCTAGACGGGGGCAGTTCTGAGCAGCCCCTGCTGATGGGAGGAGGTTACTGATGTGGGGACCACACCTTGAGTGTCAGGGGGCCTCGGTCTGGGCTGAGATTCACCTGGAAAGAGACAAGGGGGCGTCAGGTGGGAGGAGCAGAGATGGCAGCCGTCCTGGGTGGCCTTTATGTGCACGCGTTGGTTCCTCATCGCAGGGTAAATCCTGGAGCACTTACGTAGCGCCGACTGTAGACCCCGAGCTCTTCTAAATGCTTCACACATACACTCCCCACAACAGTTTGTAGGTTGGGTGCCCTTTTTTAGAGATGAGGGCAGGTCTGCTCCTGGCTCAAGGTCCTGCCAGTGGGAGGGCATGAGAGTGGTGCTCCGGGGCCCCAGGCAGCCCACCCAGCCTGGCACCTCCTCGGGTGGGACAGCTGGAGATTTGCGCTTACACAGACAGGCATCACCCTGGCACTTAGGGTCCCTGCACTGGGCGAGCTCTGGGTGCTGGGATCTTCTGGTGTCTCCCTTCTCTCGATGACCTCTGGACCCAGAGACTCCCGCGATGGACATAGAGTGGGGATGGCTGCTTCGGTGACCACCCCCACACCCAGGGACCACTTCCCTGCTGTCGGGGTTTTCCAGAAGGTTCTCTCTTCGCCGCTCTTCCTGCCCAAGTGCGCAGATCTGAGATTCAGCATGTTTGAGTTAACACCACCGCATTCCCCAGCTGCCCCAGGAAGAAATCTCTCCGGATTCCGTACGTGCTCAAGGTGTGTTTGAGCAAACACGTTTTCTGGTCCTTTTTAGCCCTTCCATGCAAGCAGGCTGTGCAGCTCCTGGGCTTTTTTCCTACAGCCAGCCTGATCTTCAGGTCCTGGACATTCCCCGTGTCTCTCCTGGCCCTGGGACCGGAGCCCCAGGAGCAGGGCAGCCGCCTTGCAGTGGCCCCGGGGCCTTTGTTCCTGCACCCCTTCGGGTGATGTTCATGGTTTGCACGTCTTGCCTTCCGTCACTCCCTCTGGAAGCGCTCTGTCACTCATTCAACAAGTATTTGAGAGCCTGCCGCATCTGGGGGTGTGGAGGGGGCAAAGGACAGAGTCCCGGGCACAGTCCACTTTCCATCTGTGGGCAGCAGGGACCAGATACCCTTTCCCTGGGCCCCAGGCCGAGCTGGCGTGCACTGGGCCATGCGCTCACCGACCAGGGCCGCCCCGTGCGCTGAACTCTGGCTGGGCCCTGCTCTGCTGCC
The DNA here is from genome assembly GCF_019320065.1 of Cervus canadensis. NCBI lineage: Eukaryota > Metazoa > Chordata > Mammalia > Artiodactyla > Cervidae > Cervus > Cervus canadensis. Next base: position 109,018,988 of record NC_057387.1, read on the forward strand.
AGCCACAGGCTCGCCCATCAGCTCGCGTAGAAGGTTTCTTTTGTTCGGTGCTATTGGCATGATTGAATCCATCGCTGCTGCCAAACAGGATGTGGTCTGGGTGACTCCCAGCTTCCAGCAATCGTAGGTTCTTGTTTTCCACTGCCTGGAGAGGGACAAACCCCATAACCACAGGGCACTTCAGGGGCCCCGGGGGGAGCCCTAGGTTAATGAAGAGCCCAGCATGGCAGCGTCGGGGACCAGCATCTTTAATTGCATGGGAGGGAGGGGGAGAGGTGGGGCGATTTCTCGCAGTCATAACCCAGCCCAGGAGGAGATGGCTTCCAGGTGAGGCTGGAGGCCTTTGAGTTTGGTTTGGGAGGAGGGTTTCTAGGTGGGGCCCTACTCCCAGGTCACAGCTGGGCTGTTTCTCTGCAGCGCGAGGAGACGAGGGAGGGAGCCGCCTTTTCCCTAGGCCTGCAGGGCCTGTCCTTACGACTCCATTGGGTTATCAGGCGGCCAGGCCTTGTGGTGCCTAAATCTTGAATGCATGTGTGTATGCGCGGTTGTGTCGACTCTCTGCCACCCCATGGACTGTAGCCCTCCAGGCTCCTCTGTCCATGGGATTCTCCAGGCAAGAACACTGGAGTGGGTTGCCATACCCTCCTCCAGGGGATCTTCCCCACCCAGGGATTGAACCCTGCAGTCTCCTGCATTAGCAGGCGTGTCCCTTGCCATTAATACCACCTGGGAAGCCTGTAGATACAAATAAACACTTAAATATTTGGGACGAAGAAAAGATGGCAGAAACAGTGACAACTCATAGAGACTGGTATAGCTTCTCCCTTTCCATGGTTTTCCCCATTATTCTTGCTGGATTGTAGGAGTTCTTTGAATTTTCTGGAAAATAAGTTTTTCTTGGCTGTGAGCATTGCAAATATTGCCTCCTACTTTACTTGCCCACACGTGCTTTAAAAATCCAATGAAGCACATTCTGAATCCCTCCTGGGGGATAATTTACAGAACTGTTTTCCAGGCGTTCCCAGTTCTGGCCGGTGTGTCCTTGGTCTTGGCCAAGGCATCGTGCCTGGTCCAGCTTATTGTAATTATCCGTCACTGCCTTCTCTCACTTTCTGTTCCCCTTCATGGATCACCCCCCCTGGTCTGGGAGTGCTTTCCTGCACAAATCGTTTTGGTCTCTTAGTCATTTGGGGGAAAATGTGTGAGTCAGCCCTGGACCTCGGGCCTGGGGCACACCCCCTCCTGGCCGAGCAGCTTTAAATCTGTGTTTCTTTGTGGCCCCTGGAGGTGGGAGCTTTACTAAAGGAATGTGGGGTCTAAGGAGCCTGGACCCAGCCTGTTTAGAAGGAATGCATTCCTGGAGGAAGTTAAAATTAGAAAAAGCAGCTACACTTCCTGCCATTCAGCCGCAGTTGGCTGCTGTTTGTTTGCACAAGGATTCTTCTGGTAAGAATCTGGGGTCGGTTTCTGCTGGAATGTGACGGTGAAGTCACGGTTTGCAGGATGGAGGTAGTCCGTTTCCATGGCGATCTTTGTTGTTGAAGTCACTGCTTTGTTTGTGAATTCTTGGAGAATTGTGCCAGCGTGGAAAATAGTCTTGAAACAGCTCCTTTTCATGGCTAGCAAGGAAGATTTTATTTATTTGTGAAAGCTCTTGAATGGGAAGTTGATACCGTGGAGTACATCTGTTTGTCGGTGAACGCTAGAAGGAGTAGACCTGGACCCTTGGCGGTGGGGCTTGGCTCCCCATCGCTCCGCCCCCTCGCAGGGAGGCTGGGACTTCTTGGGAAGCCCCCTGTGACTGGGGGAGCCCCCCCTGACTGGCGTAGGCGGGGAGGGGGCACCCTCCCACCCCACCTCCTTTTTAGCAAATAAAAATACACCGCACCCTGCTATGGTTGACTATTTGGGACATACTTAGGGTAATAAAATTAATTGTTGCATATCTGAAATTCAGATTTAGCAGGGTGTCCTAACACCCAGATCACCTCTGACTTTCCTCTGTGGTCCTCAGTCTTGGTCTCGTGGTGCCTGGGCCCCTGCCGGGTGAGGAAGCGACATTGCCTGCTCCTCGCTGGCTGGCGGGCTTGTGGCTTCTCCAGGTTTGTCCCCAGGGGCTCGGACACTTCCCCCTGCCGGCGCTGGGCTGGCCGCTCTCACCTGCTGGGGTCAGGCTTGCAGTCAGGCAGTCATGGCGCGTGCTGCCTTCGTTCCGTGGACAGAGAGCATGCAGGAGGTCTGAGTTGCTCACACACATTAGGGTCCTCCTGCGTCATCACACCATGCCCAGAAGCTGGAGGGCACGGGGGAGCTGGCGCGTCATCTTCCCTGGAGAACAGACGTGTTCATCAGAGGCTCACGTTCACCGAACCAGGGCCATCACCAGCTCTGCACTGGCCTGCCCAGGAGTGCCATCCCTTAAGCGGGGGGTGGGCGGCGAGCATGTCACCCAGACCTGGAGTCACAGGTCTCTTGGTGGGAGTCATGGGCCGGCACTGGACCTTGAAGGAAGAGGGGAGATGTGTATGTAGGAGTTTTCCGGTAGGTAGCTCCCCTGGCCAGAGTGAAGGGAGTTGGCATGGGTGCTAAGGAGGCTGGTGGGATGGGGCCGAGCTGGGGAGAACCCTGAGCTGGGGCAGGGATGCCTGGCCTCAGGTGGGCTGGTGCCAGGAGGGAGAAGGGCACTTTGTGTTCATGGGCAGGGGAGGTGAAGGTGAGGGAGCTAGAGGATGGATTCGGTGGAGATGCAGCTGGGACCATCCGGGACCAGCTGATCAAGAGGGCCAGCAGATCACAGGTATGTTCGGGCAACAGGTCCCACTGGTGGGGCATCTTACTGTGCGCTCCGTGAAGCAGACGTAGGGGCTGGATGCAACGTTGAGCAAAACAGGTGTCTTCCTGCCCTGGGGGCCATGCAGATACGCTCGTGAGAGATACAGGGCTGATTCCTTGGGGGGATCCTATAGCTGTTCACTGAGTGCTTGCTGTGTTCCAGGTGGACAGGGTGAAGTCTTTGCCTTCCAGGAGAGAAGAAAGGAAGTAAACAGATGATATAGAGTGCTGGGAGTGATCACTGAAGCCCGGGTATCGGGATGGGCAGAGAAGCTGTGCTGTTTTGAGAGGGAGTGTATTAGGCTCAGGGGCTTCCCAGGTGGCGCTAGTGGTAAAGAACCCACCTGCCAGTTTAGGAGACACAAGAGACGTGGGTTTGATCCCTGGGTCGGGAAGATCCCCTGGAGGAGAGCATGACAACCCAGTCCAGTATTCTTCGCCTGGGAAATCTCATGGACAGAATTGCCTGGCAGACTATAACCCATAGAGTCACACAGAGTCGAGTACAACTGAATCGACTTAGCACACACTCCCGTCGTAGGCTGACTGTCCCTTCCCACCTCCCCCGGGGATCGTCACATGGTAATTGCCAGAACCTATGAATGGTACTTCATAGGGTAAAAAGGACTTGGCGGGTGTGATAGCTGAAGGATCTTGAGATGACCCTGCCTCTCTGGAGGGGCCCTGAGTGTCCTGTCATGGGGGAGATGTGCCTGCAGAGCAGAAGGTGATGGAGACAGAGATGGAGTGAGTGGGCTCTGCCGTGGGAGGGAGGGGCCGTAAGCCAGGAATCCAGGATGCCAGAAGGAGGAAAAGGCGGGGCAACGGATTCTCCCGGTAGAGCCTCCACAACGCACCAGGCCCAGCAATACTTGACGTTCGCCCAGTGAGACTGGTTTCACATTTGTGCTCTCCAGATGGTAAGAGTAAATTGGTTTCACGGCGCCAGGTTTGTGGCCGTTTGTGACAGTTCCTAGGGCTGTCACATGCTTTTCCTGGGAAAGGAACGTGGAAGCCCAGGGACTGAGGAGGTGATGTTTGAGCCAAGCCCAGGTGTAAATAAAAAACTTTCCCTGGTGGCTCAGATGGTAAAGAATCTGCTTGCAATGCAGGAGACCTGAGTTCAATCCCTGGATCGGGAAGATCCCCTGGAGAAGGGAATGGCAGCCCACTCCAATATTCTTGCCTGGAGAATTCCATGGACAGAGGAGCCTGGTGGGTTCTGTCCATGGGGTCACAAAGAGTCGGACACTACTGAGTGCCTAACACCTTCACTTTGGCTTATTTCAGGTATAAGGGGTGGGAAACATACTTCACGATGCATTCAGAATGTGAGGGTGGGCTTTCCTGCTGCCCTGTGGGCTGGGACTGTGGGGCCTGCCCTGGGATCCAGTTCCAGCTTCAAGTCAGGAATTCCTGGGAACTGTCAGCCCTGATGGCCCTCAGCCTGGACACGAGCTGCAGTGAATTTATACGTTTTTAATGTAAAAATGTCAACTGCTTTTCTCCAGATTTAGCTGTGTATACGTGTATCTTATTAATGGAACAAAATATTTCCTTGGCTTTCTAAATTGGGAGTTTCTAGCAATACAAAATAGCACACTGGCTTTGACCAGAACTGGCCAGAAATAATGCACCCATGTCACTCAGCTGGGCTTGTGTCTTGGCCAAAAAAGGTCCAGTGGCCGAGTGCCTGCTTGACATTTGCCATCTGTTCTTGTTTGAGGTCCCCAAGTGCAGAGCCCGAGGGGAGGACTTGGGGATTGATATTTTGGAGAGAGGTGGTCCCCAGAAGTAGGAGTGGGGACACAGGAGGGCGACGTGAGGAAGTGAGGGAGGCAAGTACAAGGTACATCACTGAGCTCATGGTCACTATGACTGCTGGGGACCCTCCCGAGGAACCTTAGAATGGTCCTTCTGAAGGATGAGGCAGCCACAGGAGTGTGTGTGCCCTGAAGGCTGAGCAAGGGCTGGGGGCCACACCCATTTGGAGGGTGTGGTCTTTTTCCTTTTTTGGCTGTGCTGGGTCTTCTTTGCTGCTTGTGGGCTTTCTCCAGATGCAGCACATGGCTGTCTCACTGAGCGGCTTCTCGTTGCAAAGCACGGGCTCTCGCTGCAGGCTTCAGGAGTGGCAGCACGCAAGCTTCAGTGGTTGCAACTGTCCAGCTGAGTTGCCTTGTGATACGTGGAATCTTCCCAGACCAGGAACTGAACTCATGTCCCTTGCATTGGCAGGTGGATTCTTAACCACTGGACCACCAGGAAGTCCTGGAGGGTATCTTGATAGCACAGTGAGGGGTGACTCATTGTATACAAATCCAACACAACGTGGCCTCCGCGACATCCAGACTCACGTTCCCTTTGGGTCCTGAGAAAGGCAGCTATTTCAACCCCCTCCAGCGAGAGCTGAGACAGCCTCCAAAGTGTGTCTTCGTGACTATCCCAGGTCAGCGAAGCAGGCGGTGTTGGGGCGAGGCTTGGAGAAAGTTCAAATGCGTGTGTGAGGAGAGACGGGAGCACAGAGGTACGAAGCACCTCGCCTGCAGAGGGACATTGGCCCCTGTGTGTAGCATCGTCTCTTGATACCTGTTTGGAGCCCGGTCAGCCCAGGTGGTCCCTTCCCCGCCTCCCAGGAGCCCCTCCTGCATCCAGGAGTTTTCTCTCCATCTAGTTCTGGACTCACACCAGCAGCTTTGTGCCTTGGCGTCTTCCATTTTCAGCCTTGTCTTTTTTTTTAATTTATTTTATTTTATTTTTGGCTGTGCTGGGTCTTTGTGCTGCACGGGCTTTTCTCTAGCGTCAGAGAGCAGGGGCTACTCTCGGGTTGAGGGACACGAGCTCCACGCTGCAGTGCCTTCTCCTGTCGCTGAGCCGTGCTCTAGGGCTCGAGGGCTTAGTAGTTGTGGCTCCTGGGCTTAGAGGCTTGGGCATCTTCCCGGACCAGGTATTGAACCCGTGTCTCCTGCATTGGCAGGCAGATTCTTTACCACTGAGCCACCAGGGAAGCCCCCAGCCTTGTCTTACATCTAGGTCCCTGCTGTCTCTTATTTCCCATCTAGAGTGCAGGACCCATTGGTTTTATTTATCTTGCTGGTCCTTCTGTACCTTGCAGGGAACAGAGCCCAAGTGCAGATTTGGGAGATGGAGGAGACATCTGTTGACACTTAACCTCCTGTCCCTCAGAGCCAAATGAGCACCAGCCAGGAGGGCTTGAGCTGTGTTCACAGTTGTGTTAACCTTTCACGCCTGATTGGTGGTTGCTGATGACAAAGGTCTTACTGTGTAGAACAGTCGCTGGGTGGAGAGGCTCATCAGAGAGGTTCACATGACCCTGGCGGGCAGTGAGGGATGGCCAGTGGAACCCACCTTTCTTACCCCATAATAGCCACCTGGGCCGGGGTGTTCTGATGTGACCTGACTCCACACACCTGTTCCAGCCTGTATTTAGAGCTGGGGGTCCGAGAGGGAAGTGACCCCATGGAGCTGTGCCCTTGGCCCAGCCTTGCTGGTGGGCAGCGGGTGGTGGTCACCCAGCCCTGTGTCCACCAGTACGAGTGTCTCCCCAAATGCCCACCTCTCCAGCACACAGCCATCTATTGAAATAGCTTCAAGTTGACATTTTCTTTATCTGTGTGTATTGAAGATTGCATTTTTTTTTTAAGTCTTGTTAGAAGAGTAGGCTGTTCCAGGGGTTGGGAACTGCCTTGCATTTCTGGATAACATTATACTTATCTCAAAGGAGAGATTTAGAAACTGGGGATTTATTTTGGGGTAAATGAATAAAAACACACTGTCCTCTTATAACCTGGTTTGGGTCTTGGGCTTCGGAAAATGTTCGTTGCAGTGAGTCTGTTTCTGAACCATTTCTGCATATCTGTGAGGGTAGGGCGTGTTATCTAAAAGTGGGAGTGGCCTGGGGTACATAGCAGATTAACAAATGGCAAAGCAGTCCATGTTCTCTTAGAGAAGGGATTCCGCCCTTTTCCCACGGCTTTGGCTAGGTTTTTGGAACTGAATGGTACCCCAGTCCAACAGCAAGGCAGGCGGAGGCCCCCCCAGCCCACTTTGCAGAGCTGAGAGGGGAAGGGGGCTCTTGGGAGGTAAGCAGGGCGTGGAGGGGATTTGGGGTCCGCTGAAAAAGGTCTGCTGTTAGCACTGGGGAGGACTCAGGCTGCATCTTCCCCTCTTTCACTGTTGCTAAGGTGAGAGGTTGCCAGGGTGAAGATGTGACCTCCAGGAAGAAGAATCTGCGAGGTCAGAGGGTGGGTGGTCCTCGCCTTGACAGGTCTTCCCCCAAACCCCATTCAGGGAGGGGTGACCCTCAGGAGGGCAGCTCTGGGGAAGGAGGTGGCTGCTGGGGTCCTGGCAGAGAAGGGACCGTGCTGGACCCCACATGTGCCAGCCCAGCCAGCACACACTCGGGGCCGGGCAGCTCCCCACCCCGCCTGGTGGGCGCCAAGGAGCAAGGGTGCATGTCCTGGGTCTCAGATTCAGCAACCGAAGCCAGGATTTGAGGCTCTGTTCAAATAGGGTCTGCGCTTGCACGTGCTGACTTGTCCCAGTATTTCTGCCTCCTCTGTGTTTGTTGGGAGTCTCCCAGGCCTGGCACAGAAGCCCCCCCTTCCTGCAGGTCATAAACACCAGGCAGGATGTTGTACTTCCTACTTTAGGAGATTGAGATGGGGGAGGTTATAATTTCTGTCTTGGAAGAAGGAAAGAAGGAAGGCAGGGTAGCCCTGGAACCCAGGCTGGCATTTGATGCCTTCAGGTGGAGACATCCCGACTGCCTGCAGCCTGCTTTGCCTGCCTCTGTTTTCTTTGCACTTGACCGTTGTTGTGTTCATCAGGGTCCTGGGGGCAGCTTTGGACCGGTGGGTTATGACCTCAGCTTCCCGTTTCTTGACCTCGGTCAGTCATTGAAACCCCGTTGAACCTCACTTACCGAGTCTGCTGAGGACACAGTGGTGCTGACCCCGCCCACCTCCAACCTCCAGGAGGCGGGGTGGAGAAGCACATTGTTGTCAGTTAGCCCGTGGGATCAGTGTGGTCCAGGGACCTGTGGCGCCAGCATCACCTGGGAGCAAGTTGGGAATGCACGTTCCCAGGCCCAGCCCAGGCCTCGTGGTGGAGGCTATGTTTTAACAGACCCTCCAGGTGAGCCTGGTACGTGCCCTTGTTTGAGAACCACCACCTTATTCATATAGAAAAAGTAATTCTCAGCCATTTATGCCATAAGCATAATTGCGAGATTTCTGTTACACATTTGGCTAAATCTCTGGACTTTTATTCTTCAGAGAATAGAAAGGCAGGGTCTCTGTCCTTAAGATGGCCCATGTTGTTTGTTGTCCAGTCGCTCGGTCATGTCCGACTCTTTGTGACCCCACGGACTGCAGCACACCAGGCTTCCCTGTCCTTCCAGAGGCTTCCCTATGTCCCAGAGCTTGCTCAAACTCACGTCCATCGAGTCGATGAGGCCATCTAACCATCTCATCTTCTCTTGTCCCCTTCTCCCACCCTCAATCTTTCCCAGCATCAGGGTCTTTCCCAATGAGTCAGTTCTTCACATCATGTGGCGGAAGTATTGGAGCTTCAACTTCAGCATCAGTCCTTCCAGTGAATATTCAGGGTTGATTTCCTTCAGGATTGACTGGTTTGATCTCCTTGCTGTCCATAGACTAACAAAAATGATGGGAACAGTCTACTGTACATGATAGGGAGAAAAAAAGATGATAACATAGAAAAAGCAAAAAGTTAAGAGTAATCTCCAACATGACGTGGAGAGACCTGTTTTACACTTGAGGAAGCCCAGAGTCAAGTTAGGTAAGCTGGCAGAGCTTATCAGGCCCATGAAGGGCAGAGCTGGAATGCAAGTCCTCAGATCTGGCGGGGTCATCTTAGAAACCTCTGTGTCCAGGCTCTCCCCATCCAGGTGGCATCTCACACACCCAGCCCCTGGCTGGAGCCGCCTTCCCCACTTATTCAGAGGAGGAGGCTACGGTCAGGATGGAAAACCTCAGACTTCCTGGAAGCTCCTTCATCAGCTTTGCTGCGGGGATTGTCATGATGTTGGATTTAAACCTCCAGCCCTGCTGGGAGCCCAGATCTGTGACCCCGGTCAAATTGTAAAGGTCCTAAGTAATTAGTCAATGAGTGGAAAAAGTCAAAGCCTGGAAGAATTAGAATTTTTTTTTAAATGGAAAAAAACCCAGTGTCCATGGATCTTCCCATCTTCCTACATTGGGTGAAGGTCTTTCTCTGAGCGTGTGTTTGATGACTGTATCTGGCATGCATGGAGCACAGCCTAGTACAACCTCACGGTTCCCCATTTGTTTATTTTTTTACATTTATTATGTTTATTTATTTTTGGCTGCACTGGATCTTTGTTGCTGCACAAGGGGTTTCTCTAGTTGCGGGGAGCAGGGGCTACTCTTATTGCAGTATGCAGGCATCTCATCGTGATGATTTCTCGTTGGCGCGCAGACTCTAGGCCAAAGGCTTCAGTAGTTGCAGCACATGGGCTTAGATGATCTGCTGCCCGTGGATCCTTCCCGGACCAGGAATCGAACCTCTGTCCCCTGCACTGGCAGGCAGATTCTTACCCGCTGTGCCCCCAGGGAAGTCCTGATGCCCCGTTTAGAGTCAAAGGATGACACAAAGGCTGGCAAAGCAGCCTGAGTCAAGAGTTCTGGAGTTTTTGTTTTTTTGTTTTTCTTAAATGTTTAATGTGGTCTAGTTTGCAAGCCTGTTTTAAGCGATTCCCCAGTATCAGGTCTTTACAAAATATTCCACTTGACTGGTCCTGGAAGCTGCTCATCTCCCATGATGATTATTGGAATAATTAAATCCATTAAAATGTCTGTAACAAGGCCCATCAGCTCCATCCAGTGGGAGCAGAAGCCTGGAAGAGGAGGAGAGGGCAGCCTTGTGGCCACAGGTGTGGGCGTCCACGTATCTGAGAGCGAGTGGGCTCAGGTCACCCAGACACACAGGAGCCTCCACCCTTGTCCCCGCCCTGCCCCACCGGGGAGGAAGGATGCGCAGAATGCCGGCCATGCGCAAGGAACCAAACCGTCAACTTGAGACCGTGCCAGGCACCAGGTGGGAATGCACAGGTGTGTAGGGTGAAGCCGCCGCGGGCATCTGGTGGACCTCTGTCTCAGTACCCCGCCTTCTGTGCTTCACAGTCGATCTAGGCTTCATCCACGGGAGAGCAAAGGCTATTCCTTGCGCCACGTGCTATAAAATTTGAAATAGCATGAAATTTTAGGAGAGGTAGGTGAAGCGGTTCTGTATTCTGTGTAAGAAAGGTTTCCCCAGAGACCAGGTGTCCTTTCACTTGACTGCCTCCCCCACCACACACCTAAGTACTGTTGTTTCACTGGTGTTTCTTTTGTTAGCGTTAAATACCACGGTCTGTCTGCAGAAAGCATGATTATTCTCAGTTTTGTAAATTGGTTGCCTTGTCCTTTCCTCCATAAACAATGAAAACCAAGGGTGACGTCCACCGCCAGGCCTGGGACCCCGACGCTCATGTGCCTTGAGCATCTCTGGCAGAGGGACCCAGGGTGCTAACCTGTGCCCCAGGGGGGCCCAGAGCTCTCCCCTCTCAGGTTGGAGCAGGCTCCAGGAAACAGTTTCGGGTTGATAAAGTTTACCTCTGGGCCTTTCTTGCTTCCTTTTCAAGCCACACCTCCCATTGTTGCCCTTCCCTTCCTCTTGCCATCTCAGATGCTGCCTGCTACCTGGCCAGCCCTGGCCAGGGCATTGGATGGGTGCTGCCCACGTCTGTGGCTTGAGCCTGCCCCCGGCTGCCCCTCTGCCCTGCAGCCTGCACAGGGCTGGTGTAGACCAGGGGTCAGCACACCTTCACTGCGGAAGGCCAGGCAGCGTTTCAGGTTTGCGGCCCCTCAGGTGTCCGTGGCAGCTACCTTTGTGTGCCATCGACACACAGAACCACAGGCAAAACCGTAAAAGGCAGGGTGCCTGTGTTCAGTAAAACTGTGCGTCGGCACACTGCGATCTGAATTTCATATTTTTAAAACATTTCATATAATTTTTATGTATTATTCTGTGCTTTCCCTGTTGAAAAATGCTCTTCATCCACGGGCAGAGACAGGTGTTGGGCCGGCTTTGACTCTGTTTTGTCCTTCAGTGCTGCGACTTTGGTGTTTTCAGGTGTGGTGGGCACAACAGTGGGTGAGACCAAATCCTGCCCCGGAGAGATCCCAGTCTGGATATTGGCAGGTGCCCGATGTAAAGGACCCTCTGGCCGGTGGATCCACACGTGTCCACCGTGATGGTTAGAAACCCAGACAATAGGCCAGTTTCCCCAGAGCCACCCTAGAAATGCTTCTCCTGTGCTGGATGACTGCGTGGATGCTGGGGTTGCAGGAGCAAATCATGCGGGTTTGGGTATTCAGTGACATCAGAGGACCCCGCAGGTCCTGCCCTGAGAGGCTTGGCGCTGCAGGGTGGCCAGCTCTCGTGGGGTTAACACGAGCCAAGCTGTAGCTCTAGCACAGGCGAGGTTTCAGAGTGTTTCTGAACCTGTCACTTTCAGCTCTTGAGACAGATGGCCTCGTGAGGATTTCTTCTCCCGGTTTGTTGTATGTTGTGTGAGTTTGCTTGGGTATGTAACAGAGAAATCAGGGCATCGGGCATCTTCTAGACTCCAGGGTTTGGGGCTCACTTGATCCACACACACCAAGCCCTGTGTTTTCTTTGGGGGCTGTGGTGACTGATGGGCCCCTGGCTTCTGGCGGTTCCCTCCTTGGCTGAAGGACCACACCCGTCTCCTCTCAGGTCAGTGGGTCCTTGTGCAGAAACCTGGGGCTTCCAGAGAGGTAGAGCCTGCAGCTGGGGAGGTGGGAAGGGACTGATCCTGCTCACCTAATCCCCCTACCCTGGACCGCACAGGCACGCTTGTTCACGGCCAGAGTCGTGAACGCCGAGTGGGCAGAGGGCTCCAGGTGTGCACCTGTCCTGCCACAGGTCTCTCTAGGAACCTACCAGGGATCCCTGTGAGGGAACAGAGGAGCCTGCTGGAGTGAGCAAGCAAAAAGCCCAGTGGTTTCCTAGGCTCTTGCCTGAAATGCTGAGTGATCCAGCACCTAAAGGTTCGTTGACTGAGGATGCTGTAAATGGACTGGGGGAGGGAACGCAGTCCTCCCCTCTTCATAAAATCCTCCGCTTCTCATAAGAGACTTGGTGGCGGTCTGCTCTGGTTGTGTGGAGCACACAGCTATTTTGCATCTGGGAGATGGGCTTTAGGGAGAGCCGTGATGCGGATGTGGGAAGTAGAGGCCTTTGACCACCGGAGATGCTCTTTTGGGAGACTCTGTGGCCTTGCCAACCCCCGACCCCTTCTTCCCTTCCTGAAGGGCCTGCAGGTGGACTCGTGCAGAGGTCAGAGGCTCAGCAGTGCGGGCACCTGGACAGGAGGGAGCGTAGAAAGTCCTGTCGCCCCAGCCTCGATGCCGGGGAGGGGATGGTTTATATAGCACAAGAGACAGCCAAGTTCTCAGACTGGTGCGTGCATGCATGCTAAGTCGCTTCAGTCGTGTCCGACTCTTTGCGACCCCATGGGCTATACAGTCCATGGAACTCTCCAGGCCAGAATACTGGAGTGGTAGCCTTTCCCTTCTCCATGGGATCTTCCCAACCCAGGGATTGAACCCAGGTCTCCCACATTGCAGGCAGATTCTTTACCAGCTGAGCCACAAGGGAACCAGAACACTGGAGTGGGTAGCCTATCCCTTCTCCAGTGGATCTTCCCGACCCAGGAATCAAACCAGGGTCTCCTGCATTGCAGGCGGATTCTTTACTAAGTGAGCTATCAGGGAACAAGCGTTAAAATACCCAAAACCCACTTCTGAGAGGCCACCCCTGCACTGTCTCACTCCCCCCAGGCCTTTTCAGTACCCCCTCCCCCTTTAAAGTGACGAGGTTCTCACCTGCCCCATCTAGACAGTCTTTGGGGTCCCGTGAGCACCTCGATGACACCCCAAGGTCTGCAGATGCACCCAGAATCCAGGTGATGGGTGGACAAAGTCCTCTGCATCTTGAGCCCTGAATGTCCTACCCCATCTGCATTTTCTCGTCTTCTCAGGGTCTGAATCTTTTGTCATGTTCAGATACATTTCCTCAGGTTGTTGCTGCCTTTTTGTAGCATTCATTGATATCACTGGGGTCTTTCCTTTTGCCTTTGGGTTTCCTACATTCCTTGTGCACTTAGGTCTGTCTCTACCACAAGAGTTAAGTGTAGAAGTGCTGGGTTTTCTCTTTCCTTCTGGTGGATTTCTTTCCACGCCTCCCAGCCTGTCCTCTCCCCTTTCTGTGCATCTGGAATTCATTTCGCTGTGGAAGCCCTGGAGGAAACGGTGCTGTGAAGACCAGCCAGCAGCCCCAGCATCTCGGGATAATTCTTGCCCCTCTGTGATGCTCCTTGTAATTAATTGCGTGTGGACTGATAACGTGGCTGAGGGTCTGTTCCAGGAGAGGACGGTGATTTAGGGAAGGTGCCCAGGATGGGATTTCCTTCTCCTGTTTCACAGGCTGGCCAGGTGCAGGGCTCCTGTAAAGCCCGGAGCAGCTCTGTTACCCCCGTCCAGAAGGCCAGGGTGTCATGCCGCGGTGGCACCTTCGATCCCACCGTCTCATCACCATCCTTGTTTAAGGAATCTGTTGCAGACATGGGCTCCTTGGTTACTGTTAGTCACCACCTCCTAAGTGACCAGCAAGTGGGGAGGAAACCCCACTGCTGGCAAGTCATTGGGGAATACATCTCTTGGGTTTAGCTGATAAGATTATTCTATTGAACCTGCACTGCCCATCTCTGCAGCAGAAGTAATAGCAGGTGAGGGAAGACAATACAGCCTTGAGAAAAAACAAGCCAAAAATGCCTTCGTGGTGACTGGGCTCCCGGAAGCCAACTCTGGCACAGGTTACCAGGGTGCATTCTTGGGGTCAGACCCCTTGGAAGGGACATGAGGTTGGGGGTGCAGAGGGAAGTCCTTGGAGACCCCACAGACGCTCCAACCCTGGACAGATATTTCTCACTTGTCTGGGTTGGAAGGGAGGTGGGGGGCATCCTTTTATGGCAGAGTGGTTGCCCCAGTGGGGCCGTGACCTGGTGGAGGAGGCCTCTTTCCGGGAGGGGGTTCTAGAAAGCCGGCCACGCACCTAGCAGCCGGAATGGAAAGGGTTCCGGGGCCCGATTCCAGCATCCACCGGCACCCTCATCATCCCGGGTAAACGCAGTGGTGAACGTAACGAGATCGAGATGTGGAAGAGCCTTGGAGGAAAGAGGTGGAAATGAGTACCTCAGCTGCAGAAGACTCTGGCTCTCAGCCTCGGTTCCCCTTTTGTCTTGCAGCGTCTCCCTTCTCTGGACAGAAGGCCGAGTCCTGGGGCTGGTGCTCTGATGTCAGAGAGCTGGGGCCGGTGGCAGGTAAGCGATGCGGGCCGGGTGCCTGAGTGCGCCCCCCACCGTGGCCTGCCCCGCGGAGGGGTGGTGTCACCCCCGGAGGGGGCGTGCCCCGAGTCCCTGCCGAGCCGCTCAGGAGGGAGAAGTCGCTTCCCCAAGACCCTGCAGCACCGTCCATCCCCCCGCACAGGCCTGTCTTCACCTCCTCCTCGTCAGCACTCCACGTGCCTGCAGGAGGTCAGAGGTCACCAGCGTGCCTGGCACAGGCAAGTTCCCGGAACAGCTCCGGGTTTCTGTTTACCTCGGTGACTTCCCTCTGTGTCCACCGATGACACGTTCTCGCTCTGCCCAGAAACCAGCCAGGCAGCTTGTCCGCCTCCCTGACAGCGGGGGGACGGAGCCCAGGTTGGCTGGCCTGTGTGTTTGCACAAAGGAGCTTTATTCTTAAAGCTGGAGAGGTTCCGAGCTTCCGGACAATGGCCACCAGTGATGAGATGCGATGCCTTTGGCTCTGTGTGGCCCCGGGACAGGTGTGTCCTGGGAAAGGAGTCTGAGGTTGGCAGAAAACATGAGCTGGAAGCTTTAGCCACCGCTCAGGAGGAAGAAGTGAGTTGGCAGAAAGAAGGGAGAGTGAATGATGGCCGGGCAGAACGTTCTCAGATATTTTCTCTGATGTTCTTGATCTTTATCCCCGTGGCCTGCGATAATAGTAGGAAAAATCCGTCTATTGTAAAATCAGCTGGGTCAGATTATCTACGTAACATGGTGCAGACTTCATGTTTAAAAACAAATGAGACTTTCCTCTCGGGGTGAAAAGGATCAGATGTAATGAAATGGGGTCATTTGCAAACACAGGATGAAGAGGGGGCTTGAGATGGAACAGCCCAGACCCTGCTTCCTTGTAGAGTCAAATGTTAGTCGCTCAGTCGTGTCCAACACTTTGTGACCGCATGGACTGTAGCCCACCAGACTCCTCTGTCCTTGGGGTGCTCCAGGCAAGAAGACAGGAGTGGGTTGCCATTCCCTTCTCCAGGGGATCTTCCCGACCCAGAGATTGAACCCAGAACTCCTGCATGCAGGCAGATTCTTTACCATCTGAGCCACCAGGGAAGCCAGGAAATCCTTGCAGGGTCCAGTTGAATAATAAAAGCTGTTCCGGATAAAGTGTCTGAATCAGTTCAGGTCATCCTTAAATCCTGTGTGTCTTCTGTTCACCTGGGGGCAGCTGATTGGATTTTGTTTCAGCTTCACCAATGCCCGCCCCCCGCTCCCCCCCCCCACCTTTTATATCACATTTCTTTGTTTTCCAGTATCAGCCTGTGCTGTAGGAGGAAAGAATGTTGGAGGATGTTTGCAGGTTATGACCCTGGGGCTTTTAATAGTGAGTGAGGAATTCAGGAGTGTTCTGGTCCCCACTGAGGTCTTAGGGACTTAAAATACCTCTGCCCAGGAAGCGGCTGTCAGCAAGCCTTTGCCCTGGAGGTTGCGATCTGTTTGGGTTTGCAGTGAAACCCAGTGAAAGGCATCCACATTCTTCGCATTCTTTTGGACTGGCATTGGCCGGAAAGCTGGGGCTTCTGAACTCAGACAGCAAGCATGTGGCTTGGTTCTTCTCTGGAGATAACCCTGGTAGATACCAGGGATGGTGTGGCTGGGTTCCCTGCCCTCTGGCCCACCCCACCCAGGTTACCTCCTCTGGGTTTGAATTGAGGGCACAGCTTGGCTGGGGTTGACCCCTCTTGAGGAAAGCAGGAGGTCAATGGGGAGCTCTATCTAGGACCCCTCTTCAGCTCCAACAGTTCCCTGGGTGTCATTTATGTGGTTTGCTTTTTCTGGGACTGAGCCAGGGTACCCAGAGCAGCAGGACCTCTGGGAAGAGGAAGCAGGGTGGGTGGGCCTTGCCCCCAGGGTCTGCATGCTGTCATTAAGGGCTCGCAGAGGTGGACTCACACCTCTCCTGGCCATGGAGATGGCAGACGGCCGTGGGGGCTTTAAGGAGTGGATGTGTGTCTCCCAGCATTTAAAGAGACCACCCACTGACTGGCCAGAATGGGATCCTCACAAATTTGGCCAATTTTTCTGGCTTTTTCTCCCCACACAGAAACACAAATGCAGTGTTTTCTCTTTGCTTCTTAATGTTCAAGATATGATTTGTCCTAAATTCATTGTGAGGAGGAGCATCAAGGGGTTTTGTGAAAGTGTTAGTCACTCAGTCATGTCTGACTCTTTGCGACCCCATGGACTGTAGCCCACCAGGCTCCTCTGTACACGGAATTCCCCAGGCAAGAATACCAGAGTGGGTAGCCGTCCCCTTCTCCAGGGGATGTTCCCAACCCAGGGATCCAACCCAGGTTTCCCACATTGCCGGCAGATTCTTGACTGTCTGAGACACCAGGGAAGCCCTCAAGAGGTTCCACCCATGTGGAACTACATACACATTGGTCTTCTCAGGTGGCGCTAGTGGTAAAGAACCTGCCTGCCAATGCAGGAGACTTAAGAGACGCTGGTTCAATCCTTAGGTCGAAGATCCCCTGGAGAAGGGCATGGCAACCCACTCTAGTATTCTCACCTGGAGAAGCCCATGAACAGAGGAGCCCGATGAGCTACAGTCCACGGGGTCACACAGAGTCGGCCT
This sequence comes from Cervus canadensis, assembly GCF_019320065.1. NCBI lineage: Eukaryota > Metazoa > Chordata > Mammalia > Artiodactyla > Cervidae > Cervus > Cervus canadensis. The sequence continues at coordinate 109,035,880 of NC_057387.1, forward strand.
GGACGGAAGCGACCTAGTGCTTCACTCTCTACTCACGTGGCATCAGGTTCTTTACCTGTTACTGATCCCCTGTTGTCGCCACCAGGAATCATTTATTAAAGGGCCAGTGGACGCTGCTGTTCAAGGTGATGGGGCAGGTGAGGGAGCAGGAATGATGCCTGATTCCAGTTCCCTTCACTTTAAGACTCATGTGAGGGACCAGCGTAACCGGCAAATAGCAGAACTTGGCCTGACAGCTCCTCGGGGAGTGTGCCAACCAAGGAGGGGCTCGGTGGGGAGACCAGGGTCAAGGCCAGTTCCCACGATCCCGCCAATGGCCATGGAGGTGGGAGCTCCAGCCTCACTCACCCACCGTCTGCTTATTAGGTCTCCTGCCGCCCAGTAACACGTCCTGTCCATTTTACAGACAAGAAGTCAGGCTCAGAGAGTGTGCCTCATTCAAGTTCAGATTCAGAGTTATTAATAAGCTTGTGTGTCCCAAGTCATCCTTCCTTACTGGGAGGACACATGAGCTACAGGACCAGTATCCCCGAGTCCCCTTCTAGCCAGTAGAAATCGATTGTGAATCAAACAGGTTAAAGTTTTTCTCTTAAAACTGTGAATTTAGTTAAAAATCAAGGTTACAGTTAGGGAGTGAGGTGGGTGGTCTCAAAGACCCGTGCTGTCCAGCTGCATGGAATCGTTCACCCTCCCTGTAGGGAGCGCTGTGGCCAAGGTCTGGTCTATGGGGACACTCAGACAAATTCTTGCCCTTCAGGGGTTGCTTTTCAAACCGGGTATCCCCAGATTTTCTGATTGTGTGAGCTTGGGTTTTTGGACGTGAAATTTGCATAGCATTCAACTAACCACTTAAAAGTATACAGTTCAGTTGGCATTTAGTGCAGAGTCATGTGACCGGAGCCTGTCTCTGGTCTCAGAACCTTTCCATCACCCCAGAAGGAGACCACCCCCCCAGAGTGTACCCCTATTGCCCCCTGCCCTCCTACCCTGGCAGCCACTACGGGGTTTACTCTTGAGGTTTGAATTGGACGCCAGCCTGTCGGTACTGATCCCGGTTTTCCGAGGTCCTCAGGACCAGCGCAGCCAAGGCCGGCATCCTTAACTGCAGACACCCAGGCCTGCAGGGCGCCCCCTGGAGGTGCGGCCTGTCATCACAGTGGGTCAGCAGCTGGACCACTGCGGGGACCTGGCCACACATCCCTTGAATGTGAAGCAGTGCTCAGCCTCTCTCAGAAGCTCTGCATGAGTGAGCCTCAGTCACGTCAGGGCTGCCTCATTAAATTTATTTTTAATATTTTTTTAAATTTAATAAAATTAAATTTTATATTAAATAAAAATTAAAAACCTCATATTGACCGTGAAGTCAGGTGCCACCAGAGTGAAGTCCGGGGAATGCGGGCGCGTGAGAAACCTGAGTGGTTGGGCAGAGGTACTAAACTGAAAACAGCTTCTGTGGTCTTACAGGCCTTGTGTTTTAGTTTCATCCCCAGCCTGCCTTTTCACTCCTCTTAAAGCAGGCGTGTCGTGAGGACCGCCGAGACATTTTTAACATACTTGAGGCCATGGAGATAAAAGGTGAGTGGAAGAAAGATCCCGCAGTTGTTTATTTCCAGAGCCTTCCAGTCTCCTGCTGAACCCTGCATAGGCTACAAAGAACATCCCGATCTAATCAGAAAACCCCCGGGTCCCCATCCCTGGCTGGAGTTTTCCCCTTTTGTTCATCTGTTATTTGAAGTTGACTGGGCCAGCTGCAATTCAGGAAGGACAGGGTGAATGTGTTTTATTCTTGGGTCAGAAAAATGTCTGTTTGGAGTCAGAAAAATGTCTCTGCCGAAAACTTACAGCTTTAATCTTTTCCAGGCAGAGACAGATTTCAGTAATGAGCACAAGCATTTTGCATAAACTAATTTCCTCGAAACTTGGTTTCCTCACCTGTAAAGACAGAGCCCAGGACAGAAGGTTCTCAGATAAAAAGGAATCGAATATGCCCTCCAGCTTGCTCAAGAGAAACAGGGGGAGGGTTGTTGGAAACATCCAGAGGTCAAGCCCCCAGATCAGAGGTCAAGCCCTCAGATTGCAGAGGACCTGGGAACCAGGATTGGAGAAATGAAAGCACTTTTCAGGAATCGTGTGGCATGTTCCCCCGATACTCGGCCTCTGCTGCTCAGCCAGTGTGCACCTGGCCCAGGAATGGCCACCAGTCACGGTCCAGCAGTCTGTGAGCAGGACCTGCCCTGGGGTGCTTTTGCCTTTCTCAGCTCCCTGCTCTTGGAAGTGGATTGGGGCCTGCTGACCCTTTGGAACAGGTCCTCAGCTGCTGGGTCCAGAGGCAGACGGTGGATTGTCTCATCTGCAGGTGGGGTCCGTTGCTGGTCCATCGGAGGGAGGGGACAGGGCCATGGGGTGTCCAGGCTGGAGGAGCTCCTGGACCAGACAGTGAAGCGCCCAGCAAAGTGAGGAGGTGGCATGCTTTCACCCTCCCCCGGGCCTTCATGCAAATGCACCTCCCCTCCCTCCTTCCCTCTCTCTCTCCTTCCCATCCTCCTTATTTCCTTCCCTCCCTCCCCACCTCCCTCCTTCTGAACTTGCCACCCCACCAGCTGGGTAAGCCATTTAACCTCCCAGGGCCTCCCTTGTGTCTATATCGAGGGGCCCCTAAGCATCAGTCACGTGGATTCTCTGAACATGTCACTGATGTAATCACGGGGCTGCCCTGCCCCAGACACTTCACACAGTTTCTCAAGCCCTTTGCCCTGGCTCCTAGTGGACAGGACCCCCCCCCCCGACCCCCCCCCGCCCAGTTCCTGGGCAGACCTGGACTTTGGGTTCCATAAACCCAACTTGATTCTTTCCCGCTTCATCGTTGCCCACCATAAATCCTGTTTACACTTGCTGTTTTTCTGTATGAATGTACAGCCTCATCTCTGCCTTTGGTCTTTGGTGAAAGTAATAGTGAAGAGCACTGATTGAGTGCTCTTGCTCTACAAGCAAGCTGTAGGCGTGCTTGGGGTGTCACTGAGGTCTGAACCTCGGCCCCTTGAACATCATCTTTATCAATAACAGGTGTGTCCCCATGGGACTTCTAGCAGCCTATTGAGAGGGTCCTTAAGGTCCCAACCTGACAGACTGAGCTTAACAGATATAGCTGGTTTTCTAAAAAGAAAGCCCATAGCCCTTGTCAGATTCCTCAGATGAGTTTTGCCTGACTTGGAAGAAGCCTAAGGCCAGCTTGGAGATAAGGTGGTGGGAAGATAAGCCAGTGTTGGGTCAGACCAAGGGTCTGAAGGTCTGCCTTGACCAAGAGTGCTCAGCACACACCCAGATGAAGCTCTCCTCCCCTTTTCGCACTAAGCCCCTTCAGTTGTGTCCGATTCTTTGTGACCCGTGACCCCGTGGACTGTAGCCCACTGGGCTCCTCTGCCCATGGGATTCTCCAGGCAAGAACACTGGAATGGGTTGCCATGCCCTTCTCTGGGGAATCTTCCCCACCCAGGGGACAAACCTGCGTCTCTTCTGTCTCCTGCCCTGGAAGGCAGGTTCTTTACCACTAGCGCCACTGGGAAGCCTCCTTCTTTCCTTTATCTGGTTCTTATGTCTGTTGCTTTTCATTCAAATACCGTTGGTATTTGCTCTGTTGTAGAGTGGGGAGGACCTGGCTTATGAAAATCACCTTTGGATTCTAGCTGACCTGGGCTTGCTCTGCCCCACCCCTGAAAATCAGAGATGCTGTGTGGGTGTTTGATGGGAAGCCAGGGTCCCGGGCACCAGCAGGCTGTCCATGGGTCGGTGGCTGGAGAGAGGGGGGCCTCCTGAACTTGTCAGGCTGCACGGTGCTCAGGTTTGAGGGGCGTGGGAAGAGGAATTCGGGAGTGGGCTTTCAGGGGAGGTGGACTTCTGATGCACGGTGTGTGTGTCGTGGGGCTGTTGTGGATTTGGCCGAGGAAGTTTGAGGGAGGAAACGGTATTGTGCAATGCTTGAAGAGCTCTTCCGTAGGTTCATTTCATGTTGAAATTTTGCGGAGTGCTTTACCGTTTGCAGAGCTCTTGAATTTGTTCTTGACCTTTTGACCTTGGAGAGGTGATGTCAGGCCAGGTTCTGTGGCCGCCTCTTAGCGATGAGGGCGGTGGTGCTCCAGAAGCCCAACAGTGATTAATGGGAGCTCAGAGGAGCATCTGACCCCGACGCCAGTACACAGCTCTCCACAGCAACAAGAGCTGGGGTCGGATGGTGGGAGGCCAGGCAGGGTTCTAGAACTGTCCATCGTGGGACGCATGGGAGAGCCCAGGTGAGGTCTAGATGGATGTCCCTTCTAGCTGGGATCTCTACATTTCCAAAGGATGTAGTGTAACTTGAGAACCAGTCATCTGTGTATGTCGGCAGGCAGGTTGGCATGTGTCGCTAGGAAATTGTTTGCCCTCCCTGTATTGCAGGAAAGAGAGCGGGGCCCGAGAGGATGGTCACATCCCAGGTCACCTCTGAGTCCTTGGGACGGCTGCCAAGTATGGGATCCTGGCTTCTTGCAGGAGAGGAATTAAGAGTGAGCCATGGTAAAGAGGAAAAGGTTTATCCAGGGAGATGCACACTCCATAGACAGAGAGTGGGCCATCTCAGAAGGTGAGGGCATCCAAGGTGTGGGGCTGTCGGTTATTTGTTGTTGTTGTTGAGTCGCTCAGTTGTGTCCGACTCTCTGCGACCCCCTGGACTGCAGCACTCACGGCTTCCCTGCCCTTCACCGTCTCCCAGAGCTTGCTTAAACTCATGTCCGTTGAGTTGATGATGCCATCCAGCCATCTCATCCTCTGTTGCCCCCTTTTCCTCCTGTCTTCAGTCTTTCCCAGCATCAGGGTCTTTTTCAATGAGTCGGCTGTTTGCATCAGGTGGCCAAATTATTGGAGCTTCAGTTTCAGCATCAGTCCATCCAGTGAATATTTAGGGTTGATTTCCTTTAGGATTGATGGGTTTGATCTCCTTGCTGTCCAAGGGACTCTCAAGGGGTGGTAATTTCGTAGGCTAATGAGTGGGAGGAGTATTCCAGCTGTTTTGGGGAAGGGGTGGGGATTTTCAGGAATTGAGCCACCCCACCTTTTATGATTAAATTTATTTATTTTTAATTGAAGGAAAATTGCTCTACAATACTGTGATGGTTTCTGCCATACATCAGTATGAGTCGGCTATGGGTATGCATACACCCCCTCCCCCTTGAACCTCCCTCCCTCCTCCCTCTCCCTCCCACCCCTCTAGGTTGTTCTGCAGCTCTGGTTTGGGTCTCTGAGCCACACAGCCAAGTTCCCTTGGCTATCTGTTTTGCATATCATAATGCATATGTTTCCATGGTACTGTCTCTATATATCCCACCCTCTCCTCTCTCCCCAGTCCCCCACATGTCCTCAACTCTGTTCTCTACGTCTGTGTCTCCACTGCTTCCCTTCAAATAGGCTCATCACTATTCCTCAACATAGTTCTGAAGTCCTAGCTATGGCAGTCAGAGGGAAAAAAAGAAATAAAAAGGATCCAGATTGGAAAAGAAGAAGTAAAACTCTCATCTGTTTGCAGATGACTTGATACTATACATAGAAAACCCTAAAGATACTATCAGAATATTACTAGAGCTAATCAGTGAATTTGGCAATGTTACAGGATACAAAATCAATACACAGAAATCACTTGCATTCCTATACACTAACAGTGAAAATTCAGAAAGAGAAATTGAAGAATCAATCCCATTTACCATTGCAAGAAAAAGAAGAAAATGCCTAGGAATAAACCTACCTAAGGAGATAAAAGAGCTGCATACAGAAAACTATAAGACACTGATGAAAGACATCCAAGACGACTCCCCCAGTTTCTGACCTTTTGTGGTCAGCCTTGGAGCTCTCGTGACGCCTGTGGGTGGGGGCGTGCCGATTAATTGCTGGTGTGCTACAGTGAGCGTATACTGACACTTGAGGAAGAGTGGAGGTCCATTTGTCTGCCATCTTGGACCTACTTCGTTCTAATCAGTTTATGTTGTGTCCTTGGACTCTGTCATTTTCCTAAACCCTGCCCTCTTCCTGTCTCATTTGGGATGCTCAGTTTCTGTAGGAAGTCTTCAGGGTACCACTCATGAGTGAGCTCCCACGGACAGGCTCCTGTGTGCTGACTTCCCTTGTGTCCTTTCTGCACCTGCTGGGAGGTTGACCTGGGGGTTCATCTGAAACCACTGCATCGGGTGGGCTCCCTTGCCTCCAGTAGAAAGGCCAAGCTGGAGGGGAGATCGGGGTGGTCGCTCCCTGGATCCCCAGTACCTGCCTCCCTGTCCCTTCCTACTGTCATTACTCCGGGGTCTTGCTACACTCGCTGCCCCCTCCCCCCCATCTCCCTGTCATTCAGCTCAGTTCAGTTCAGTGGCTCAGTCGTGTCTGACTCTTTGCGACCCCATGGACTGCAGCATGCCAGGCCTCCCTGTCCATCACCAACTCCCGGAGTTTATTCAAACTCATGTCCGTCGATTCGGTGATGCCATCCAACCATCTCATCCTCTGTCGTCCCCTTCTCCTCCTGCCTTCAGTCTTTCCCAACATCAGGGTCTTTTCCAAGGAGTCGGCTCTTTGCATCAGTATTGGACTGTATTGCATCAGTATTGGATCAGTATTGCATCGGTATTGGCCAAAGTATTGGAGTTTCAGCTTCAGCATCAGTCCTTCCAATGAATATTCAGGACTGATTTCCTTTACGATGGGCTGTCATTGTCCCCTTACTGAAGTCCCCTCAAATGATGCTAAACTGAGTGACAGCTTAGCCTGTCCCCACCCAGTGAGAACACCAAGGCGGGACCCAGGAACCTGCACTTCACCCTGACTGGCCCAGGTTGTCACTGACGTACTCAGCTTCTTTGGATGCAACTCCCAGACTGACCACTCTTGTCCTATCTGCACCTGTTGGAGCATCCATCCATCCTTCTGAGGAAGCAGATGTGATTCAAGATTCAAGGTACTGAATCTTGCCTGACATCCAGATCTGCAACTTACGCAGAGCTTCTTAGGGGCCGGGCTTCCCTGGTGGCTCAGCTGGTAAAGAATCCACCTGCAATGCGGGAGACCTGGGTTTGATCCCTGGGTTGGGAAGATACCCTGGAGAAGGAAAAGGCTACCCAGTCCAGTATTCTGACCTGGAGAATTCCATGGACTGTACAGTCCATGGGGTCGCAGAGAGTCGGACATGACTGAGCGAATTTCACTTTCTTATAGGCCAGTTGTGGGGGGCTGGGAGAGCCAGCACCTGGCTTAAGGGAGGACCACCCTCCGGGGGAGGGGGCTCACACCCGAGCTCTTGGCTCCCTTTTGGTGGCTGTGCTCAGGTGGCTGATGCTGAAGCTGAAGCTCCAATACTTGGGCCACCTGATGCGAAGAGTCAACTCATTGGAAAAGACCCTGATGCTGGGAAAGACTGAGGGCAGGAGGAGAAGGGGGCGGCAGAGGATGAGATGGTGGGATGGCATCACCGACTCAATGGACATGAGTTTGAGCAAGCCCTGGGAGTTGGTGATGGACAGGGAAGCCTGGCGTGCCGCAGTCCACGGGGTCGCAAAGGGTCAGACAGGACCAAGTGACTGGACAATAGCACAGGAGGCATCCCACGTCTGTCTCCCATGAGGGGGGACTTTGGCCTCCGGGTGGGTGGGGAGCAGGCGGAGCCCCTGCAGCTCTGGCTCCAGCCGCTGATCCTGTGCTGGGCTGGGTGAGTCGGGGGACCTGAGAAGACCTCCCTCTCTGTACCCAGACGCCGTGCCGGGTACCCACTCTTCTTGCGAGAGACCTGAAGCAGAGAACAGGTGGTGGGAGGTGGGCACGGCCTCACCCTCTCTATCCCTCCCAGCTTTGTTCCTACCAATGATGCTGTTGCTTCCTTCCTTTCTCTTTGGTTTTTCCTTTTCCTGTGCTCCTGGGCATGTTCAGAAAACCTCGTAAGGGCTACCTGCTGTTTCAAGGGTATCATACTTGACATTTCTGAGATTTGATAAAGAAGAGATCAACCAGAAATCTCTGGTGTAGCATCTTTATGAGAAACAAAGTATATTTCATTTTTAATGATTTTTAACTGTGATACAAAAACCTTCCAGAAAAGAAATCAACAGGCTGGAGGCAGCCAAGGCTGCGGGGTGCTCAGAACCACGGGTCTCACGCTGAGATGCCACCCAGGGCTCCTGGCCTGGATTTCCACCTGGCCAGTGTCCCCACAAAGGCGGGAGCCTGTTCAGGGATGGCGGTGTTGGCCCATATTGCTGCGAGCCTCCAGTACCACCCCTCCGTCCCGTGGCCCTGCCTGTGGTCTCAGAGGGTCTGAGACCAAAGGAGATGGTGGAGGAGGAAGGTGCCAGGGGGAGGGGGCAGGGATAGCAGCAAATGATCCACGTGATATCCCCGGGATAGGATGAAGGTTAGGGGCCCACACAGATTCTGTGGACAAGTTGGTTCCCTAAATCTCTTTCATTCCCTCTACTGACCGAACCCGCTCTGAAGGTTTAAATTAGTCGGTAAAGCCTGTAGCCCAGGGCCTGGCCTAGGGTAAAGGGCATTATCTTCCTAGTTAGGATTCAAATGATTTTCCTAGGGTCAGGGCGGACTCGTTCCTGAGAAATTGACTAGGGGGTCCAGACCGCAGGCAGTATATTGAGGTGATACGTGGGAAATTCCCGAAAGATGGATGGATGGATGCAGGGATGGATGTAGAAGGGAGCCCACCAGAGAGCAGGCGCGTCCGGAGAAGGACCAGGAGGCTGCGGTCTCAGGACCGAGTGGACCAGATATTCGGTGTGCTCCCTCCCTTTGCAAATCAGCCCGCTTATTGTCTTTGGCCGTGTCTGCCTTTGCAGGGCAGAGCTGAATGGTTACTGTGGAGGCCACGTGGCCCATGGAGCCTGCGGTCTTCCCCGCCTGGCCCTTTCCAGCAGGGGTGTCACCAGGGGCCATCTGGCAGCTTCTCTCATCACAGCTGAGGCGGTGGTGGGGGACTCCTGGCATCCAGTGGGTAGAGGTGGGCATGCTGCTGGGATGCACTTGGACGGGCCCCACGGCGAAAGATGATCTGGCCCCAAATGTCGGTAGGGCCAAGGTTGAGAAACACTGCCATCCAGAAGAGCATTTCTGTTTCAACTCCAGAAATGACCGGCTGGGGGAGGTGGGTGGTGCCCTCTGCTAGGATAGGGATGCAGGAGAGGGCTAAGGCTGGCTGGGGGGAGGACCCGGCCATCTGGCCCTGTGGGGGCCATCCTGAGGGCGTGGGCAGTTACTGCAGAGACAGGGCTTCAGGCATCAGCAGAGACTACCCTGTCCCCAGGGGTGGCCTGGCAGCGGCCAGCTCCTCCCACCACCACCACCACCCCCTCCCAGGAGAATGCCCCTAGTGACCAAGCGGAAGGGCCGGGATGGACAGTGGAGACAGTGGACACTCTAGGGGCCGGCAGAAGAGGAGAAAGCATGGAAGGCAGGGGAGGACTGGCCGTGGAGGTGCGGGAGGAGACCTGCAGGACAGGCCTCGCAGACCGGCTCACAGCAGGGAGAGCCGTCACCCGCGAAGCCACAGGCCAGTCAGCGTTCGAAAGCCACCCAGGGAGATGCATGTGGGCAAATGCCCTCGGGACCTGGTGCTCCCATGGCCTCATCAACCCCATGAGAACAGGGCGTCCAGGCCTTGGGGCGGGAGCGGCTTCAGGGCCAGTGAGAGGGCAATCAGGGAGGGTGTTTGTGAGCAGAAAGGAGCTGGCACCAGCCAGCCAGGAGCCCTGGGCTCAAGCCAGCAGCTGGTGCTGTAGGCAAGGGGACCCGGAGCTGTCCGGGGCTCCGGTCCAAGCCCAGGCCTGGGGAGACAGAGCACAAAGCCCTCCCATGGACCAGGAGGAGGAGGAAGGATGGGGCGGGGCAGCAGGGCAAAGGTGCTGCTGAGAATCCTCTAGACGGCTGAGTATGGCCGCTGACCAGACAAAGCAGAGGATGGGAATGACCGAGGCAGTGCCCCTTCTGCCCCTGGGTGATTCTTTTCTCCTCCCGATGCTTTTTCTGAACTTCTGTATAAAATAATCACCCTTGGGTACTTTCTCGTTGGAGGCGAAAGGAAAGCTCCTCCCCGACTGCCCTCTGGCTCCAGGTCACAGTCTCCTCCACACCAGCCAAGCTCTTGCATCACCCTCGGAACTGGGAGGAAATTAGCCGATTATCAAAAGGCCAGGGGCCTGGCTTCCAAGGCCTCTGGGGCACTCACTCTCCCTGCAGGAAAGCTGCTGGGCCGGTCAGGTTCCGTTTCATCTCCGCCTGGTACAGACGGGTAGCAGAAGCTCTGCGGACAAACAGGATGGTTTCACACCAGGCTTGCTAAAGTGTGTGTGTGTGTGTGTGTGTGTGTGTGTGTTCGTGGCTCAGTGGTGTCCGACTCTCTGCGACCCCATGGACTGTGGCCCGCCAGGCTTCTCTGTCCTTGGGATTCTCCAAGCAAGAATACTAGAGTGGATTGCCATTTCCTTCTCCAAGGGATCTTTCTGACCCAGGGTTGGAACCCCAGTCTCCTGCATTGCAGGCAGATTCTTTACCATCTGAGCCAGTAGGGAAGCCCCTGCTAATGTATGCATTGATTAAAAAAAACAAAGCAAAACAGAGCAGATGTTTGAACTGTCCTGTCAGCTCTGCCCCAGCGGCCCAGCTTGACGGTCCTGCTCCGGTCTCCAGGAGCCAGGCTGCTGTCGGCCCCGTGGGCAGCGGGGAGGAGCAGCTGGTGGTCTGGAATTGTCTAGAAAGGGGCTTCTCCAGCTCCGCCATCCTGTGTAGGGCTCTCACCAGCCTCGGGTTCAGGCAGTGGCTCCCCCTGCAGCCCCTCAGCTGGGATCCTTGGACCAGAGACCTGGCTTCTCTGCACCTCGGTTCTCCCAACTGTTCGATGAGGGGAATAATGTCTGTGTCATGGGGTGGCTATCACGTGTAAATCAGTGAGCACAGAAGCACGGAGAATGATAACGCCTGACACGCACCCAACAAATGCCCTCAGGGCGGTGGGGTCGGTGGGGGGTGACAGGCAAGTTTTTACAGATTGACAGCGATTTGTGGCAACCCTGCATCAAACAAGTCTCTTGGCGTCCTTTTTCCAGCAACAGTTAATTCCTCACTGTGTGTCTCTCTGTCATTTCGGTAATGCTTGATTTCTAACTTTTTATTACTTTTTAAAATAAATATTTAAATACTTCAAATAATAGATACTACATTTGTTCTAAGGATCTATGATCCATGACCTTTGATGTGACCTTGGCAAAAAGACAGTTCAAGGAAGGCTCAGGTGATGGTTAGCATTTTGTAGCAATAAAAAATTTTTTTTAATTAAGGCATGCACATTTTTTTTTTTTTTGACAATACTATCATATGCTCACTCGGGTTCGATCCCTGGGTTAGGAAGGTCCCCTGGAGAAGGGGATGGCAATTCACTCCAGTGTTCTTGCCTGGAGAATCCCATGGACAGAGGACCCTGGCGGACTACAGTCCACAGGGTCGCAAAGAGTTGTACACGACTGAGGGACTTCACTTTCAAGCACATAACAGCTCCACCTCAGATCATCAGGCATTAGAGTCTCACAAGAAGCAAGCCACCTAGATCCCTCGCACACGCAGTTCACAACAGGGTTCGAGCGCCTATGAGAATCTAACGTGGCCACTGATCTGACCGGAGGCAGCGCTCAGGCGGCAATGCGAGTGATGGGGGGTGGTTATAAACACAGATGAAGCTTCACTCACTTGTCTGCCGCTCACCAGCCGTGCAGCCTGGTTCCCAACAGGCCACGGACCGGACCGGTACCAGTTTAGGGGTGGGGTACCCTGATTCTACACCTGCAGACAGGTCCCGGGGCCCCGGCGGAACAGCACAGTTCAGGGACGGACACAGTGACCTCCCCAGGCTCTCTGCCGGACATCCGAACAGGCTCTGTTTGCCCCGGTGAGAAGGGTGACAGTTAACGTGCTCTGTCCAGTTTTCACCCCATCGTTAGTGTATTCCCTTACGTGTGTGTCTCTGGCAAAGAACGCTCCAGATGGATTTGCACCTGTGTCTCAGTGAAACATGGGACCACTTCCCTAGACGAGCAGGACGTCCCCTTAACTTCCGGCCATGGCCTGCAAGGCCCCAGGCCACTATCACGGCTGCACCTCACCTTCTGGACGGCTAGGCCAAAGTGCCCACAGGGCTGCTCTAGCCAGGAGCCAGCCTGCCACCTCCCACTCCCCTGGCCTTTTGCCCCTACCCTGTCCCCCATTCCTCGAGGTCCAGGGTCTCAGAGTGTCCCCAGAAAGTCACATCCACCAAAAGCTCAGAGTATGACCTTATCTAGAAGTAGGGTCTTTGCAGATATAATTGACTTGAAGTCTATGTGTATGCTCAATCGCTCAGTCGTGTCCGACTCTTTGCGATCCCTTGGACTGTAGCCCATCAGGCTCCTCTGCCCATGGGATTCTCCAGGCAAGAATACTGGAGTGGGTTGCCTTGCCCTTCTCCAGGGGATCTTCCCAACCCAAGGATAAAACCTAAATCTTGCACAGCAACTGCACTGGTAGGCAGATTCTTTACCACTGTGCCACCAGGGCTGGACCTAATCCCGTGACTGGTGTCCTCAGAAGACAGCTGCGTGGACACACAGGAAAGAAGGCCACGGAACGACAGGCAGATTTCAGTGGCACCTACGAGCCAAGGAAAGGCAAGGCGTGAAGCCACAAGCCAAGAGGGAGCCTGGAACACGCTCTTACCAGAGCCTTTGGGAGCGTGCCCACAGAGACCTTGATTTCAGACCTTCAGCGTCCAGGACTGGGGGAGGATGGTTTCTTGGTTTTAAGCCACCCGGTTTGTGGTTATTTTTTACACCAGCCCTGGGAACCCGTGCATCTGGGCCTCGCTGACCCCAGAACACCTGGGCGCGGTTTTGGCTCAAGGTTTCTGCAAAGATTTCCTTTGAAGAATGTGTCCTGCTTCTAAAAATAAAACCTCATCTGCCCTGGGGCCCTCCTGTTACAGGGGGTTCTCCCCAGTGCTTGGCCTTGTATTTCTGTGATCTGCTTCACTTCAGACTCAGGCCCAGAGACGTTTGGTTGGATCTGTTCTGCAGGCAGCAACAGCCACACCAGGAGTCGGGGTTGAAGGCCACACGAAGGTCCTGGAATTCCTGGGGCCACTTCAGTCTGCTCCTTCGTGGGCCCTCTGTCTGGCCTCCAGTCGTCACTTACCTGTTAAAACGCACCTTGATCCCTTCAAGGTCAAAGTGGTCTTTCGGGCACAGTGGCCGGCGGATCCGCAGAGCTGCGGGCTTGCGCCCCACGTGGGAGGGGTCCCCTGAGGGTCCTGCGTGCCCCTTGTGTGCGCCTGCAGAACTCGCCTCCAGGACTACACACTGTGAGCGTGTAGACTCGGGACCTTGTGAGTAACATCCAGAAAGTGCCGCTGCCCTTGGGTGGTTTTGCGATGGAGTCAGGGGTCTAGGGTTAGTGAGAACAGAGCAGTCCAGGGAGGATTTATTAAAAGGTAGGTGGGTCAGTCTGGGCTGCACAGTGACCTCGGCCCTGTGTATGCATTGGGAGCGCGCGAGTGCTTTGAAAACGTGCTGCTGAATCTCCGGGTGAGACCTTGTTAGTCCAAAGCCTCCCCGGGTGGTTGTCGTCGGCATCCAGGGTGGGGAAACTGTCAAGGGGAGCCCCCGGGGCCCAGGGGTGCCGGGGGTGGCCACGGGCTGGAGGTTGGGAGGTGGAGACCGAAATGGAAGGGCAGGAGCCAGAGAGGAGAGGCGCAAACACACGACCTGGCAGCTCGGTTTTAAAGGAAAAGGAAGAGGATAAATAACAATGTTAGTAATAGTAGCCCTCACCAGGGACCGTGGTTCTCAGAGGGCTGGTATTGGGGACACATGGCAGTCAGTGCCTAGAGTTGGGTCCTTAGGGGAGATGCTCCCAGCTTCTGGGGGTGGGGGCCAAAGATGCTGCCAAAAGTCCTGCAGCGGGCAGCCCCTCCCCCCGCCACCCACCCACACACACACACAAGAGTGGTCCCATCCAAAGTGTTTCTAGCATCAACAGCAGGAGGCCTTGACTTGGGGAGAGAGCGCCTGCTGGCTCTTACTAAGTGCTCGGCATGAACCAGCCGGCCTTATTCACACACTTGGAAGAGGCAGAGAGCCTGTCATCCCCTTATTATAGATGGAGAAGGGGAGGCACCAGGGCGTTGAGTTCTGCTTGCCAAGGGCTTCCCCGCCTGGAACCAAGGGACATGGCGGATTAAAGAGAGCTCACCAAAGGTGAGAAGGTAGTGACTTTGGTTTCAAGTACACACCAACGCCTCCGAGTGGAAACGCAGAGAATTTGTGAGTGGGTTTGAGCCCCTAGCACTTTGCTGTTTGGGGACATCTGTGCTGGGCCAGCTGGCTTTCATCTCCAGGCACAGTGATGACCAGGAACGGTCCTCACTGAGCATCTATTGTGTGCTCACGTGTCAAGCCAGATTTTACTATCTTTTCTGCTGCAGATGATAAAAATAGAGGCTCAGAGAGGTTAAGTAATGTGTCCAAGAGCACACAGCTAGAGCTGCTGGTCACACTCCAGTCTGACTCCAAAGCCTCGTGTTCCCTTCTTTGTACAGTGGTATCACCTTAGTTTAGTCCCGGCTGCAGGCCAGGAGGGGGAGGAAGAAGATGGAACAGATCTGGGCTGGAGGGGAGGGTTCCGAGCCTGGAGACTGCAGTGTCTTCACCTTTGTGAGGCCGCCGGAAACAACCTGCTTATCTCCCAGGCTGCAGAGAGGGTTGGCCCACAGGAGAAGATAAGCTTTTGTCTGGAAACAGATGTTTCCAGAATAGCCTTTTCCCTGCCCTGGTCTTTTTCAGAATGATTGCTTCTTGAGGGATCAGTGAAACTGGGGTTCGGTTTGTGCCAGGAGACACAAGTGTAAGTTAGTTGCTCAGTCATGCCTGACTCTTTGCGACCCCGTGGACTGCAGTCCACCAAACTCCTATGTCCATGAGATTTTCCAGGCAAGGATACTGGAGTGGGTTGCCATTTCCTTCTTCAGGGGATCCTCCAAACCCAGGGATCAAACCCGGGTCTCCTGTACTGCACGCAGATTCTTTACCGACTGAGCTACAAGGGGAGCCAAGAGACGCAGCACACCCCTAAATGCCGGTCCTCCAGGCCGTCTGGCCTCCAGACCTCTGCTGTTCCTGTGGGCCTGTCACTCTCACCAGCCTTTCTCCGTCTCAACTGCAGGTCCCTCGCACCTTTGTTGTATTTTGAGCTGTGCTGTCTTGCCCGCTCTGTCCCTGGGAGACCCGGGGGCCCCCCTGAAGCCTAATCTCTTGCCCTCAGCTGCTTTCCCACTCAACTTCTACCAGCTGCAGGAAATTTCTAGCCAAGGTTTTGCTTCAGTGCTGTGACTACGTCGGGTGTCTTTTGTGTTACTGAGGATTTGCTCATTTTGTGCGTGTCCTGCTGCAGACGGGCTGGACTCCCCCCATGGGGAGCCTGACATCACGGAGGTGGAGCCCTCTGGCCTGGAGGGTCTCCCTGGTCCTCCCTGTAGCTTAGGGGACACAGGCCTGCTTTGTCCTCCCCCCGACCCCTAATTTCTGATGGTTCCATCGTGTTCTTGGCGAGTGGAAAAAGTTCAGAGAGCCCCAGAATCATGCTGCAACTTGCTTGTTATCCAGCCCCCATGTACTTGGTTGCCACAGAGCAATGTCTCTGCAAGGCCCGTGAGGTGGCAAGGTTTTCCGCAGAAACACTCTGGGTCTGTGGGTGCCATTCTCCACCAACATCCGACTCTGCCTTCAGGAATGTGGAGTGAGCAGTGGTTCAGTCGATGGCCTGGGAGTTTGGGATCTTAGGAAAGAACGTTCCAGAAGTGTGGAGGTTAGGCCACACTTTGCAGAGGCTGGACCTCTGTTCTGGGACTTGACCCTCATTTGCTTCTTGAGTTCGGTTGTGTCAGTTGGGACAAAGAGGGGCCTGGAAAAGAGGAATTCCTGGGAGGCGGGAGGCCACGCTGGCTGAGGAGCGCGAGGGTCTGAGATGGTGGATCTGTGTCCACACCCCCAGGAGGCTGTGTGACTTTCCTGGGGTCCCCAGAGCACACTGCCGCAAACTGGACTCAGCACAACAGAGCTTCTGTCTCTCACAGCTCTGGAGGCCTGAGGCTCAGGACTGGGGTGGCGGCAGAGCTGGGTCCTTCTGAGGCCCAAAGGAGAAGCGTCCTGGGCCCCTCTCCTGGGTTTGTGGACGGCCGCTTCCTCCCCATGTCTCCACGCCACCTTCCCTCTGTGCCCAGTGTCCCCGTTTTGTAAGGACACTTGTCATATTGCACGGGGGCCCGCCCTCATCGCTGTATCTGAACTCGGCCACCTGCAAAGACCTTGTTTCCAGATAAGGTTGTGTTGGCAGGTAGCGGAGGTTGGGACTTCAGCATTGTCGGCAGGGGACATAGTTCAGTTCGTAACATGAGGGTAGGAGAAAGGCGTGAACATGTGTGACTGCTCAGAACTGCTCTCCCTGGCCTGGTGGTTTTTAGGTTTTAGCCAAGAGATGCTTGCTCAAGTGCCTGACCTCAACCCCGTGGCTGGGCCTTGAATAGCTCAAGGTAATGGAAGTAAGGTGCAGTGATATTAAACCCTCACTACACACAACCCACAGTTGTAGTGACTAGTAGAGGTAGAATTTATGAAGTGATCAGCAGTTTATAAAGAAAGTCTACTTCCTCATTTAGTAAAGCCCCTATAAACCAGCTGGGCTTCCTTGGGTTTCCCTGGTGGCTCAGATGGTAAAGAATCTGCCTGCAATGCAGGAGACCCGGGTTTGATCCCTGAGTTGGGAAGATCCCCTGGAGAAGAAAACGGCAACCCACTCCAGTGTTCTTACCTGGAGAATCCCATGGTCAGAGGAGTCTGGCAGGCTACAGTCCATGGGACGAGAAACAGCCAGACACGACTGAGCAACTGCACATACGCACGTGCACACACACACACGTGCACGCACACATACACACACGCACACACCCTGTTGTGGCACTCATTTTTAAGTAAACAGACCAGCCATATTTCTGGAGGGAAAGATAAAATAGTAAAAAGGTGTCAGTTCTCACGAGTGCTATGCCAGCAAAAACCAAAGCCCAGTGGAGTTAATTTTTTTGAAGGAATGAAAAGGTGGGAAATTACTAAATTATTCTGAAGTTCATTTGGAAGAAAAAAAAAAAAGGTAAAAATAACTGATGGGAGGCTTTGAAATAGAGCGAGTCGTGGAGGCTAGTCCTCACAGATGGCCGACTGTGGTAAAACTCCCGGAGTTACATAAGGACTGGTGTTGTGATAGAAATAGGCAGACTCACGACACAGAATCGAGCAGATTCAAAGCCTGGTATCTGCACATTTAAAAAACACCAAGGACATCACGGAGACGACAGATTGTGCCGGACTGATGAAGGAGTAAATTGCCTGGCTGTTTGCTAATTAATTTTGTGAAGTTCCTCTCTGAGCAGCCAAATAGATTATTTGTACATTAATGTCAGTCCACACGCCATTTTTTTTCAAATAGAGGAAAATAGATGTGAATGTTTATCAAGTTTTTCAATGGAGGGAGGCTTTTCTGAACTTCAGTGTGAAATCACAAAGGAAAGATTGACAGGGTTAGGTAATTGAGAGTTCATTCAGCTAGCAAATGGATTCATGTGTGCGAGCAACAATCGGGAAGCTATTTGTAACTGATACGACATTTCCTGGAGAAGGAAGTGGCAGTGCACTCCAGTATTCTTGCCTGGGAAATCCCATGGACAGAGGAGCCTGGAGGGCTCCCGTCCCTGGGGTTGCAAAGAGTCCAATGCAACTGGACAACAAATGAAATTTTACAATCTAATCAAGCAAAGGAAGCATCATGATAGTCGTGAAGCAGCAAACAAGATGTAATCAACATTTGAAAATTTTCTGATTGATGGTTTCGAAGGAATGTGGAGTTAAACTTGGTATTTCATTGCTCAGCTGTCAGATAAGCAAAGCTTTTCTTGAACCTCTGTCAGAAGGGTGGGAAGGAATCTCCGCTGCTGTTGGGAGGGTAACTCTCTACAGCTTTCCAGGAAAGCCTTTGGCAACGCCTCGTACTCTATTAGAAAGTCATCTCAAGAAAATGATCCATAGTTTGGAGATAAAGACGGTCACCACCCTGCCGTTTATAGACGCAGAAAGCGGGGAGCCTGCAGGCAACCGCAGGTCAGGGTGTTCCCCCCTCCACAGACCTGGAAACAGGCCCGTGAGTCCTTTGTGCCCAAGGACACTGCAGCCCAAGCTCCTTTGTGCAGAGTCTTTGGTGATGACTCCCCGTCGGGAACGATTCTGCACTCGGTTCCAGTCCGTGTGGGGACTCCCCCCACCACCACCAGCTCTCAGACTTGGGCTGGGCGTCCTGGAGTGCGGCTCAGTTTGGACACTCTCTACCTGGAGATGAGCTCAGCCTCCCCAGGTCGTGGGCTCAGTCCTCAGACTGCTGCCACCGCCCCACTGCAGATGCCGATCCCAGGTCCAGGTTGGCACCTGTGCTTCTGACCAGATGGCTCTAGATTGCAGTTTCCCATGATCCCCTCCTTGGGTCTGATTAATTTGCTAGAGAGGCTCACAGAACTCAAAGATTTTACTAACAGGGTTAGTATACCAGGATATAACTCAGGAACATCCAGACGGAAGAGCTGTCTAAAGCAAGGTATGGAGAAAGGGGGCGGGGCTTCCGCTCCCTCTCCTAGCACCCCCGCCCCAGATCTCCACGTGGTCACCAGCCCTGAAGCCTTCGGAGCTCCAGCCTTGGGTTTCTACAGAGGGCTTATGGAGAAAGGGAAAGTGTCAGTTGCTCGGTCATGTCCAACTCTTTGTGACCCTGTGGACTGTAGCCCACCAGGCTCCTCTGTCCATGGGATTCTCCAGGCAAGAATACTGGAGTGGGTAGCCACTCCCTTCTCTCGGGGATCTTCCCGACTCAGGGATCGAACCTGCGTCTCCTGCATTGGCAGGAAGATTCTTTACTGCTGAGTCACCAGGGAAGCGAATATGTGTATAAAATAAATCACACTATCACAAATCAGATGGCCTGTGTTTCCTAGTTAGTAGAATCATGAGGCCAGGAGGAATAGGAACTCATGGAGCTGGAATTGGGAAGGCTGGCTTTAGATCAACGGGGATTAATGAATGCATCATTCTAGATGCTCAGTCAAGTGTTTGAAACTGTAATCAGCTTGGCAGATGGCATACTGTTGTTATACATACTCAGAAAATGGTCTTGCAAGGCTGGATATGACCTGCTGGAATCATGGTGTTTGGGAAGGAGGATGGAAATTTATTTTATAAAATGTGTGTGTGTGTGTTTTAATTACAAAAAGTAGAAAATTTAGAGAAAAATAAAGAACTAAATGATCCATACGCTTGCCACATGGACATAATCACTGTCGGCATTCAGTGTGAAATTGACTCTTTTTCTAGCAAGTACACATTTCTAAGAACAAATTATTGTAATATTTGTGGGTTTCATTTTTCTCAAAGTTCTATTGGTGTGGATTTTCCATTCTTTTGAGTATTAGAAAATTAATTTTAACAGCTGCATAAACCCAGGCTGGAGTTAGAACACCCTCAGGCCACATGTTAAATAATTGTTTCCGTACCTGCCGAAGGAGAAGGGGGTGGCAGAGGATGAGATGGTTGGATGGCATCACTGACTCAATGGACGTAAACTTGAGCAAACACTGGGAGTTGGCGATGGGCAGGGAGGCCTGGCGTGCTGCAGTCCATGGGGTCACAAAGAGTCGGACATGACTTAGCAAGCCGCTGAACACAGGAGCACATCTGTATCACTGTAAACAGCAATGTGCAGAAGCTGCTGGGCCTATAGCTTTGACCTCCTAAGGACAGAGAGGCTGAGAGGCAGTGGAATGGGAGCAGGATAAGAATCCTGTCCTCTTTCCTTCCCTTAGTAAATATTGATGAAGTATCAAGACTGATGATTGGTTTATTGCCCAGGATATCTCAACTAGTCACGGGCATGGTAGGTTTTCTATAAAGAAATTCATTCATTCCTGGAGTTTCATCTGTTGCTTACTATGCCAGATGCTGGATCTTTGATAAACGGGTGAATAAAACTGACACAGTTCCCTTCGGTCCTGGGGAGGGCCTGGCTGAGAGGCAGCAGTAAACCGGTCGTCAGAGCACTGACCCCTTGGTCCTCAGGAGTCAGTCCTCGGGTGGCCCTCTCTTCCCAAGCTCACGGACGGGCTCTGTGGGGTTGGTGTCAGCCACGCACTGTATTTGCTGGTTGTTCTCAGCGGTGCCTCCTGGTGGGTGTGGCCCTATTCTCTACCTGCCCATCACCCTCCTCCCCCCCCATCCCTGTGGTTTCTGCAGTCCTCCCCTGTCTTCCAGTCCTGCCCCGTCTTCGCTTGAACTTGAACCTCAGATGTGGCACGTGTCTGTCATTAATGAGAATCATCCATAGATTCAGGAGTAGCATGAAGCCTTAGAGGCTGCCTTCCCAGGCAAACAAGCTTGTCTGAATTTGGTATTTTCATGAGTCTCAGAAATGAACCCCAGGGAAAACCTCTTTCAGTCAAAACCAAACAAGCCTCAGTTTCCTCGTCTGTAGAATGAGTGCCACCAGCTACTCTTGTGCCTCCCAAAGTGGTAGCTAAGATGAACTTTTAAAAAATGTCTTAAGTTAATATATACTAGAAAAGATTTATCAGTCTAAGGAAGACCTTTTTTAAAAAAAGAAAAAAAAAAAGCTAGAAGCTTCCTTTTTAAAGCTATAGCCTTTAGAATAACTTTTTTTGAATAAGCTTACATTGTTAGAAAGTAGGTTGGTTTAAAGAGAAGTGTTAAATAATTTGATTTTTTTTTTTCTAAAGGAAAACAGTAAATCAGAGACTGATGCTTGGAAACCACAAGTCCTCCCAGTACTGATGTTTTACAGTTTGATTGACTGTGTCAGATGAGAGTCAAGAATCTGAGTCTCCCTCCCTCCAGCCCGTCAAGTGAATGGGCCTCTCTTCTCATCTCTGTTATAACATCTTCGGAGATAATCATGCCTTTTCTTTCTCGTCGCTGGCTGGGGACCAGAGTGGGGAAGTTTTTCCAGTCTGGGCCGATCACAAGATTTTACTTCCCAGCCTGTCTGCCGCAGCTCTCCCCGTGTGACTTGGTGGGGGCAGCCCCACCCCACCAGACTGGCTAAACCCCGTGCCTGGGGAGCACTTGACATGCACAGGTCGGGTCATCTCTGGACTCCCTGCCGTCGTCGGCAATGGGGTGATGGCGCAGGAGGGCGTGCGGGTAGAGGGTGTCCGTGTGGCACACACAGGGTGCTGGGCAATCCAAGGCGTGCAGGCTTCTCGTCCCGTGTAGTCTCAGGAGGCGTGGGGGAGACGTCAGCCCTGCCCTCCCCTCGGTGTCCGTTTCATGCATGTTGTCACGCCAGCGAAATGATGAGCAGTCAAGGGAGGAGACTGGATCTCCATCCGCTTGTGTCTTTGGTGGTCCCCCGATGTGCCGCGATGCTGAACGAACGTTTGAATGAAACATTTGTCTGTTCAGCAGATGGACCAAACCCCCGCTGGGGCCGGGCCCTTGTGCTTGGTGCTGGATGATTACAGAGGAGCCAGGTATCCAGCTGGCTTCCGAGGACATGAGGGTAGTTGTCTGGAAACTGTAAAATCGTAGGCAGGATCACAGCTCTGATGCCCAGAGTAAAAGCACTATGTGCCCAGAGGAGTTAATGGATAAAGCCCAAGAGAGCTCAGAGAAAAGATGGAATTCTGTCTTCAAAAGCACCATATGACGAGGGTCCTCTCAGATGGGTAGGTTTTAATGGAGCAGAAACTGGGGGCTTTCTTGGGTCTTTTAAGTCCATGGGGTGGAAAGAGAGATGGAAGCTTGAGACTGCAGGGTGGTCGGGATGTTTAGAGCCAAGTGGAAGAATCAGTCTCTGTGCTTGGTGAGCTCAGGGTAGACAAAGGCGAGTGTGATACGGACATGGAGGGTGGCTTAGTGTAGAGAGAGTCTGGAAAGACAAGCCAGGCGTGGATTGTCTTCTACAGACTGTAGGAGCCCCTGCAGGGTTTGAGATTGTTGTTTTTACTCAAGAGAATGATGGGATTGGTCCAGCCCACCCCAAAGAAAAATCCCACAGCTGGGCATCCAGGAGGCTGGAGGCAGGAGGCCAAGGAGTAAAAAGTTCAGGCCCTGCAGAGGCGGTGGAGGGCACTTGGCCATCGCTTCCCCTCCCTGACCCTTGCCCATGACCCCGCGATTTTCCAGACTCAGATTTTCTTAATTTGTCACTGGCCAGTGAAAACACTGGGGCTTCCCCCATAGCTCAGTGGTAAAGAATCTGCCTGCCAACGCAGGAGGCACAGGCTCGATCCCTGGGTCAGGAAGATCCCCTGGAGGAGGGCATGGCGACCCACTCCAGTATTCTTGCCTGGAGAATCCCATGGGCAGAGGAGCCTGGTGGGCTACAGTCCGTGGGGTCCCAAAGAGTCGGACACGATGGAGCACCAGTTGAAACACTTGTGTCCTCAGGCTGGATCCTTCCAGCCATCACACTTGACACCATAAAAGCAGCAGTTGAGAAGTGGTGTCCACAACGGCGGGGTCCCTCCCGTGGGGGGTTGAGCTTGATCACCAGCTTTGGGTGAACAGGGTTAGGCCTTGAACATGGGCACATTGCCAGCCCAGTGTACACAGAGCCTGTTCCTAGAAGGAGATGCAGCTCTCAGCAGCTGTTCACCCAGGAGATGTGGTCCCCTGCTCGGGAGGTGCCCAGAGCCCAGAACGGATGATTTTGCCCAAGAACCTCATTACTCTACACAGACAGCCGGCTGTGGAATGCTCCGATAGCTCTCAACGCTTATCTCCTAAGTCAAGGTCCTTGTTGAACCAAAGCAAAATACATCGCAGACAGACGCTGGAACAAGCAGCTGGGTTTCCCATGGCCCCGATTCTCCGATGGGGCCGTGGGCTTTTCCCCCAAAGGAAGCGGCGCTTCTCCAGGCCACACCAGAGGGCAGCACCTTCGTCCTTCGTCTCTGCTTCAGGCGGATGCTGGACACAGAAAGGTTCTGAAGGTGGGAGGAAGCATCCCACTCCATGGCGGGAATGTTCAGGTTTCTCTGTGCAGGACGGAGCTCTCCTAACAAGCCCGTGCGTTCCCAGCCAAGACAGCAGAACCAGGAAAGGGACACCAGTCACGTGCTGCCTTTTCACTTGGGCCAGTTGCCCAGACCGGTCAAGGTCAGGGTCAGGAGTCAAGGGTCAGGAGGTGGAGGGAGATAGGGTGCTGTTTAGGCTGGGGGATGCATCTCCCTCTCTGGCTGTTGGCGTTGGAGGGAAGAGGTTGTTGTAGACGTTTCCAGGCGTGCAGACAGGCTCATGCTCGCCCACTGGGTCACTCCCAGCCCGCCTTCCTCAGGGCTCCGCCTCGATCCTGGGGAGGTGTCCATAACACCAGGTTCCTCCCCGCAGCCTTGACCGGGCGTGTCGTCCTCTCGAGTCAGGAGCCCCGGGCGCTGGGTTTCTTCTGGCTGTCTGCTGGAAGTGGATCTGCTGGGGGAGGGAGGGAGGGTAGCTCTGGTTGACTTTAGTCCTCGGGATCATGCTCTTTCTTGGGCAGAGAATCAGGGGGTGGGGAGCAGACAGGATGAAGTGTCTGTCCACAGAGCCTGCTGACCGAGGCGCCCTGGAGCCGGTCGAAACTCGTGCTTTTTTTTTCAGCCGGAGGAAATCTGATGAAATCCACATGATACTCCTACTCCAGAAATTAAAATCTGATGTGGAAAGTGAGTCATCTTAAAAACAAGGCATGACCAGAACCCACCCAGGGGAAGCCGAGGGCCGCCTTGATGCCTGGTGCCTCCCGCAGGAGGGGCCCAGGCCAGGCGCCTGCCTTCCGTGCCTTTCTGGGTGGGGTCACCCAGAGGACCCGGGGCTTGGCTGTTGCACACACTGGGGTCCCGCCCGTGGGGCGTCTCCACCCCACAGATGCTTCTGTTCTTTTTCCTGGTTGGTTTTTGTTGCATTTCTCCATAATTTTGTTTTATTGATTTGTTTTTCGGCTGGGCTGGGTCTTGGTTGCTGCACGGGCTTTTCTCTAGTTGCAGTGCCCAGGTTTCTCACTGTGGCTTTTCTTGTTGCAGAGTACAGGCTCTCGGCCCTGGGGACTTCAATAGATGCGGCACGTGGGCTCAGCAATTGCAGTTCCCGGGCTCTAGCGCCCAGGCTCTGTCATTCTGGGCTTAGTTGCTCCACCGCTTAGGGGATCTTTCTGGATCAGGAATTGAACCTGTGTCTCCTGCATTGGCAGGCGAAGTCTGTACCACTGAGCCACCAGGGAAGCCCAGTTTGTTTTGCTTTTTAAATCTTGGTCAGGCAGAATGTTGGCACGTAGGCCCCCACAGGAGAATTCTGGACTTCCAGGATCCTGGGAGTGATGAGTCCACGAGGGTAGCTGACCAGCTGTGTGCAGGTTCCTGAGTGTACCACCAGCATCTGTAAATAATTGTGTCCTTGTACAAAGGTGTCGGCCGTCCAGAGACCAGCCCCCTAGTTACCAGGGAGGCAGCTGGCAGTGGGCTCCTTTCTCCCTGAGTGAAATGGCCCGTATACTAAAGAAAAGAAAACCTCATTAATTGTGAGTCAGACATTAGTAAGCTTTAATGCTCCCTCCTGACTGAGACCTGACTTCTACCACGTGGGGGTGATCCCTGGGTCAGGAAGATCCCCTGGAGAAGGAAATGGCAGCCCACTCCAGTGTTCTTGCCTGGGGAATCCCATGGACAGAGGAACCTGGTGGGCTACTGTCCATGGGGTCACAAAGAGTCGGACACGAATGAATGACTATCCCTTTCACATCCATCCGGGGGGTCACTTCACACTTGTTGGCGATTGGGACTTTTTAAAGGATACCATCCCAGGTTGTGTGCCTAGCAGCTCAGTCCTGTCCAACTCTTTGCGACCTCGTGGATTACAGCCAGCCAGGCTCCTCTGTCCATGGGATTCTCCAGGCAAGAATACTGGAGTGGGTTGCCGTTTCCTCCATGGGGAGGGGATCTTCACGACCCAGGGATCAAACCTGCTTCTCCCGCATTGGCAGGCAGGTTCTTTACCTGTCAAATATCTCCAACACTAGATTCTTTATTTAAATAGAATTCATTCACTCATTTATATTTGAGAGCTTGCTCTGTACTGGCTTATGACAATCCAGGGGGCCTCAGAGAGCTTCCATTCTCTTGGAGAAATCAGTCTGGAAACAGAAAAACATGGTGTTGATAACCAAAGTAGAGAAGAGAGTGGGGTGTCGCAGACCCC